>NC_081557.1:46538351-46610559 GCF_022355385.1 Mustela nigripes | reverse complement strand
TAGTCTTTGGCTTAAAATCTAATTGATCTGATATAAGGATTGCCACTCCTGCTTTCTTCTGATGTCCATTAGCATGGTAAATTCTTTTCCACCCCCTCACTTTAAATCTAGAGGTGTCTTCGGGCTTAAAATGAGTTTCTTGGAGGCAACATATAGATGGATTTTGTTTTTTTATCCATTCTGATACCCTGTGTCTTTTGACAGGGGCATTTAGCCCATTAACATTCAGGGTAACTATTGAGAGATATGAATTTAGTGCCATTGTATTGCCTGTAAGGTGACTGTTACTGTATATGGTCTCTGTTCCTTATTGATCTACCCCTTGTAGGCTCTCTCTTTGCTTAGAGGACCCCTTTCAATATTTCCTGTAGAGCTGGTTTGGTGTTTGCAAATTCTTTCAGTTTTTGTTTGTCCTGGAAGCTTTTAATCTCTCCTTCTCTTTTCAATGATAGCCTAGCTGGATATAGTATTCTTGGCTGCATGTTTTTCTCGTTTAGTGCTCCGAAAATATCATGCCAGCTCTTTCTGGCCTGCCAGGTCTCTGTGGATAAGTCAGCTGCCAATCTAATATTTTACCATTATATGTTACAGACTTCTTTTCCCGGGCTGCTTTCAGGATTTTCTCTTTTTCACTGAGACTCATAAATTTTACTATTAGTTGATGGGGTGTGGGCCTATTCTTATTGATTTTGAGGGGCGTTCTCTGAACCTCCTGAATTTTGATGCTCGTTCCCTTTGCCATATTGGGGAAATTCTCCTCAATAATTCTCTCCAGTATACCTTCTGCTCCCCCCTCTCTTTCTTCTTCTTCTGGAATCCCAATTATTCTAATGTTGTTTCATCTTATGGTTTCACTTATCTCTCGAATTCTCCCCTCGTGGTCCAGTAGCTGTTTGTCCCTCTTTTGCTCAGCTTCTTTATTCTCTGTCATTTGGTCTTCTATATCACTAATTCTTTCTTCTGCCTCATTTATCCTAGCAGTGAGAGCCTCCATTTTTTATTGCACCTCATTAATAGCTCTTTTGATTTCAACTTGGTTAGATTTTAGTTCTTTTATTTCTCCAGAAAGGGCTTTTATATCTCTCGAGAGGGTCTCTCTAATATCTTCCATGCCTTTTTCGAGCCCGGCTAGAACCTTGAGAATTGTCATTCTGAATTCTAGATCTGACATATTACCAATGTCTGTATGGATTAGGTCCCTAGCCTTCGGTACTGCCTCTTGTTCTTTTTTTTGAGTTGAATTCTTCCGTCTTGTCATTTTGTCCAGATAAGAGTATATGAAGGAGCAAGTAAAATACTAAAAGGGTGGTAACAACCCCAGGAAAATATGCTTTAACCAAATTAGAAGAGATCCCAAATCGTGAGGGGGGACAAAGGGTATAAAAGGAGGTTCAAAAAGGAAGAAAGAAAAAAGGATAAAAGAAAAAAAAAAGAAAAGAATTAAAAAAAAGAAAACAAATAAAGAAAAATATGAAAAAGAAAAAATATATATATTAAACTAGTTAAAAAACGTTAAAAATGAAAAAGGTAAAAGTTAAAAAAATAATTTACCAGAAGGCGAGAAAAAAAAACAAAAAATGAAAAAGAAAGAAAATTAAATGAACTGCAAGACTAAAAAAAAATCACAGGGAAAAAGGCATTAGTTCCGTGCTGGGCTTTCTACTCCTCTGGAATTCTGCTGCTCTCCTTGGTATTGAAACCGCACTCCTTGGTAGGTGAACTTGGTCTTGGCTGGATTTCTTGTTGATCTTCTGGGGGAGGGGCCTGTTGTAGTGATTCTCAAGTGTCTTTGCCCCAGGCGGAATTGCACCGTCCTTACCCGGGGCCGGGGTGAGTAATCCGCTTGGGTTTCCTTTCAGGAGCTTTTGTTCCCTGAGCGCTTTCTGTAGAGTTCCGGAGGATGGAAATACAAATGGCGGCCTCCTGGTCTCTGGCCCGGAGGAGCCGAGAGCCCAGGGCCCCACTCCTCAGTGCGCGCTCAGAGAACCGCACCCAGTTACTCCTGTCTGCCTGACCTCCGGCCGCGCTCCGAGCTCACCGAGCCTGTGACCGGTTCAAGGTAACACCGAGCTGCGAGCTTACTGTCGGCTCTGTCTCTGTAGCCGGCTTTCCCGTTCCAATACCCGCAAGCTCTGCGACACTCAGACACCCCCGATCCTTCTGTGGCCCTGCAGGACCTGAGGCCACGCTGACCCCGTGTGGGCTTTGCCCCGGGTAGCCTCTGGAGTGATGTCCCTCAGCGGAACAGACTTTTAAAAGTCCTGATTTTGTGCGCCGTTGCTCCGCCGCTTGCCGGGAGCCAGCCCCTCCCCCCGGGGTCTATTTTCCCTTCGCTTTGGATTCACTTCTCCACCGGTCCTACCTTTCAGAAAGTGGTTGTTTTTCTGTTTCCAGAATTGCTGTTCTTCTTCTCTTCGATCTGCCGATGGATTTTCAGGTGTTTGCAATCTTTAGATAAGCTATCTAGCTGATCTCTGGCTAGCTGAAGTAGTCTCGGTCTGCTACTTCTCCGCCATCTTGACTCCTCCCGATAATGAATTTTAGAAGCAGGGAAATAACAAATGAAGAGGTGAAATATTTGAAAAAATGATGATAATTTCAAAATTTAAGAAACATAAAACTTCATATTTATGGGACATCTGGTATGTTGAATAGATTTTTAAAATTATAATTTTACAGAAATAATTAATCACTATCAAATTACTATCAAAGTCAAGGTACACATTCCAAAAATTTCAAAGAGTAAAAATATATCACTTACATAGTGATAATAATCGTATTGGAATTAGCATGGCCACAAAGGCACTGGATCCAGGGGAACACTAAAGCAATATTTGCAAATTTGTGCAGGTAACTCTCACTCCCTACAAACTGCTAGATTTTCTTAATGTATAAAAATAGTGAGTTGACATTAAAAGATCCCTACCTCCATTTTTTGAGTGCCTGTGTTGCTATTCTTTTTTTCATCTAATCTGACTGATGACTGATTGAAGGAATAAAACATTCATTTTCTGTTTTCTTTGTGTATTTGAGATCTTTAAATATCCTGTAGTGATTACTGTAATTTAGTAGAAGAAATGATGAGAAGGCATGCAAATATATTTATGTATTATCAGTCAATTAAAAGAAAAGTTCACTATTGATACTCTGGTAACACGTTATTTTTTTTCTATTTTTCTGTTGCCATGTTTTGCTATATAAAACCAAACAAAGCAAACAAGTAATTGAGTTTATTTTAATTTGGCTTCTTGACTGAAAGAGTAGCCATGAACTATCCTAACTATTAGCCACTGTATGAGAGAATCTTCTTTGGTATTTATTCTGTTGAATGATGACCTTCTGACTTGTAAGAGTGTGGAAGTCTGAGGAGGCTTGATGTTGTCCACATCTGAGACTCGGTTTCTGTGAAAGTTGCATTTTCCTTGATGACATCCAACATGCTTCAGCTTCAGTGTCTTTGCATTTGCTGTTCCCTCTGCCTGGAAAGCTTTCCCGCAGCCATCACTCCATTCCAGATTCCACATGACTTGCTCCACCTTCCCTTACCCTTACCTTAAAGTCACATTCCTGACAATGTTACTTAGAGTGACTAACTCTCACCATCAGCATCCTCTCCAACTTCCCAGCCTTATATTTCAACACAGTTCATTTTTGTCATCTATGTAATTTTTATTCTGTTTCTTGTCTTTCACTGTCCGTGCTGTTTACTACTCTACAGGCAGTGCCTAAAATGGTGCCTGACACATAGTAGATGGTCGGTGCATAGTTTTTTCAATTCATCAGTGAGTGAATGATAAAACTGATGTATCCATCTGAATGTCCAAGGTCAGCTCCTGTTACTCATGGTAAACCTCCTAGAATGGAAGCTTAAACACTCAACTCTACCTCTCCATGTGAACTACTCTTCCTTTTCTGTTTCTGTCTCTTCATTGGTAAAAAGGTTTGATATCCTCATATGAGGTTAGGACTGTAGGACACTGAAACTCGTTTGACAAATGTCCCCATTTTTCAGGTTTCAAAATGGAGATTGAAAGGATAAGGCAATTCATACATGGCTTTAAATAACTAGTCAGGAAAAGAGTGATTAAAATGATTAGTCTCTGCCTTCTGCATTTTTATTCCTGCTTTCCACTACTGATGGGAAACCTCCACTGGGATGACATGATAGGTTTCTGTATAATTCAAAACTGTATGCATTTCCTCACTTCAGGATAGTGCAATTATGCTAAATATTGAGTCATTATGATGCAATGTTAGTGTACTTCTTTACTTTTTAGCACTTCACTTTTAATAAATATTGACTCAAGGTGGTAGTTGCATGATACTAAGAAGATATACCCAGACTTAATATAACCTTTAGCTTATATATATTTGGAGCTTTGGACAAGCCACCCCCCCCCCTTGCAGAGATTCAAAAGTAATAGCCTAAAATTGATTCCAGGAACCCTATTGGAAAAAAATGTTTATGAAAATTTACAAGACCAAAACAATAATAATATTTAATAATAATAATAATACCACTGAAAATATGCTAATTGTAGATTTGGGAGCCAAGGTCCAGAATCAGGACATGGTCTATTGGAGACTGGTATATTCTATTCCACTAGAAAAGGAGTTAATCCCGATCTCAGAACTTTCTTGCCCGTTCTCCTCCTAGGGAATCCCAATGCAGACAAAGTTCCCCTCTAGAGGCTTGGCCACAGTATAAAACATCCTCCCACCAAAGCAAAAGGAGTTCAGAAGGTTGCTAGGGGAGACTGGCTAACTTCTCCAGGAGTCCTTGCTGGTAAGCAATGCTTTGGAGGTATGGTTCCTTATCTGTAACCAGCTGAGCACAAGAAAAAGTGGTAGATGATAGGATGGGGGGAGTAGAAAAACTTGCTGACTGAAGGCAGAGGATAAGGGAACTGACTGTAGGAATGTGTTGGCATAATCTCTATGTGCACGTGAGCAACTGCTTCTTTTGTTTCTAATACTCCCTTATACTGTCTCTGCATGCAGCTCCAACATCTTTTGACACCTCTGCCATTTCTTTTGTGCAGAGAGCTCTTCCCTGACCTGGAGCCTATCTAATTACTGATCTATCAAGGCTCTTTCTTTCCCTGTGTTCTGATTCTTGCTTGCTGTTACCTCTCCTCAGTCCCTTCTAATCTAATTTAAAGGTTGGGTAAATGTCCCCAACCTGAGTGCGTTTTTGACATAGAGGGAGAATAATAATTGAACTTACCTTAACCTATTCAGAAATTATCTCTTACCAATTACAACATAGTAAAACACACTAAACCACTTGCTACTTTCTTCCAACTAAAGGTAGTGCTAATCATTTTGGAATGGTTTGGTCTTCTAGTGTGTAATGCTAATGTCCTAAAATGTTGAATGATAGGTTTAATCAGATACACTCTATTATAAATGTTAGGACCCCTACCAAAATATATATAAGGAGGTAAAGTGAGGATCAGTATTTAGTCTGCTGTCCCCTGATGTACAGATTATTTGAAGGTCTGAGATAAGGCAAACCACTTCCACTATAGCTCTCTATTTTATTGTATTCTTATCAATAGGCTTTTGCCAGTAATTGTAACTCTACATTTTTGATGACCCATCTTGACTCACGCAAACCTTGCAAGAATTCAGCTTACATAGGCATTTTAGCCTCATTTCATGCATAGGTGAGGAATTATAGACCCAAAGAGGGGAAATAATTTAACCAAATTCACACGGCAGGAAGACTCTGACTTTAATTCCTAATGTCTGCTACTATACATTATGCCATTTTTCATCTACTAAACTCTAAATTAGCTGAATCACAATCACAGAAAAATGAAATCTGATTATAAGATTCTACTTAATCCCCAAATACCCAAATACCCTGGGTTTAAATGCTTTTCCTTGCATATGTCTTCCCAGTTCAAATTAGGGATAGTTTCCTATATAGTTCATATTGCTTTCTTGAAATACCTCTTCTATTTTTTGGAATTAATTTGCTTGACTAATTATCTTAACTGTTTCCTCCCTGTACCTGTGATCAAACTCTTCTCTCTAGGATTTCTTAAGCAATTTGCCCAAGACCCAAGTTGCAATGGACCCTTCCAACTCACAGACACACACACACACACACACACACACACACACACACTTCCATCCCCAGACACAATGTCTAATATAGTTACTCTGGCTAATGTCGTTTGTAGCTTGTTTCTCATTTGCACGGGACTTAGCAGTCTCACAGAATGCTGAGCAGAGGAACAAGGGAAGGCCCTAATCCTATCTATAGGGAGTGGAGCACATCAAAAGTGATCTATAACTATAATACATTTAGCTCAGCCCTCCAGGTTCTTCCAAAATTGTCATGTCAGTAAGGAGATAGTCTTCTAGTGGTATGGATTAGATCTACTTTCCTGCTAGTGGTAACTTCTTACAATTGTAATTCTTACTTCTTCTGAGTTCCAGAACTTCTCTCTCTGTGTGCAGACATTTGTCTGTCCATCTATCTATCTGCCTATCTGTCTATCTACCTATCATTATTTATCTTTCATCTATCTATATGGAAGTATATGAAAGGGAATGCAAGAGGTTTTAATCACAATGTACTTAGAGTTTTTAAGGCATATATATTGTAATAAATTATATAGTCAGATAAATGATGGATTGTTTCCAGGAGTGGTTTATATAAATTAATTCACTATATTTATGAATTTTGTGAAATTTTATAAAACTGTACATTAATGTTTCTGTGCCCATGTGTAGATCTGTGTTCCTTTCTGGACAGACATCAGCAGGAAGGCACTTAAAGAGCAAATCTCTATTTACCTACCATCAGAACAGAAATGAAGAGGAATATATGAATTTTTTTCTGAGCAGACCCAGATTAAGAGGATTATCTTGAAATGAAGTTTTTTATGGCTTCTTGATAAAACCTCAAGGCAGATTTATTCTCTATTACTGGTATCAGCAAGAAAGGAGAGATGAGAAGATGATTATGGCATGAAAAATTTTTTTGGGAACTTGAACAGTGAGAAGCCTACATAGATCCAAAATTGTCTTGAAATTTCTGGTTTGGTATACTTGCAGTTTCCTTAAAGACATATTATATATGTTTAGCTCAGAAGTGTGATCCATGCAGAATCATAATGGCTGTCATTGTGTTTATGATTAGGTTCCTATCTTGTACATAATATATATAGTCATAAATCAAATAATATTTCTATAAAATACTAAATAATTTTCAGGAAATATTTTGTGCACATAAGAAGCAAGGGAAAAACTTTATCTTGGCACTTATTTTCTTAATTTAAATTAAATTTAACTGTTTCAACCACTAAAACTGTTTCAACCACTAAAACTTTAAGTTCCATCATGAAAGGAATCTTCTCTAACTCATCTTTTAACAATTTCTTTTTTTTTAAGATTTTTTTATTTATTTACTTGACAGAGAGAGATCACAAGTAGGCAGAGAGGCAGGCAGAGAGAGAGAGGAGGAAGCAGGCTCCCCGCCAAGCAGAGAGCCCGATGTGGGACTCGATCCCAGGACCCTGAGATCATGACCTGAGCCGAAGGCAGCGGCTTAACCCACTGAGCCACCCAGGCGCCCTCTAACTCATCTTTGGCACAGAACTTGGCATATCTATGTTAGGTACTCAGTAAATTTTGATGAATAACAATATTCAATTTAATTGAATGGATATGATGATGTATACTGAAATCATATGAATTCATTTTACCATTCAATTTCAGGTCTCAATTATGGGTAGGTACAATAAATGTTTCACTAATTCCTTCATTTTCTCTGTGTGCTAAGCAAGGAGGAGGCTTATTCAGAGAATGGGAGGTACTTGATCTATAATATCTTTCACTATAAAAATACACCAGGAAAATGGTCTCACTTAATACTACCGTATTTCGTCCCTACTCTTTCTTCCTTCTGGGGATCCCTGGTCTGGAACATATACATATGTGGATTGGTTTCCCTTTCTTTGCTGTGTACCTGACAGCTGTTCTTGGGAATATCAGCATCCTTTCTGTGATTGAGACTGAGAGCAGCCTCCACCAGCCCATGTTCTACTTCCTAGCCATTCTGTCATCTATCGACCTGGGCCTGTCCATATCCACCATCCCCAAGATGCTTGGCATATTCTGGTTCAACCTGAGAGAAATCTCCTTTGAGGGATGTATCATTCAGATGTTCTTTATCCACCTCTGCACTGGCATGGAGTCGGCAGTGCTCGTGGCCATGGCCTATGATCGCTATGTGGCCATCTGTAACCCTCTTCGGTATACACTGGTGTTGACAAACAAGGTGGTAGTCATCATTGCAGTGATAATCTTACTGAGAACTTTGTCTTTTGCCATACCCTTTGTTCTACTCATCCTACGGTTACCATTTTGTGGACACCAAATTATTCCTCACACTTACTGTGAGCACATGGGCATTGCCCGCCTGTCCTGTGCCAGCATCAGGGTCAACATCATCTATGGTTTATGTGCCATCTCTATCCTGGTGTTGGACATCATAGCTATTGTCATTTCCTATGTCCAGATCCTTCGTGCTGTCTTTCGACTGCCTTCCCATGATGCCCGGCTCAAAGCACTGAGCACCTGTGGCTCTCACGTGTGTGTCATGTTGGCTTTCTACACTCCTGCATTTTTTTCATTTATGACCCACAGGTTTGGCTGGAATATTCCACGCTATATCCACATCCTTTTGGCTAATTTCTACGTAGTCATTCCACCTGCTCTGAACCCTGTAATCTATGGGGTCAGAACTAAGCAGATTAGAGAACAGGTGCTGAAACTCTTTTCAAAGAAAACAACATAACTCTTTTAAACAATCAAATTAAGGAAAGGAGCAGCACTGATTGTCTTTGTTCAGAATGGGAAAAGAACTTTTGGAAGTTACACAGACCCCTCTCAGGGAAGACCTGTGAGCCTCCTTCCCAAACCCAGAAAATGGAAGGCGAGAACCATGTCAAATGCATGAATAAAAGTGTCTTATAATTTTTCATTATATGGAGATAATTCAGATTTCGCATGTGGAAGAGAACAAACACTTTGTTCTGCTTTTGTTAGAGCTGAACACATCACATTCTGCAGTCAGCATCATTTTGAAGCAAAACCAACACTCCAAAAAGAAAACCCCACACGAATAATTATAATAAACCCCATAAATTCCCTTATATCCTAATTTAAACAAAGATAGTACATTGCTCTTAATATGTTGGTTCCCAAAATACTAGATGATGAAACACTTCCCATATTCTTGACCTCCCTCTCAGAAAGAATGCTATTCTTGACTCTACCATGTTAATGTTGTTAGACATGAAATTGATCCTGTGACTATGATAATCATGTGAGAAAAGTAGAGATTTTCTACCATGAACCGAATTGTAAAAAATTGTAATCTTTTAAAATTCATAGTCTTTTTTGTTTTAAGGCAGCATTGTGTTGCTTTTTTGATGGATGAATATTTATAGAGTCTAGTTTATTGATCTGTCTTTTCAAATAAACAATTATGTTTCTGTGTTTTGTGACACTTCACAGAGGAGTTTCTCTCTCATGGAAAGCAGGAAATTTTAGTGATGTTCCAAGTCTAGTGTTAGCCAAGTGTGCACATGACATGACACTCTTGTGCCATATGACATCACTCAGTTTTTTCTAATTCTAAGTGGTATTATTGACTTCATTTGTAGAAAAAAGTCAGGAAATATATGTTTGTAAATTTTGACCAATAAAACTAAATTTTTAGCTATCCTTTTACTGCAGGATTTCTCTGATCTTTCAACTAACAGATATTCATTTGAAAGTTAAGATGATATTGGCTTCGGATTGCTCCTTTGACCAAAATACGGCACTAATATTCCATAGCATGAACTTTAGAAAAAAATCCTACTTATATTTATTATAATAGAAGAGATGCTGTCATATATTCTTAGAGGAAGTTTGTATTAATTACCATCACATCCTGAATTTGAAGCCATCAGTTTTGCTGTATAATTTATAAGCACAAGTGGCTGTTTCTGGAACCCTGTTGCCACCCTGAACTCATCCCCTATCTATTTATTCTACTTATGAAGTGAATTTTAATGATGTGTCCTCAATTGTATCTTCAATGATTTGGTTAGAGTTCAGTCTGTTTATATGTGTTTAGGCTAGTTTTTGGATAATTGGTACTTAGTCTTTAAACAGCTAAATCCACCAATGTAGTCACCTGGGCCTGAAGTCTGTGTTAGAAGGTTGCTAAGTACAGATTCAACTTATTTCATAGGTAAAGGACTATTCAGGTCATCTAATTCTTCATGCTTTTGTTTTGAATGTCTTCAGTGAATGTATCACATTCCTCTAACTATATCCCGTGTTCAGGATGTGGCTGTGGTTTTCTTGATGTCTACCCCCACTGTCAATGTTAGATCTTCTCTTTGTTCCTGTGCTGCAATAAGGCCACCCTCCATGTTCTGCACACTCCCTCACGTGCAGAGCACTTTTACTTGTTCCTCAAACCCTGCTAATCTGGTGGTAAGAGCCAGAGGACATTAAATACCATCTGGGCTGGTTTAGCCTGTCTTGGGCAGGTAGTATGTTCCCGAGTCTTGAAAATGAAATGTCCACAGTGATTCTGCCCCTTGCCTAGCACCGTAGGACATGTCTAAGGAACTTGTCTCACCCTGGGTTCTAGAGTTTGTTTTTGCTCCTTTGGCTCAGCAGCAGTGGGTCTCCTCTTGTGCTCTTCCTCCAAGTGAAGGCTTTTATTCCTTAGGGAAGAGAACGTTGTTGAAGGGTCCTTCCCATCTTACAGTGATTTCTATTCCCCTCCACCAGGCCTGGTCCATGATGAAGGTCTAGTCCTGCACTCAGACTTTCTTATGAGTACCAGTCTAGGTATAGGGATGAAAACCTAGTAAGTACGAATTCCTCTTTGTGTCATATATACATCAGTCCCAGATATTCTGTATTTTCATATAGATTTATACTCAGATGTGAATAATTTGGTTTAAATTTTAACAAATTCTTCCTTATTCATTCATCCATTGAAGGGCATCTTGGTTCTTTCCACAGTTTGGCCACCGTGGCCATTGCTGCTATAAACATTGGGGTATAGATGGCCCTTCTTTTCACTACATATGTATCTTTGGGGTAAATACCCAGGAGTGCAATTGCAGGGTAAAAGGGAAGCTCTATTTAATTTCTTGAGGAATCTCCACACTGTTCTCCAAATTGGCTGCACCAACTTGCACTCCCACCAACAGTGTAAGAGGGTTCCCCTTTCTCCACATCCTCTCCAACACATGTTGTTTCCTGTCTTGTTAATTTTGGCCATTCTAACTGGTGTAAGGTGGTATCTCCGTGTGGTTTTAATTTGCATCTCCTTGATGGCTAGTGATGATAAACATTTTTTTCATGTGTCTGATAGCCATTTGTATGTATGGAAGATGTGGTCCATATACACTGTGGAGTATTATGCCTCCCCCAGAAAGGATGAATACCCATCTTTTTTTATCAACCTGGATGGGACTGGAAGAGATTATGCTGAGTGAAATAAATCAAGCAAGAGAGTCAATTATCATATGGTTTCATTTATTTGTGGAGCATAAGAAATAACATGGAGGACATGGGGAGATGGAGAGGAGAAAGGAGTTGAGGGAAATTGGAGGGGGAGATAAACCATGAGAGACTATGGTCTCTGAAAAACAATCTGAGGGTTTGAAGGGGTGGGAGGTGGGAGGTTGGGGGAACCAGGTGGTGGGTATTAAGGAGGGCACATATTGCATGGAGTACTGGGTGTGGTGCATAAACAATGAATTCTGTTACACTGAAAAAAATTTAATTTTTAAAAAAATAAACAAATTCTTTACCTTGGCTTATACAGTATCTGATACATGCCCCTAGTAAGCACAGGATCATGTTCCATCTCTTTTTGGAGTTACCTATCTTTTTTAAAATTTTGGATTATTCACACTGTGATTTGAACTTTCTGACAGGTCCAAGAAAATTGTGAGTTTTTTTTTATTATTCTCCACATATTTTTTTTTTCTAATAACATTTTAAGTGACATTCTTTCCAACCTTTTGTATTTGAAGTAAGAACTATAAAACTGTGTTGGAATTTTAACTCATGGCACATTCTCTGAGTAGGATATCTGTGTGTTTATTCCTAACATCCTACAATTGTGGCAGACATTGGATCACTGAATTAAAAATATACAGAACGAATGATGAAAAGTAAATGAGATTTTTTTATGGGATACACCACAGACATTTTGAGTCTAATAGTTTTAGAAAGGGCCTAAGCAATATGTATTTTTAAGATGGTTCAAGCCTAAATTTTGAAAACTATCATTCTAGAAAGTTGAAACTTTCAAATAAAGTTAATAATCAAATTGGGTGGTTGTTAGATGGAGAAAATGGGATAAACCTTAGAAAGTGAAATGAATGCAGAATTGGCTAATGTAAAACTGGATACCACTCTAATGTCCAACACACACACACACACACACACACACACACACACACACCCCACATACTCCACACACAACACACACTCCACACACTGCCTACTTAAGGTGACCCAATCCACAGGAAGTTTGCTTAGTTGCCTACCTGATGTTCTTGATGTCCTATCTTCTGGAACTCTTCTTGACTTTCTTATAATCCCTAACCTAGGCTGATTATATATCTCCTTTCTAATTCTATTTTAGCAGTTGTCACATTGATATATCAGCGTGTAAATATTAATATGTAACTAAGTATAGAGTAGTTGTTGAGAATATAAACCTGGTGTCAAACTTCCTAGGTTCAAATTCTGTCTCCATTTTTTAACCATCTCTATGACTATGAGAAAGTCAACTGATTTCTCTGTTTCCTTATTTGTAAAATGTAGATATTAATCCTAAAAATCATTTTTATTTTGCATGAGAATCAACCCATTAATGGGTTGCTGTATATAAGAACTCAGGGCCAACTATGAGAATGCACACATTATAAAAGTGTTATAAATTATTATACTGAAAGTAAATGTTTATTATATCTGAATAAACTATATCAGACTATAGCAACAAAATATTTCTAGCCAATTCTTTATGTTCATGTATTATAAAGCCCATCTTTTTTTTAACCCTTATTCACTGTGTGCTAGGAAAAAGCTGTGCATTTGAAAATTCAGTAGGAATGCATTGAGTGAGTGTAATTAAGACCCTTTTCCCTGTGTCTCCCCCACCCCAACATACACACTTCTTGGTAGTGAGACTTTCTAAGGCAGTTCTGTGTTCTCTGGTGCTCCTCCATGTAGTAAGTCTTCATGATCTTATTAGAACTATATGCCTAACTCTGGGGTTTAGGGCGCTGACTCTTGTACCACACTTGGTCCTCTAGAATAGACTTCGTTACTAAGAAAGAGGATATTTTCAACTCACATCTTCCATGTCTTTCTTCAATCTCGATCTTTTTAGGAATCAGATGGAAAGAATGGATACATTGATTCTGTGCACCTCTGAGACTCTGAAACTGTTTACAAATTTTGCCTTAGTCATTCCTATATCCCCAGTGAATTCGGTTCCACATGTAAACACTAGCTAAATGGATCTAAACTGAGTGTGGTTATGAAGAATGCAATGACCAGTAGCAACAATTATGGCAACTCACCTGTGAGAAGCTGTGTTCCTAGGAGTCCCATTGAGTGATTTGGGTGTATATGGAACCATTGTGAGAGTATAAGAAAATTATGGCATCAGTGCTAGACAGACTTCTAATCCTAGCACCTCTAAACTGGCCATTGAATATGAGTTTGTTGAGTTACTTATTGTGGGAGTATTTATGATAATATATTCTAAAATATATTGTGAAGGTTATGTATTAAAATCCACAATAAAGAGATTAGAATCTAGTAAATGCTTAACAAATGTTGATTCTCTTCACAATTTAGCTTAAAAGATGAAGTACTTGACTAATACTACCCCTGTGGTCAACTAATGTCTCTGTTCCCCAACTTACACAACCACAGCTCAGTTTTAGCTGCACTTAACAATCACCTACAGGACCTTAAAACATGGATGCCTGAACATTACCTCCACACTACTTTTCCTTCCCTAGAGTTTCATTTAAACTGAATCACGGCATATGTAATCTTTTCTCACTTGCATAATACCTATGAAATTTACCCATGTGAAACTACAGAACACCCAAGAAATCAACAGGATCTAATGACAGTCAGACAGAAAAGATAATTACCTACAAATTAATGACAATTTGGTCAACAACAGTTTTCTTCAAAGTAATGATCGATTCTAGAAGACTGTAGGATAATGTCTTCAAAAGACTAAGGAAATGTTATAACTGGAGAACGGAACTGTGTAGCTGAAAGGTATTATCATGAAGACATAAAGAAATCATTAAACACAGAACACAGAAGTTAGCATCAAAAACCTCTCATTAAGAAAGTGGTGAAGGGGGTGCGTGGGTGCTCAGTTGGTTAAGCGACTGCCTTCAGCTCAGGTCATGATCCTGGAGTCCCAGGATTGAGTCCCGTATTGGTCTCCCAGCTCCACAGGGAGTCTGCTTCTCCCTCTGACCTTCTTACTCAAGCTCTCTCTCACTGTCTCTCTCTCGAATAAATAAATAAAATATTAAAAAAAAAAAGAAAGTGGTGAGGTATGTACTTGAGAAAGAAGGACATTTAGTCAAGAAGTATGACTGGGACAAAAAAAAAAAGAAAATTTGTAAATCTGGTAGTAAGTCTTAACGGGCAAAACCAAAGATAGAGGATTATATATCATGTTAATTTTTAAATCTCTTGTTTTTAGCCACAGATGATTCTAAATTTTGTTAGCTTGTTTTTTGTATTTTAGGAAATAACATTCTAATATTGTAGTAAAGAGTCATACTCAATAATACATAATTATTGTTACAACATAAAATATATTTTTATGAGTGAGTTACTTCCCACAGAAAAACCCATGCCCTCTGACCATTAAAAGAGGAGCTTCATGAAGAAATTATTTATTCTAAGATAGATGATATTTGTTCACATATTATTCATCAACCCAAAAGACATAACTCAAGGCTTTGAAAAACTGAAAAATTTAAGGAATCTGTCCCTTATCTTCTTGGTCCTTACCCCATAGATAATAGGGTTCACCATGGGTGGGACCAGAAGGTAGATGTTGGCCACAAATATATGGACATGGGGAGCCACATTGTGCCCAAACCTGTGGGTGAGAAAAGAGAAGAAGGCTGGAGTATAAGACACTAAGATGACACAGATATGGGAACCACAGGTGCCCAAGGTCTTGAGTCGGGCCTCCTTGGATGGGAGGTGGAAGACAGTGTGAAGTATGAGAACATAAGAACAAATGATTAATATGAAGTCTAGCCCACCAGTAAGGAAGGCAACAATGAGGCTGTAGGCTTTACGGATTCTTGTCTCAGCACAGGCAATCTTGATGAGGGCCATGAACTCACAGTAGGTGTGGGAAATGATATTTGTTCTGCAGTAGGGAAGCCAACGTAACAGAAAGGGGTGAGGACTGAGAAGTACTATGCCCCGGAGTACTATACCTAGGCCCATCCCCCCAATCACAGCATGTGTCAGAATAGCGGAATGTCTTAGTGGGTTACAAATGGCTACATAACGGTCAAAAGCCATGGCCAGGAAGAAGCCAGATTCCATGGTGGAACAAGAGTGAATCAGGAAAACTTGAGTGAGGCAGGCTTCAAAACGAATCTCTCCATCATGGAACCAGAAAAGACTAAGAAGTTTTGGTACAGCTGTGGTACACACAATAAGATCAGCCAGAGCCAACATGCAGAGGAAGAGGTACATTGGCTCATGGAGGCTAGTGTCTGTCTTGATGATAAACAGAAGAGAACAGTTTCCCAGGAGGGCCAAAATGTAGACCAAACAAAAGGGGATGGAGATCCAGATGTGGGCAGTCTCCAGGCCAGGAATGCCAATGAGAATGAAGGCTGATGGATGGACATTGGTCTTATTGTATGCTGACATAACAGGTGTCAGAATTTTAGCTTTCTCTTCATGAAATTTTATCTACACCAAGTAAAAGTAATAGCTTACAAATTTTCAAACCTTTGATGAGTTAAGTCAGCCAAAATGCAGGAAATTGTAGGTCAGGGAGTCATTACAATATCTATGAACATTTATAAATTATTTCACCATCATATCTGACTGTCAGATCTTATTTCACTGTTGTAATTTGTAATATGGCTGATCTGTAGATGCCAAATGAGGGAAAATATGCAGGTACCAAAAATCAGAGCTAAATGTATGAAAATCCAAAGTCTTCTATCCACTGAGAAGAAAGTAATGCCAACTGAAATCTAAAAAATGTGTAAGACTCTCAGGTATAATTCAGTGATTCAGTATTTACATACAACACCTATATTACATTGTATGTTAACTAACTGGAATTTAAATAAAACCTAAGAAATAGGATAAACACAAGTGTAGATGCACAGTGGAATAGCTGTATGCATAATTGTTGAAACTTCACTGTATGTAATGAATATCTCCTTCAACTAACTTCTTTCATTAAGATACATGTATTTGTAAACATATATGTAGCATCATTTGGGAAAATGTGTAAGAGTCATGGGCTTGGGGGACATAGAAACAGTTGTAAGACAAAGATTACACAGAAAGAAGGAATGACAGGAAGCTTTGAATAGAAAATGTACCTTTAGAAAAATATTTTAGTCATCCTAGTCTGGGACATGCAAAGATGCCAGGTTATAGGGTGTGGCATTGACAATGGAATGCCAAATTTCGGAGGATGTGTTGCTTGCTTTCGAATGACCAGAAGGAGGTTATTCACACCAACCTGGAACTCAATCAACATGATGACAAGAGTGGGGTTGATAACACTGTGTCAGGAAGTGAACAGCTCATTGCATTGTTTGTGACTCTCCGATGGTGACACCTTTGTGTTTACTTTTGACTGCACAGGCAAGAATTACAACAAATGTGATTATATCCACTAACATGAATTTCCTTCACTTCCTTACACGCATCTAGTTAGTCAAATTACTCTATGACTGGCTCTCCACTGGCTCCCTCTCCAGGCAAATTCATCCAAACTTCCCCTCATGACCTTTCCTTTGCTCTGCACACTTCTCTTGCACTGGCTGACCCCTTCCCCACCCCATGTTGTGATTTGCTGATGACACTTCTTCAATTTCTTAAGACTAGTAGAACTTTTTGAAAGCCATACTCATCCCATAATAAACAGATCTTTTTCCTCTCTTCTTCTTAGAAGCACAATTGACACTGTTCCACAGACAGTCCTTTTTTACCACTATTATAGATAGCTGAAGATTAAAGGGTGTTGTGATCAAGAAAAATAATCCTTAAACCAATGTCCACTGAAACTGGGATTGGAATATGTATAGCACACTGGGCATCGATATGGAGTGAGAGTGATGACACATGTTTTGCTCTTACTCTATTGAAGTTTCATACCCACAGTTTCTGCTTGCTGGGGTTATTTGGCCTTCCAGATCCCTAGAGGTGGATATTCTCTTTGGAATGCAAATACATCAGGTTAGGTGGGTCAAGGAACCATGGGACATTTATGTAATGACATTTCTGTCTGAGGCATGCTTTGAGTTGGGACAGAAGATAAATCCAGGACAACCAATACATTGGGAAGTTATATAATAATGCAATAGTTAAACATTTTTAAATGCTTGATGTGAGTCAGTTCTTTTCCTGAAAACATTCCAAGTATTAACTCATAAATATTATTGTGTTTGTTAGAGTGGAGGGGGAGTGGGAAGGATGGGGTGCCTGGGTGATGGACGTTGGGGAGGGTACATTTTGTAGTGAGTGCTATGTATTGCATAAGACTGATGAATCACAGACCTGTACCCCTGAAACAAATAATATGTTATATGTCAATAATTTAAAAAAAATAAATTTTATCTCCATTTTAAAATGAGAATAATTTAAGTAACTTCTATAATTTTAAATAGCTGGTAAATGATAAACCCTTTTCTAGCCACACACACTGATTCTAAAGACCTTATTCTTTTTTGTTTGTTTGTTTGTTTGTTTAAGATTTTATTTGTTTATCTGAGAGAGAGAGAGAGAGAGAGAGATAACAAGCAGAGGAAGAAGCAGGCTTCCTGCTAGGTAGGGACCCTGATGTGGGACTCGATCCCAGGATCCTGGGATCATGACCTGAGTCAAAGGCAGACTCTTAACCAACTGAGCCTCCTGGGTGCCCCTAAAGCCCTTATTCTTAACTGTGGTGATAAAAACGGCCCTAAGTACGTGACAGTATATTTGAAATTGTGCATATAAGAAGAAGAGGAGGACTTGTTCTGTACCTAACAATAAAGAAAACCATCACCATTAATTTGATTATGAATACTGTTCAGAAGTCCCCAACTATTATATTCCATAAAGGAACTGGTCCAAATCCAAGCCTTTCTCTTCTTAATTAACCCTCCTGCACTTTCAACAGATGGCCTCTCAGAGGGAAAATTAACCTCTCAACCTCAGAGACAAAATTAACATTTGCCACCAGACAGGTTTGTCAGCCTTACCCTCTTACCTTTATGTTTACGTACATGTAACACATTGAGCTAGTACATTTTCACATACTCTCCTTCCTTTAACCTGAAACGAAATTTCGTGTCCTTTTACCTATATTTGTAATTTCATCAACATTCTCATCTTTCTCATGCAGTTTTCCTTCATTTCTTCTACTTGCTCTATGCCATTACACAATTTAAATATATTTTACTGACAGAAAACATGTGGACAGGTGTGCCTGGGTGGCTCAGTTAGTTGAACATTTAACTCTTGATTTTGGCTCAAGTCATGACCTCAGGGTCCTGAGATGAAGCCCCAGGTCAGGCTCCATGCTCAGTGGAGAGTGTGCTGGAGATTCTCTCCCTCTCCATTTGCTCCTTCACCTCCTGTCTCACTTTCTTTCTTTAAACAAACAAATAAATATTTAAAAATAAAAAAAGAAAACATATGGACAGATTATGTAGAGCAAACATTCACACTGAAGTAAATGCAAATGTTCAATCACATAGGCTTATTCTTACTGGAAATCAGGAAATTAAAAATTAAATGAATATGATACAATTCATACAGTATTATATTTTTAACCAACAGAATTTCAAGATTGATGATGATAAGTATTAATGAGGTTTGGGTTAACGTGTGATTCTTATGCCTAATTGATTAGAGAGAATTACTCTTAGAGGAAAATTGCATAGTATTATTCTTATTAAAAACAAAGTTCTGGGCAGAGCAATTTCACTACTTGCCATTTAGGGAATAATGTTCAGAAATACATATGGAAGTATATACAGTAATTCTCATTGTAAAAGTGCCTGTGATAGAATTAATAGTGAATCATTTAAAATGTCCATCAGTAAAGTAATACTGAGCTTACAAATCTGTTATCTTTATATTATAGAAATGCTTAGGATAAGTAAAGTATATTTATATAAACTGACATTCAAATAAAAAAAAGAAGCAAAAGTTTGATTTTTCCATTAACATTGACAAATTATGCAAAAATTAAGAGCATACTGTATTTGCATACATGCACATTTATAATGCAAATTTTATAAATATAAGAACTACGTAAAAAGGATATGTAGTCAAAGGAGGAGAGAACTAAAATGTGGAGTGGATGGAAAGAGGTGTAGACAGTAAAATTGAGCTGTATCTTGATAGCTTGACATTTTTAAACAGTGTCAATATATTTTATATATTCATGTATTACATGTATAGTTTAAGGCAAGTAAATAAATAATGCAGTTACAAATGTTATTTGCCAGAAAATAATACAAACCAAGAAATTACAAAGAAAATGTGGCCTTCCATGTCTTATAAAATATTAGCAAATTTCTAACCTCTTGAAATATGTTGTCTATATCTCTCTGCATATAGAGAACTGGTCATCTGCTCAATTCATGAAGGTAGTGACCTGTGTCTTTGTTTGTCATGGCATTTCTTCACACATGGAAACCCTAGGTAACCTAGTTAGCATTGAAGATCCTGCTCACATATCAGCCTCTGTGAGAAAATTTTTCTAGGAACTTTGGACCATCATGGATATCCATCCTCAAGTGTTCCACTGACATGTGTACTTACCTATCTTCTATATCTTCTCATATTGTATTTTATATATCTGTATGTTTTTCTCCTTTATTATATTGTGAGTTCTTACTTGGCAGAAGCCATGTATTGCCGTATATCCGTTTGTTCCAATGAATGAATAAAAAGAGGAAAGAAGACATGGGAGTGTTCTTATTTTTCTGGTAAATAATTTCAGCATAAATTTAAGACAACCAGTGGAATCACTATAAATTTATTATAGTCTACACTATCTCCAAACACTACAGTGCATTAATAGTTTTCCTGATTCTAATATAAAATCTTTAAGACATACCCAGTGATTAGCTTCCAGCAAAATCAAATTCTCTCAACATTTGATTCCTTGTCTGACTACACAGCATGGAAAAAAGGAGGGATTGGAAGGAAAAAAAACCTCACATCAGCTTTTGGGGAGGAATAAAATAGAAAAAAAAAATCCTGTAATGTTTTTGGGCTAAATTCTGTACCCCTATTCATCCCTTTGCAAAAATACAATAGATCAACATGAACTGGCATATATTAGGTACATATAGTATATGCAGACATTACCAAGTGTTCTGTGAGGATGAGGATGAGCACCTTTGTTTGAGGAATACTTTCCTTCTCTCAAGACTTTTAAGGCTTCTAGATGAGCTCAGTTACAGACTTGTCTACCGATTTCTAAGGCTCTCATGGGCATAGAGACCACCCCCAGTGGTTTCTTGACAGGTGGGGAGGGGACGGTCTCCCCACCTGTCAAGAAACCACTGGGGGTTAAATTTGAGTTCATAACTCAGGTTCTAAGTCTTTAGAGCTAACCTTTTAGTAACAGGAGAATCCCAGAAGGGTGAGGGGAAGGCAGGAAAGTTTTTTCTGAACTGTCTCTGGAGCCTTCCTCTTGGCAGGATTGCTTGAGTCTCAGAATTGATTGTTCTTAAATATATCAGGTGCATGTATGAAGTAAGGGTAGATAAGTGTCTAGTTCCTTCACTTTAAACAATGACTTTTTATCTTTATTTTTATTTTTTTTAAGATTTTATTTATTTATTTGACAGAGAGAAGGAGAGAGAGAGCACAAGCAGGGGAGCGACAGGCAGAGGGAGAGAGAGAACCTGGTTCTCCACTCAACAGAGAGTCTGATGCGGGGCTTGATCCCAGGATTCTGGGATCATGACAGGAGCTGAAGGAAGATACTTAACTGACTGAACCACCCAGGCACCCCTCTCCCTTATTTGTAATATAGGAAAATATAAATTAAAAAAACAAACTACCATAACGTCACTTTGATATTTGGTTTATTTTATTCCATGATTTTCATATTCATATAGTTTAGAATATTCAAATCATATTAGACTTTAACATTTTTAAATTTTATTATTTATTATTATTTTTTAATATTTTATTTATTTGGCAGAGAGAGAGAGAGATCACAGGTAGGCAGAGAGAGTGGAGGAAGCAGGCTCCGTGCTGAGCTGAGAGCCCAGTGTGGGGCTTAATACCAGGACCCTGAGATCACGACCTGAGCCAAAGGCAGCGACTTAACCAACTGAGTCACCCAGGCATGCCTAATATTTTTTTTAAAGATTTATTTATTTATTTGATAGACAGAGATCCCAAGTAGGCAGAGAGGCAGGCAGAGAGAGAGGAGGAAGCAGGCTCCCCCCTGAGCAGAGAGCCTGATGTGGGGCTCGATCCCAGGACCCTGAGATCATGACCTGAGCTGAAGGCAGAGGCTTTAACCCACTGAGCCACCCAGGCACCCCAGATTTTAACATTTTATCTCATAGTCTAAATTTCATGTTGGACATGTACCGCATTTTTTTAATAATTCATCAGAATAAATTTCACAGAAAATTTAATTATATGAAATTAATCAAAATTGGATTTTGATGAAAGTTGAGTTGCATCTAAACATTACTGGGAAAATGTGACAGCTTTAAACATGCAATCCTTTCAGCCATCTAGATTTATTGTGCTCTTACATGCATTCCAGCCTCCTTTGAGAGCTTCAAACAGTTTTTACGTCATTTTCTGTCAATCTCACCAATAATTAAATTGTAGAAGTTGGAATTATATCATATTATTTTTACATTTATTTATATGCTTTGTGTATGATTTGAGTATGAATCTTATAAACTATATATACATAGTGGGGCTCTATCATATGTGAATTCCATATTTACTAGTTTGCCTATTCCTTAAGATTTATTTGTAATCCTAAATAAATTCTCATGGCACTTTAGCACTCACTTGCCAGAGTGCAAAGAGATGTGAAAAATTTGAATTGCCAGACAATTGCATTCTCAGCTGAGGCTGAACAAAATGAGATTCTGACTTCCCATTTCAGCTATAAACAAGCGTTTTTACATTCAATTTAAGGCCAGGTTTTTCTTATTTTTTCCTGCTTTTTGTTGATTCCACTGTTTGACATGGCCCTCCATGATAGTGTTGAAGTGCAACCCAGTAAATACCTATCTTGTTATTTATTCATGGAGTGTATTGCAGTTAAATAATACTTTTCTAGTGTTCCTAAGTGCAAGAAGGTTGTGCTTTACTTTATGGAAAAAATAAAATATGTTGGATAAACTTCATTCAGGTGTGAGTTATAACAGTGTTGCTTGTGATTCAAAGTTAATGAATCAAAAATAAGATACACCCAGACAAAGGAAGAGGAAGTTCATCTCTATATGAAGCCACTCTGGAGATTACTAAAGTAACATTTGAGGCATGTGATATAAATATGAAAAAGATGAAGAAGAGGATAAATTTGTGGAGTCATGAGACGACAACTAATAAAAAATGGACAATAGACAACACTGTGGTGAGGTCAAAGATGGTTACAGTTACATCACTTGGGATCAGAGAAAAAAAAATCAAGCTCTTGTTGGATAGCACTGGGTTTGCTAGTACATTTCGAAAAAGCAAGGAGGGATATACAATATTAAACTTAGAATCAAGGCAGATTCTGCTAATAAGGAGGCTGCAGAAGAGATTTTAAAGTGCCTATTAAGTGTACAGGAAAAGGATTATGTAGAAATCAGGTTTTCAACACTAATGAGACTCTCTTGTACACAGATGTTGGTGAATGAAACACAAGTGGCCTCCAAAGCTCCTGGCTTTCGATCATTTAAAGGCTGCACGATTAATCATAAGAGCCATGACCAACCTATAAGAACTATGTATTATAGGAAGTGTCTCTCACAGAAAAACACACATTAAAAAATTTATGTATTCATTGATTGACAAAAATGTTGTGCATTTCCCCTAAGAGCAAAGGCACCAAATTTCCTAATTCAGCATTCAAGGTGACTTTATAGAACACAGCTACTGAAGGTACTGAGAAATTCAGGGACCAAGGGAAGCTCTTCTGTGGCAGAACTCTGCCAGGCTCGGGTAGAGGGGATGTGGGTAAAATCAAACTTTTCTTCGAATCCTTTTCAATTTGTCTTTTCTTATATGTACCACCAGGGTTCTGTAATCTCTCATCCAAATTCTGGAACTCTCATAAAGGCCTTTCCATCCATCAGTGCTTGTTAAATTTGTGTTTTTGTACTGGGAGGAGTACTGGGTCCTCCTGTCATCTCGCTGACCTAAGTCTCACTCCTCTGCCTTCATTTCTTTCCAAGCCAGGGACCCCTAATGGTTCTCTCTTTTTGAATCAGAATTCGACGCTAGAATCCTCAGAGACTTTGTGTTTTTTACCAAACTGGCTTCAGGGAATTTCCTGTTGCAATCTCCTCCCAGGCAAAGAGCAGCACCCTCATAAAGACTGAGCAGGTGAGATAAAACAGAGACAGGATTCCATGCTGGTGCTCAGTCTGGTGAGTCTTCCCCATCTCCCAGCTCACGGAGCATCCTTACTTCACAGTGAAGGGTGAAAGGAAAGACGTCGGATAGGGGAGGAAGAGAGGACACACGGGAAAAGTGTGGGACAAAGAAGACTAACACTGGTGCTTAGAGAAGGAGTAGGATCATGATAGGAAAAACCATCCAATTCTAGTGAAAGCATTTGGATTTTAGCCTGAATCCAGTCAATCTACATTTTAAAAATTAGTCTGCTTGAAGATATCTGATGAATGATGGACATCCAGTCTCTTTGGAACATGCTTCAAATTGCTTTAAAACATTACCAGCTTAAATCTAACAACATACTTAAGATTTTTATCATATTACCTCTATTTTATGATGAGAATATGTTATGATGAAAAGTACCTGTTACTTACTTTCCTTTGATTATAGAGTGAGTACGTTATGAAGCTGGGTTTCAACAAAGTTAGTCAGACTGTAGAGAGCTCTTGCTTTAAAGCAATGTAAAGTACTGTGTTGTAATCAACCTCCCAAATGATCCCATTAGGATGGAGATAAATGTAAAGATTTTAAAGATATTGAAAAAGTAGAATTAGCTTTTTTGTTTGTTTGTTTTGTTTTTTATGTGTGAAAGAGGAGGAGGGTGGTTTTCAGACTCTTTTTTTCATTTTTTTTTAAATCTTAGAAATAATTGACATAGAACATTATATTAGTTTCAGTTACACAACATCATGTATAATTGGTAAATGATTACCACAGTAAGTCTGGTTAATATCCATCACCATACAGCATTAATCAGATTTGTGATCTAGTGAGTTCACCGAGTGGTAATGATATAAGCCAGACAACTACAGAATTTCATTGCTGTCTATGTCTTCTAACTATTTCTATTAGGCTATTTATATCACAGCCTGTCTACTTAGCTATTGAGGCCTCATGGTAGGTTATAATTATCTGAGTTGAGAAAAACACTAATTTGTTTGTCTCACTATTTATTTATTTATTTGACAGAGATCACAAGTAGGCAGAGAGGCAGACAGAGAGAGAGGGGGAAGCAGGCTCCCTGCTGAGCAAAGAGCCCAATGTGGGGCTCGATCCCAGAGCACTGGGATCATGACCCAGGCCCAAAGCAGAGGCTTTAACCCACTGAGCCACCCAGGTGCCCCATCCCACTACTTTATTCTTAAACAAAGAACATAATACCATCTGTCTCTCTATCAGTTTGAGTATGAACTCTATACTATGAGCTAAAGTAATTTCCTTTACTGAGAATCTATTATGTATGATGAAAAAAGGACAGCATTGTTTTTATCACTTTCCACAATTACTGTGTACATTCCTAATCTTCAGAGATGTTATTGAGGAGTACAAAAATTTTTTTAACAAAATAATCTGCCATTGACACTTCACCAATATTGATAAATCACAGAAAATTAAGCCACCATAATTGAATTCTACTTTTTATCCGTGGGCAGGTCACATCACACCTTTTCAGACTATTCAATATTCCACTACCAGGCCAGAACATTATAGAAGAAAGACTTTATTTTTATGGACATTTTGCAGTGTCTCCTACCAAAAATATCTATTGTTTTCAACTTCCTTTCTTTTCTAATGTCTGCCATTTCTTCCTAGGACTTCCAGCTTTCCCCATCCATATTTTATTACTCCTTCTAGTACTTGTTTATCATGGACATGACCCTGTTCTTCCTGGCTTCTTTCCCATATTACAGTGTCTGGGAAAGAGCCTAGTTGTCTTACTGAAAGTGTTATCATCATTAGTAGTGATCCTCTGGAATCCTCCAATGAAACAAAATGAAGAAAAGATGCTTTCACTACGAAATAATTACATGTAATGAATGAGCAAGTGATTTGAAAATACTCTAACAAATGAAGTAAATAAGGTACATAAAAATATATTACAGTTTGGGTAACTTTGAAAATGATAGGTTCAGCTCACTCAAATATGCCACCTAGTCTTTTCTTCAATATATTTATCAGGTATCTTCAAGTCTTAAAATTATGACTCCCTCAGATTCGTAATGAAAACACTGATATCTTTTATTCTGATGGATGTGAGTTTAAAAGAAATTATGTTTGTGTGATTGTGTGTGGACAAAGGGAAGCTGGGTGTGTCTGTCACGACTGAGGCATGAATTAGCTTTGCCTTACTATCCACTCTTTCCATTTCAACTTTATGATTTCTTCTCTACTTTCTTTCTGTCCTTCTGTAACTATAAGCACTTGAAGCATTTGGTGAGTGTGTTAAACTATTTTCAGTTCAGACCCGTATGTGAAAACATGGTAACTGTTTCTCTCCATGTGTTTATAAAAATCTGAGCTGAAACTTGCACAGGTCTGACAACATGGAAAAAGTCAGGACCTTAATGAATGACAGTCGTTGCTTTTTTGATCAAATTTCTTCTTCTGTGATAAGAATAATGAATGACTGCTAACTAATGGATTGATTTTAATCCCACAGACTTATTTTTAATAGTGTAGACTAATTTTAATGAGTTTGTGTTCATTAACACTTGCTACCTATCTTGTGTTTTAACACATATATGTTACCATCTAACCTAATAAAACCAATAGAAATAACTTTTACAGGGGCTGTCATACCCCTTCTATGCCAGAATGGAAAATAAATTGTGTGGGTGATGATAGAAGGTAATTAATGAAGTAAGTAAGTATTAAGGCAAAACCTTAGCATGATTCTAGTGGTAATACACTTGCAAATTAAAAGAGAGGGGTTGACAAAGATGAATATATTAAGTAAAATATTTATTGCAATCTACTATTTACTTCTTCCAAAAGCTTCTTGCTGAGAATTCACTTCATATTTTTCTATGTGGATTTCTATTTGTACATTTCTAGTTGTATGGGTTAACTGAGGAAGAAAATGTACACAATTGTATATTTTTGTTTTTCTTAGGTTTAAAACATTGCAGAGTTTTATCGGGGTCCCACAGATTAGTGAACACACATCTATAAGAACATGGACTTATGCATTACCTAGCAGGATGTCCCTTCCCAATGACACCCAGTTTCATCCTTCCTCCTTCTTATTGCTGGGGATCCCAGGACTTGAAAGAGTTCACATGTGGATTGGTTTTCCCTTTTGTGTTGTGTATGTGATTGCACTCTTAGGAAACCTCACAATTCTGTTTGTGATCCAGGCTGAAAACAGCCTACACCAACCTATGTTTTACTTCCTGGCTATGTTGGCTACTATTGATTTGGGTCTGTCCACAGCTACCATCCCTAAGATGCTTGGGATCTTCTGGTTTAGTCTTAGGGAGATACTCTTTGATGCTTGTCTCACTCAGATGTTTTTTATCCACAACTTCACTGGTATGGAGTCAGCAGTCCTGTTGGCAATGGCTTATGACCGCTATGTGGCCATCTGCAACCCACTCCGATATAGCACCATCCTCACCAACAAGGCTGTTTCTCTGATTGGTGTGGGTGTGTTAGTGAGATCATTCATTTCTGTGATACCATTTGTATTTCTTATTTTGCGATTGCCCTTCTGTGGGAATTATGCCATTCCCCATAGCTACTGTGAACACATGGGTCTTGCTCGCCTCTCTTGTGCCAGCATCAAGATCAACATCATCTATGGATTGGGTGCTATATCAATCCTAGTCTTTGACATCATAGCCATTGCCCTGTCGTATGTTCAGATACTCCGTGCTGTTTTCCGTCTTCCTTCACGTGAAGCCTGACTCAAGTCCCTCAGCACATGTGGTTCTCATGTTTGTGTCATCCTTGCCTTCTACACACCGGCCCTCTTTTCCTTCATGACACATCGCTTTGGCCGAAATGTCCCCCACTATATCCACATACTCCTGGCCAATCTCTACGTCATAGTGCCACCAATGCTCAACCCTGTCATATACGGAGTCAGGACCAAGCAGATCTATGACCGTGTGAAGAAAATATTCTCTCAAACATAAAGAATTAAAAAGGAATAGCACCTAATGTATGTGAGATGGAACTTCTGAGCAGAGAAACACCTTGTTATATTAAATAAATGTGCTTGGCAATAATGTTCATGGGAGGGAGGGTCTATAAATAGTTTGATGAATTCAGAAAGTGAAAGCTTAAGCTTGGCTATCCAATTCGTATGGTAGGTGATGGCCCATTCATCTTTTTTTTTTATTTTTTATTTTTTATAAACATATATTTTTATCCCCAGGGGTACAGGTCTGTGAATCACCAGGTTTACACACTTCACAGCACTCACCAAAGCGTGGGATTATGGCCATTCATCTTTATATGGGATTTTGAATCTCTGGTGTCAGTAGAGGTAAAGTAGAATTTACAGGGTGTGCTGCCTTTTTTGTGTGCTAGTGACCCTACCTCACTCACAGGGTTTTTGGATAATTCTTCTTTTTCTCCTCCTCCTCCTCTTCCCCCTCCCCCTCCTCCTCCTCCTTCTTCATCTCTAGGCATCCTTGTCTCTTTCTTTCTTCTTATTTTGCATCCCCTTCTTATCTCTTTCATTTTCTTTTTCCCTTTCTTCAGAAATTAGTCATTTTCATTCCATTATAAGAACTATATTGTGATATCCTGTGATTTCACCATAAATAGTGTAAACATCCAACATTTTGTAGATTAAGTCCTTATTTTGTACAGAGAGATGGAGAAAAGAAATAAATGGGGCTACAAAATACTTCACCTTAAATTTTTATGTAAAGTTTGTTACAAATATATTTCAGTTTTCATTGACCCAACTCTGATGTACACATAAAGGAAGAAGCTGCCTGCAGCTGGAGACTCTTCTTACTGTCACCTTGGTTCTATTGGTTTCCTAACTTACTTTTAGACTCATTTTGTAGATGTTTCCCTTGTCCTGTCTTTGCATATATGATTTTCACAGTAAACAGAACTTTAGTATATTCCTGGCTCTAACATTAGTACATATATTTCAATGATTCCCAATTCCTTTACTATCTAAATACAGTCATAGTTTTATTTCAAAGGACTAAGCATGTAGACTTAAATTATATGATGTTTAAGTCATCAGCATAGTGCCCTGCATGTTGGTTACAGTAAACACAAAATAATTGTTAGTTGTTAGCATTACCATTGTTATTTGTATTACTGTGCTTCATTTATTATTCTCACCCTTGATAACAGTGCTTCTATTAAAGCTGTTTATGGGTTTTATTTTAATAGCACCCTTGCAGAAAATACACTAAAGCTGAAGTGACATAAAGTATAATAAATATCAAATATAATAATATACATTATATATGTACATTATACACACACACTCAAAAGATACTAATGCACAGCTAATTAGCTGACATTTTATAAAAACTTGGTTGTCTTAAAATTATTTAGGGGAAATTTTAAAAATGCTCATTTCCCCTAAGTCCATAACAAATGACATTTACATTTTTCATGTATATATTTAGCAAATACCTCTCAGTCTTTAAAGCAGAAATCTTTAATTTGGAAATAATTATTCACATCTTTTATTCTTCTCTTCCTCTGTGTATAATACAAGGGAACTAATTTCCACAATCTTGTGTCATATCAGCTCATATTTATTAATCTCACTTATGTTCCTTTTCCTATCTGTATCCTGATCTCTTGCACCAACCACATGATAACTCTTCTCTCTGAAGTACCTCTATTGCCAGCCAGCTCCAGTCTTCCATACTAGCAAATTTTATTTTATAAATATCTTTCAGATATTTTATTTTCTGTTTCCAATAGTACCATCTTTATTTAGCATTTCTAGTGACGAGCATGTGATCTTAGGAATTTTGCTATATTTCCCATGCCAGACATCCTCCTAACTTTAGGTTCCTTCTCACAAGCAACATCCTTGGTTTTTGTTTTGTAGAGCTATGGCTATTGCTTGATAAACTCCTCTCTGATGCAAATATATCACTAAGTGCCTTTCTCTTCCTCATTCACTGAACAGTAATGGCACATCAATTTTCTGGTATTTGAACTTGAATTTTTAAAATCTACTATTCAAATAAAACCTTATTTCAGGGAAAGGTAAACATTGGTTCACACAGGAGTGAATTTTTATATGTCTGCAAATTTTAAGGAAACTTCTCTCACATTGTTGAAGTAATACTTACTTTTCTTGGTTTACTTAGTTTTCTTGGCACTTATGATTTGTTCTCTTACAACTTGATATTATAATGACTTGTAGTGAGTGCATTTCATTTTCTCTCCTCCTGGGCCATAAAGAAATTAATCTTACCTTATGTATCCACTCAGTTATTCACAGGGTGAATCACTCATCTACTCAATAAATGAATGCTGAATGAATCAATCTAATAAAGAATAAAATAACTTATGTGCTTGCTATTAATCATAATATAAGAAAGCTGCCGTTAGATGTATGTGGTGGTGTAAGCTACCATTGTTAATTTTTTTTAAAAAAATGATATAACTGATATGATCAGTGGGAATATCATCTCCCAGTCAGTGGTTTTCCTAGTGCATTACCATCCTAATAGAAACTATGGTAAGTAGTGTTCTTATATTGTTATATGATTAAGTAATGTAATTTCACTTCTATTTTTTATTCATGATGTTGAAGAATAAATTTTGACTTGTTATTTCATAATATTAGAGTAAAATCTTTCCTTTCTTTGACGTCCATGTATTTCATCTTTTCAAGTACATTTTATGTTATTTTATTTTTATGTTAAATTAATTTTTATTGACTTTTACTATCCAGCAAGGCTGTCATTCAGAATAAAAAGAGAGATATAGAACTTCTAGGACAGACAGAAACTGAAAGAATATGTGACCACCAAGCCAGCCCTGCAAGAAATACTAAGGGGGATCCTTTAAGTGAAGAGAGACCCCCAAGAGTAACATAGACTAAAATGAAACAGAGACAATCTACAGAAACAGGGACTTTACAGCTAATGCAATGGCACTAGATTAATATCTTTTGACAGTTACACTGAATGTAAGTGGGCTCAGTGCTCCAAACAAAAGACACAGGGTATCACATTGGATAGAAAAGCAAGGCCCATCCATATGCTGTCAAAAAACTCATTTTAGACCTAAAGCCACTTCCAGACTGAAAGTGAGGGGATGGAGAACAATTTACCATGCTAATGGACCTCAAAAGAAAGCTGGGATAGCAATCCTCATATGAGATAAAATAACTTCAATCCAAAGACTAATAAGAAATGAAGCAGGACATTATATCATACTTAAGGGGTATATTCAGCAAGAATATCAAACAATTATAAATATTTGTGTCCCAACATGGGAACAGTCAATTATACAAACCAATTAATAACCATAGTAAAGACACACATTGATAATAATACATGAATAGCTTCATGAATACATGAATGACTTCAACATTGCACTCACACCAATGGACAAATTAAACTGAAGATCAACCAAGAAATGAGGGCTTTTGAATGACACACTGGACCAGATGGACTTCAAAGATATATACAGAACATTCCATCCTAAAACAGAAGAATACTCATTCTTTTTGAGTGCACACGGAACTTTCTCTAGAATAGACCACATACTGGGTCACAAATCAGGTTTCAAGTGATACAAAAGATTGAGATTATTCTTTCCATATTTTCAGACCACAATGCTTTGAAACTAGAACTCAACCAAAAGGAAAAATTTGGAAGGAATGCAAACACTTGGAGGTTAAAAAGCAACCTGCTAAAGAATGAATGGGTTTTGGATTACTGCTTGCATTTCCCTGCTGGTTATTTGTCTATTTAGATTTTCTATTTCTTCTTGTTTCAGTTTTGGTAGTTAATAAGTTTTCAGGAATGCAATCATTTCTTCCAGGTTATCTAATTTATTAGCATATAGATGATCCTAATATGGTCTTAAAATTGTCTTGATGTTGATCATGATCTTTCCCCTTCCATTCATGATTTTATTAATTCGGGTCCTTTCTTTGGTGTTGGTCATGACCTCTCCCCTTTAATTCATGATTTTATTAATTTGGGTCTTTTCTCTTTTCTTTTAGATAAGTCTAGCCAGAGGGTTATTGATCTTATTAAGTCTTCCAAAGAATCTCTTCTAAATTCATTCATCTATTCTACTTCTGGTTTGTATTTCATTGATTTCTGATCTAATATTCATTATCTCTGTTCTCCTGCTTGGTTTAAGCTTTTTTTTTTTTTAACTGTTTTTTTCTCCACCTCTGTTAGGTGTAGGGTTACCTTGTGTATTTGGAAATTTTTTTAAATTTTTTGAGAGAGGCTTATGTACTTCCTTCTTAGGGCAGCCTTTGCTGTATCCCAGAGGTTTTGAACTGATTTGTTTTCATTATCATTAGTTTCCATGAATTTTTAAAATTCTTCTTAGGAATAAACTTAACCAAAAGGTAAAGGGTCTATATGCGAGAAACTACAGAACACTTATGAAAGATGTAGAGGAAGACACAAAGTGATGGAAAAATAGTCTATGCTCATGGATTGGAAGAATAAGCATTGTTAAAATGTCTATGCTGGCCAAGTGATCTACACATTCAGTGCAATCCCCATCAAAATATCACTGGCATTTTTACAGAAATGAACAAACAATCCTAAAATTTGTATGGAATCAAAAAGGATTCCAAATCACCAAGGGAATGTTGAAAAAGAAAACCAAAGCTGGGGGTATGATGCCTGACTTCAAGATATATTGCAAGACTGTGATTATCAAGACAGCATGGTACTGGCACAAAAACAGACAGATCAATGGAACAGAATAGAGAACCCAGATATGGAACCTCAACTCTGTGGTCAACTAATCTTTGACAAAGCAGTAAAGAATATCCAATAGAAAAAAGACAGTCTCTTCAATAAATGATGCTGGGAAAATTGGACAGCCACATGCAGAAGAATGAAACCACCATTCTCTTACACCATACACAAAGATCAACTCAAAATAGATGAAAGACCTGAATGTGAGACAGGAATCCATCAAAATCCTAGATGAGAACACAGGCAGTAACCTCTTTGACCTTGGCCACAGTAACTTCTTGCAAGACACGTCTCTAAAGGCAAGAGAAACAAAAGCAGAAATGAACTTTTGGGACTTCATTAGGATAAAAAACTTCTGCGCAGCAAAGCAAAAGGGTTGCAGAAAGGGAGGTGGTGAGGGAATTGGTAACAGGTGATGGGCATTAATGAGGGTATGTGATGTGAGGAGCACTGAGTGTTACACAGAATTAATGATTTATTGAACACTACATCAAAAACTAATGATGTACTATATGTTATTTAATTAAATTTAAATAAAGAAGAAAGCCAGTAAGACTAGCAGTACATAGAAAAGAAAGAAGAAATTTTGTCTTATTTGTTAGCTATGATATATTAATAAATTATTGAGATTCCTAAGACACGGGTATGGGGAGGGGAGATACATGTATTGGTCATTAATGTTCTAAATCTGCACTGTTATAATATATAATAAAATCAAGATGCAAAATTTACCCAGTAAGAGATTCTGTTCACTTCATATTTCATATGAATATATTTGGTAGCATTCGTTTTGCCCCTCTGATTCTTACTGACAAGATGTAGGTGGGGAAGGTGGGTGTATGTCTGCAATCTATCAGTCTCTTTATCTCAGATGCAGAGAAAGGGATCTTTCTCAGGAGACTCTTGGGTATTAGTTCTGGTTCATGCAGGGAATTAGAGTTGGCTTTGTTTTCAGACAGTCCCCCAAGGACCCTAAATATGGGTAGTATAAAACCTTATTCCCTTTAGTAGATATACTGGAGCTCTCTAGCCCTATTCCTGCTGGAGGTGAGTTTCCTATTAAATGTGTGATGGAGATGAATAGTGACCAGAGACTCTTGTCTAAAAGTTAAGGAACAGACTACAGCTACATTTATTAACCTAATATATTTTATCTCACTCCGGTAGAAAGATCTTCTGACTGAAAGAAGTCTTACTATATTACACTGAGACAATTTAAATTTTTAAATTTATAAAGTCCCTATAGAAGGAACTTAAAGTTGTGGTACAAATGATCTCAATTCTCAGTGATAATTGTGTATCAGGGCATGGTCTTCCAAAATACGAATTTAAAAATATATGTTTATAAAAAATAAAAAATTATAAAAATAGGCTCTTCAAGGGCCCAGAGTAAGTGCAGATTTATAAAATTGATTACAAAGAGGGAAGCAGAGACATAAGCAGCCTGAAGATGAACATTATGTACAGGCTTGCAGGACTTAGCTAGTTGGGGGATCTCTGTTTTTTAAATGTTATTAATAAAATATTTCTCCAAATCTGGATGTTTCTCTGTCACTTTTCTCAGGAGTAAATGAGAGCTGAGATGACCTTCTTTCCTACATTCGTTCCTATCTTCTTTCCCTTATGATTCCTTATGTTTTTCTTTCTTGTCTTCCTTTTTTCACTTTTCCTCCCCTCTTTTCCTATCTTTTTTATACGTTCCTTTTTTTCCTATAGTGATATCTCTGCTTTTTTTTTTTTTTCTATAAGGAGAAAGAAAGAAAGATAGAAGGAGGAAGGATGGATGGGAAGATGGAGAAAAGGAGAAACAGAGAGAGATCACAACTACAGTGTGGTAAATCAGGAGTGTGTATTTCTTAAGCCTGATGTTGACCACCATGATGATAATTGGAAACAAATCTTTACTTCTCTCAAAGCTTCTTCTTTCAATGTAGATTTTCACTATTCTTCCCCCAAATCTCCCTCCTCCCCCCACACACTACAAAGATGGGTAGAATTGCTGGATATATGGAAATAATTTGGCAACCAACAGAAATCTTCAGATTCTTTATTAATTCCAATCAGAATGTTATAAAAAAGAGATGTGTTTCTCTCCTGGAGGTAATTTCTAGCTGCAGAATTTTACTATCTTTGTGTGTCTTTTTTTCATATCTGATGCACAGTACAGTGTATGGTGTGTTTATCCATCTTTGTGCAACTCTTATTATATCTGAGATTCAGCACAGCGCATCTGTGGGGGAATCTGAGTAAATATGGAGAGATGCAGTCATCAAAATGACCAGATCATTTTGGATCTGGTTTTCTAAATATGTATCAATGTATACTGAACACTGAACAAAACAGTTAATGAAATCTTGTTGTATTTACTATCATTCTATAGTTCTAGGTACACTTATATTCCCTTTATATTGTCATATTTTGTGTGCAGTTGTCTGTACTGTTGCTTGGTGATTTTGTGTTGATGTGTTTAGGTAAAGTGAACTTTGTCTCCAAAGAAGATTGATATTTCAGTATAAATATAAGCCATTTTGTTTTTAAAATTCCCTCCAGTTTTTATTGGGGCTTCAGTAAGGAATATATGATATTATTGTCCAAAACTTGAAAGGGAGGGAGACTTTTTATGAAGTTAATGTTCCTTCCATTTGAAGAGTGCTAAGTGTGTTCCCGCATATTACTTTATAACTCATTTTAGCATTAGTTTTTCTTTTCTTTTTTTTCCTTTTCCTTATCCATCTTTCTTTCTCTCTCTCTCTCTCTCTCTCTTTCTTTCTTTCTTTTCTTTCATAATAGAGAGAGAAAGAAGAGAAAGGCAGAGAGAGAAGGAGAAAGATGCTTAAGCAGGCTCCATGCCCAATCAGAGCCCAATGTGGGCTCAGTCTCACAACTGTGAGATCATGACCTAAACTAAAATCAAGAGTTGGACAGTTAAATGTTTGAGCCACCCAGGCCTCCCAGCATTAGCTTTTATAATAAGAAAACTACAGATAAAAATTAAGCCTACTGGAAAGTTTTGAGATATGCTCTTGTTTTTCCTTCTAGAGTAGTCAACTACTTCTCATCTCATCCGTGGCAAGATGTTCCACACAAACACTTCCACTTTCCACCCAGACACCTTCTTTCTTACAGGCATCCCAGGACTTGAGAGTTCCCATGGCTGGATCTCCCTGCCTTTTTGCTCCATTTACTTAATGGCTCTGTTGGGCAATGCTACGATTTTGCTGATCATCTGGTCTGACCATACTCTGCGGGATCCTATGTTCTACTTCCTAGCCATCTTATCAGCCATAGATCTGGCCCTCTCCACAACCTCAGTGCCCAGAATGCTGGGTATCTTCTGGTTTGATGCACATGAAATTGGTTTTGGAGCCTGTGTGGCTCAGATGTTTCTGATACACACCTTTACAGGAATGGAGTCCGCTGTTCTGCTGGCTATGGCTTTTGACCGCTATGTGGCTATCTGCATGCCACTCCATTACACAACCACCCTGACACCCCGAGTGCTAGCAGGCATTGGTGTGGGTATTATAATGCGCCCTGTCTTGCTTATGTTGCCCATTCTCTACCTAATCCATCGTCTGCCCTTCTGTGAGACTCGAATTATTGCTCACTCCTACTGTGAACACATGGGCATCGCCAAGTTGGCCTGTGCCAGCATTCGAATTAATGCCATTTATGGGCTTTTTGTGGCTTCTTTTCTTATTTTAGATGTGGCATTGATTGGAATCTCTTATGCCTACATCCTTCGTGCAATTTTCCGCCTCCCATCTCAAGAGGCTCGTCACAAAGGTCTGAGTACGTGTGGGTCACATGTTGGGGTCATGTGTGTTTTCTATACTCCTTCTCTCTTTTCCTTCCTCACCCACCGATTTGGCAAAAAAATTCCCCGTTATGTCCACATCCTGGTTGCCAATCTCTATGTGGTTGTTCCACCTGCCCTCAATCCTATCATCTATGGTGTGAGGACAAAGCAGATTCGTGAGTGTGTGATCCGTGTTTTCACCTCAACATAAAATCCCTTGTTTCCTTAGCTCTTGAAGGTGTGGTCAGAACTGAAAGAAGTTTATTTTGACCCAACTCTAGGTTAATTATCTTTTTAAATGCTCCTCATACCAAGAGATCCTGTAACTCCTAAAGGAACAAACTTTAGAGAAAGCTTTCTGTTCTCTTTTTTTTTTTTTTTTTTTTTTAAGATTTTATTTATTTATTTGACAGATAGAGACCAGAAGTGGGCAGAGAAGCAGGCGGGGGCAGGGGGGGGGAAGCAGGCTCCTGCGAGCAGAGAGCCCGATGCAGGGCTTGATCCCCAGGACCCTGAGATCATGACCTGAGCTGAAGGCAGAGGCTTTAACCCACTGAGCCACCCAGGTGCCCCGAGAATGCTTTCTGTTCTTAAATCTCAATGTTTCTTCTCCCTGTTGGTGTGGAGTGCTTGTTTTTCTGAATATTGGGTTCCCTTACAGTAGGGGGAAAATCCCACGAGAGCCTTTTCCTTTTAAGTATAGAGATTTAGTGAACCTCCATTTCTCTATGTTTGAAAATAGGATAGTATTCCAGCTGGCACACTTAGTTTATGTCAATTGCCTTGTTTTCTCTGAAACAAAGAACTAATTTTGAATGTAAAATAAAAAAAGATGTTCATAGATTTCTGTGAAAAGCTTAGATATATCTGATTTCACTGGGGACAATCCTGGGGTATTTAGTGCAGTTTTTGTTTTTTTAAATGTCTCCAGTTTTTGCCTTTCATTTTAGCATCTTTTTACTTATTCTTCATAAAACCCTGTAGGCACTATATGCTCTCACTGTGCCACCACCACCCTTTCTGGAGAAGCAGGAGGCGAACGTACCTGAAAACTAGTACATGAAAACTTGTGTTAAAGAATGAAAATCTTGTTTTTAAGAGAAGCTTGAATGTATGGAATTCTAATAGTGAATATGAGTTATATTTAGTCATTTTTTTTCCTTACAAGGGGGTGTGGTGTTGTGTGTGTGTGTGTGTGTGTGTTTGTTAAGTGTATTTAGACAAACTTCTATCTATAGTACTATTTCTACCTCTCCAAAGCCCTCTTTCCTTGTGAACTACAACATACATACATCCTTTTTGATTCCATGCTTTGCAAAAGTAGATGAATCTCAGACAAGTTCAGGTAGAAAATAAATTTTCAAAGTTCCCCTACTTTCACAAGAATTTGTTGGATATTCTTACAAGTACTTTTGTGTAATCTTTTAGGAACGTATCTCTTCCATGACTTCTGGGGACCAAGGATCTCTTTATTAATCTTCCTGAATTTGTTGTGAGCAGAAACAGATGTGTACATAAAAAATCATGAGACAGAACATAAAAGCACCTGCTCAGGAGGCTAGGAACAAGTTTTCCTATGGCATGTTTGCCATCTGATGGTACAAAAATGACTGTACAACTCTGCAACATGACTGATCCAGAACATGTACCTTCAGGGTTTAGAAGTATGGAAGGTTATGGGCGCCTGGGTGGCTCAGTGGGTTAAGCCGCTGCCTTCGGCTCGGGTCATGATCTCAGGGTCCTAGGATCGAGTCCCGCATCGGGCTCTCTGCTCGGCGGAGAGCCTGCTTCCTCCTCTCTCTCTGCCTTCCTCTCTGCCTACTTGTGATCTCTCTCTGTCAAATAAATAAATAAAATCTTAAAAAAAAAAAAAAGAAGTATGGAAGGTTATCTGTCAGCAAGGAGCATGGACTAGAGACATCGGTAAACACTTTCTGAAAGGAATTCAAGGATATCTATATATAATTATCTGAAGAATTTACTTCCTGGAGCATCTTGAGCAAATTAAGTGCTCTTTTCTCTTAGAGACAGAAAGATGTACATTCTAAGCTCTTGATGGCCTCTTTTTTGCAAAAGAATAGCAACAGTGTTCTTCCCAGTGTTTTCCTTAATTGGATGCTGTGTTTCATTTTAAGCACAACTCAAATTTAGTAATATTTAAGAATAAAATACATAAAATAAAGATTGATATCTTTCCATTTATAAATTATTATTATAAGTTGGCTTTAAATCTCCATCCATTATGAGGCCCCTTATCTTGAAAGCCACACAAGATTACCAACAGGATTCCTCAAAGAAACTAAATTCAGTGTCCTACCTTTTGAGGGAAAGTTCGTACATATTTCCAGTTATCTCAATGATAAGATTCAGATATGCCAATCTGTAAGTAATGATGTTTTCTACTAAAATTTTAATAGCTACTATATATTCATGTCCTAACCATGTTTTTTATAGTCTTAATGTTCATTGCCTCCAATCATCTCCCAAGGTTCCTTTCCATACATTCCATATGATTAAAAAGCCAAGAAGAGTTTAGCAACAACAGCAATGAAATTATCTTTTAGATCTATATATAGGGTCAGCACTCCCAAATACTATGTTGGTGGGTCTTGATCCCAAACAACACAGAAAATGGAGCACTGTTCCCCCACCCTCATGCAGCCAAAATTTCACTTATAACTTTTGACACCCCCAAAACTTAACTACTAATAGCCTGCTGTTGACTTGAAGCTTTACTGATAATATAAACAGTCAATTAACACCTATTATTGTAAGTTATATATTTTATATACATATTCTTATAATAAATAAGGTAGTGGAAATAGAATGTTGTTAAGAAAATGTAAAGGGAGAGAGAACACATGTATAGTGTTGTACCGTATTTATGTGGATCCACATAGTTCAAACTCATATTGCTCAATGGCCAGCTAGATATATGCAAATGATATAAGGCCAACGGGAGAAAATTTGCAGTTCCAAATACCTAAATATCTCCATATTTATTAAATAAGTCGCATAACTAATTAATAACCTTCCAAAACAATCAGGTTCTGAAGGTTTCAGAATGAAACCTGATTGATAAATTCTACCAATCACAAAAGAAAGAAATTACATCAATTCTTTAAAACTACTTCCAGACTATAGAAGCTAAAAAATACTTATATTACGAAGCTGGACATACCCTAATAACAAAGCATTTAAATATGTCCAAAAACATACATAGAGATTCTATCTAGCTACCTAGCTATCTATATAGACCATGTCTCAAAATTATCTCTCATGAATAGATGTAAAAATCCCCAATGAAATATTATTAAATTAAAACTAACAATTTATCAGAATAAGTAAGTATGCATTGACAAATGATGTTTATTCTTGATATACAAGATTGATTCAATGTTCAAAAACAAACAATGTAACCTAGAACATCAGCCTAAAGAAGAAAAATTATATTGACCATATCAATGGTTAAAAATATATATTTTCTGGGGCTCCTGGGTGGCTCAGTGGGTTAAGCCTCTGCCTTCAGCTCGGGTCATGATCTCAGGGTCCTGGGATCGAGCCACGCATCAGGCTCTCTGCTTGGCGGGGAGCTTGTTTCACCCTCTCTCTCTGCCTGCTGCTCTGCCTGCTTGTGATCTCTCTCTCTCTGTCAAATAAATAAATAAAATCTTAAAGAAAAAAAATATATATTTTCTTAAAACAACAACAACAACACATACTTAACACACAGCAAACAAGGAATAGAGGAGATCTCCCTCAGTTTGACTAAAAAATCAAAACCTTCAAGTAAAAAATATGTAACTTTAAAAAGTAATAATAAACCAATTAAAACTTGTGCAAAAGATTTGTCCAGGCATACCACATAGAAAATATACAGATTGAAAAAAGCACATGAAAAGATGTTCAGTATATTTTTCCACTAAGGAATTACTAATTAAAAGATGCAAAATTTTCCACCTCGCACCTCTAAAAATGGCTAAAACTAAAAATAAATCAGTAAGGAAATTTCATAGGTAGGTGAGCATGCAAAGGAAGTAATAGAACTTTTCATTCACTTTTAGTGGAGATGCAAAATGGCACAATCATTTAAACTTTATTCATAAAGAACTGGAGGCAGCAAAAATGCCCTTCAATAGGAGAATGAATATCCAAACTATGGTATATCCAGTGTACATAACACATGGATATATTCAGCATTAATAAGAAATAAGATGCTAAATCATTAAGTGACACAGATGAATCTTAAGTGACACAGATGAATCTTAAATGCATTTTCTGAAGTAATGGAAGCCAATCTGAAAGGATTTCACCTTGGGTGACTCTAGTGAAAATATATTCTGGAAAAAGCAAAACAAGAAATCACAAAAAAATATCCATAGTTGCCAGGAGGAGGAGGACTGGGGTGATATTGAATATGTGATGCACATGGAAGTTTTTAGGTTGGTGAAACTATTCTATATGATACTGTAAAGGCGGATGTATGATATACATTTGGAAAAACCCTTAGAATTTTGAAACACAAAAGATGATCTTAATGTCTGCAAGTTAAAAAAAAATCATGGAGGAATTCAGGGGATTCCATGATGAAATGCATAGTATGAGAAATATTGTATATTCAAAATGTAGGGAAGAAAAAAACCTCACTAGGGTGGATGAAAAAAAATTTTTTAACCCAAGTAGTTCTGGAAAAGAATGGAGTCTGTGACACCAAAGGCAAAAAGAGCTATAATAAAGCACCGTTCTCTCTTGGGCAATTTTTCCCTCATAGAGTTATAGGTTAACAATTCCAATGCACCTACATATGCATAGTGTTATTGAACAATTATGTAAATATACGACATATAGTGAGGACTAGGTTTCTTATTTTTTTGGAGTGTGAGTTCACAGAGAACCATGAGGGGATATTAGAACAATTCATGTGGTAACAGATTAGAGTTAGAGACATTACCATGTTTAGTTTTAGTAGATGGAAGATGATAGAAAGATGATAGATAAATAGATGATAAATATTTACTCCTATATTTACTTGATATACCAGGTGAGATGGCTTAAACCAATGACACCCCCGTAGCAAAGTATGTCCAACACCCAAACCTTTGTTTCTAATACCATTATCCAATAAAAGGTATCAGTAATCCTTGGAGAAATATCACATTCTAAGATTTGGGCAGGTGATATATGAGATATGCCTGTAGAATCTCATGGTCCCAGAAAGTAAAGAAGTGACCCTGCCCCCCCCCAAAAGAACACACAGTTATGAGGGTGAGACAAAGGGACACAGGAGCCAACTGTAAGAGCTCCCAATAGTCAAAGCTGGGCAATGTGAAACAAAAGTAATATTGGATTACAGCCTAAAGTATAAAATAAATATTTGAGTCTGTATGGATAAAAATAAATGATTGAATACATAAACAAATGGGGGAATAGATTCTCTCCAGGCAAAAGCAAACAAACAAATGAAAAAACCCTCCAAACAATATATGAGGATGTTTCATGTCCAAGGATGAAGAACGTAACTACTCATTGTTTAATTTGTGGGCTACACATTGTAAATTACTTGCAAAGAGAAAACTTGGAAATGGAGGAGAAAGAGAACCCTAACAAACATGACCTCAGCAGGTGATGAAGCTCAATAACAACAGTGATAAACCGTGTTGATAGTATGTATCCTTGATCTGTTTTGACACAATTAGTATTTTACCTCCTTGGTCTTCTTCCCCAGTCATAATTCTGGTCTAGTCATGGAGGAACTAATCAGACTAACCTCAATTAAGGGATATTTTACAAAAACTCGACCAGTACTTCTTTAAAAAAAATATATATATATATATTTGAGAGAAATAGAGGGTGTGCATGGGGCAAAGGTTGGGGGAGGAGAAGGAAGGTCAGAGGATTAGCATATTTAAGCAAGTTCCAGGCAAGGCAGGGAGCCCAAAGCGGGGCTGGATTCCAGGATCCATGATATCACGATCTGAACCAAAATCAGAAGTTGAATGCTCAATCCACTGAGCCACCCAGGTGCCCCTAAAATCTGACTAGCACTTTTAAACACTGTGAAGTCATCAAAACTAAGAAAAACCTGAGTAACTGTAATAGTCAAGAGAACCCAAGAGCCCTAAGTAGATATAACTTGTATGTGTAATTTGGTATTCTGGGTGGGATCCCACTAGAGAAGAACATTAGGTACAAATAAGGGAATCTGAATAACATGAATTTTAAAATAACATAAACATTAGTTAATACTGTTTTATTAATTATAACAAATGACCATGATAGTGTAAAATGTTACTGATGGGGGAGATATGTATACATTTATATCAAAGCTCTCGGTACTCCATTTGCATTTTTCTATAATCTACAGTGTTATAAATAATCTTTTAAAAAATGCATATAGAAAATCAATTAGGCAGAAATTACCTTACAGGCCTAGGAGAGAGAAACAGGATATGTTCTACAAAATATCAAAATTTTAATACACTGTTGAAATTATGAAAGAATATAACTGACAAAGGAATAAACAAAAATGGTAAATGCACTGTATAGAGAATCTAGAAACACACAGACTTAGTTGTCACATGACAGTTGACATTGCAGATCCCAGTAAAATCCAGGAGTTCCATAGGTTTCTTGACAAGGCTCTGCCCTTCAAACAAAAACCTGACTTTTGAGGTAAGTTAAACTGGGGGGGTTTAAGAGGGCAAAGATTGTTTAAAAGCCCAATTTACCAGTTTAGATGCATAGCTTAACCAAGAAATACACAGCTTTTACTCAGTAATAATGCTGAGTTCTTCTTTTACCTGTATGTTTTGTTCTTTATTGACAATAAATCTAGGAAGGAAAATGATATCACATTTATCAACTCCCGTAAGATTCCAAAAGTGAATCTAGGAGACTTCTTCATGGCAACTCCTGTCAGTATCAATTTTCAGAAAATATCCTCGCCTGGAAGTACTAAGTGTTAGTTAAGTGGTTTAGTTTACTATCAATAAGCCATTACAAATTTCTTACTATATATCAGGAAATGTTTTAAGTGTTATACAAATATTACCTTTTTTAATCTCCTCAGCAATGCTTTGCACTAGGTATTATCCTACTCATTTATAAGAGAAGAAAATGGAGATAAAGAGTTTAAATTTCTTTCCCAAACTCTTATGTGCATTAAGTAGGAAAGGTGGGATTCAAACTCACATAGTCTGTCTCAAAGTCCATCTATTTAACTAATTTTCGGTATCTCACACTTCTTTCCCTAGACCTCTTCTCACCAGTAAATTAAACCCTGTCTCATTTTACTATCAACACAAACCAGGAGGTGGGAGTACCTGGGTGGCTCAGTCAGTTAGGCAGCTCCCTTCGGCTCAGGTCATGATCCCTGGGTCCTGGGATTGAGCCCCGCATGGGGCTCCCTGCTCAGTGGAGAAAGAGCTTCTCCCTCTCCCTCTGCTGGCCACTCTGCCTACTTGTCCCCTCTCTCTCTCTCTCTCTGTCAAGTAAATAAATAATATCTTAAAAAAAAAAAAAAAGAAGAAGAAGAAGAAGAAGAACCAGGAAGCAGAGAGGATTTGTGTTCAAAATAACTAGTCTTTTTTTTTTTTTTTAATTATATTACCTCTTGTAAGGTTTTACAGGTGAGATAGGTGCAAGGCAAAGTTTATTAAAGGCACCCTTAGGCAAGGTTCGTGACTCAGGAGAGGAGAGTCGGGGAAGTCACTCCCAGGAGGGGGTCGAGTGGGTCTTTTATTTGGGTTAAGACAGCATATAGTTCATAGCCATATAAGATAAAGTATTTGGTGACTGGAGGGTAGGGGGTGTCCTGATGTTCCTGTTTCCTGCGTAGATATAGGGTTACTTATGGTGACATGTCCTCCCAGCGGGAGAGTCATGGGTAAAGGAAGAGGGTGGCCTGGGAGTTTACGGTCCGTTGGCCATTTTTATTGTTCCTCCTGCATTCCTGGAGCTGTGGACCCAATATCTCTCACATCCTAGTTCTAATGAATACTCTATGAAATGATAGATACTAGGTGGGCTTCAATTTTTTTCCTGATAGTACTGAAGATTGAATTGTGTTTATCATGGGGATGGGAGGGAGAGGTAGGTAAATTTTGGAGAAATTGACCAGATACCTAGCAAGATAAATAAAATGGTAATGGAAAAACAAAAACAAAAACAAAAACAAAAACAAAAACAAAAACAAACAAAAAAACAGAATGACTTGCCAATCCCTTACATAAAATCACCCCAGATTTTCTGTGACCTGGCCTTTTATGTGGGGCTCATGAGAGGGAATGTAGAACTAGAGGGATCTTGAAGAGAAAGAATGGGTGGTAAGCCCTCCTCATAGCTGTTCCTGCCTAGAGATAAGTCAGTTTATCACAAGTCATTTTAAACTTGGGAAACCGCATTCAGAATCTGGACTTTTTCTTTTCTTCTTTCTTCTTCTTTTTCTTCTTCTTCTCCTTCTCCCTCTCCCTCTCCCTCTCCCCACCCCTCCTCCTCTTCCTCCTCCTCCTCCTCCTCCTTCTTCTTCTTCTTTTTCTAATTCTCCTTTTTTTTATTTTTTTTTTTATCACCCATGATGTTATGCTTCATATTTATGGAGCATGTAGCTCAGTGCCTCTGTTTTCTCCAGAGAGCACCAGTGTTTGGAGACACTCCATTTTAAGGTCAGTGGTTACAGTGTAAGTCTTCCATTTCAGTCAGAGCAGATGAAAATGAAAACATTCTGGGGCAGGTGGGTGAACTAGCTTATCAAGAAAGCCAGAAGCTATGCTGGTAAATCTGGCCTTGGGTTCAAGAAGGATCCACTAAGACAGTAACTCTTTTTTATTTTCAAACTAAGAAACAGAGAGACAGAAACCATTTCATTGTGGTCATTTCACTGAGATGTAGGTTGAAGAGATAAAATAGACAAGAGGAATGGAGAAAAAAGGAAGGCTGATTGAATATGGAAGGAGCCCAGAGTGTAACAAGATAATTTACACAGACTCAGGTGTATACTATGACAAAGGGTTTATAAATCTCATTCTTAATCTTATTCTTATCTGGATAAGTGGAGTGTGCATGTGTGTGTGTGCTTATGCAAACACCTTTTTAACTTGCTTTCTGTGTCTTTCTTGAAGTCTTTGTCATTCAACTCACTTTTTTCTTTGCTTCCTGTGATTGTACCTTAACCTTCAGTCTTGTCTGTCTTTCCCTCTCATAGCAGTCACCATTCTATATCGATTATGCAGAACTTTAACTAACTTTGTGTACTCCTCTGTCCTCCATTCAGCTCTCAAGAGAAATATTTCACAATTCATGCCTTCATATAACTGACAGATCAAAATACCAGATCAAGAATCCTTATATTTCCAAAGCTATTACCAAAATAGTGGGTTTTTTTTTTTTAGCATTGACTCATCATTTACAAAACAAATTCCAAAGTTTTCCAAACATTTCTAGATCCATATGAGGATGATTAAGCAATATAGTCTGTCTAAATTTCACTTCTATAAATGGCTTTAAATGTTTCCCTAATTGAAAGGTAACACAAATATGACAATAGATGCCAAGAACAAAAACTCAAATAATTTTGCAATTATATGATTAAAATTTCTTAATTTATGCTGGTCTCCTAATATGTTATCATATTTATTTATAATTCATGAATTAAGCTTGCAAGATATGTATGATTTCATTATTATGTGAATATGTTTTATAAAGAAATAAGTTTATGGAATATTGCTAAGCAGCTTGAAAGAAACAGAACTAGTATCTAAACAAAATTTTTTTATCTTCAAATCCTGAACTCTTTCCATTATCACATATCATGGAGTCAGTTTTGCCTATTTGGGCCCACTTGCAGTTACATACAGCTCTCTCTGTATTTCTGCCTCCAATTATCATCCTGAGTATGCAACCCCACTACCAATCACTCTCTCTTCTATACAAATTTGTTATATTTTCTCCTTGTCACCAAGACAGTCATAATCTAGCCAACTGAAAAACATCTGACCACGTAACTTACTATTCTTCCTATAAATAGGGTCAGCAAAATAAAATATTCTTTTCTATTGCAGCTGGTAGTTTTGCACAATAATTGTGAAATTCATGGAAGTCTTCTGAATAAGAGTTGATGAATAGGTAGGATTCTAAGAAATTGTGAACTTTCAGAGCCTCAAAAAGACAGAAAATGTCCTGTCCATGTCAATTCTATTTACGTTTTTCCTCTCCTTTCCCCTCTAATAGGGGAACGTTAACACTAGGAAAGTCCTGAGGAAAGCTTTGCTAGCTGACTATTATTACTATAATAATAATAATAATAATAATAGTTAGTTATTATTATTATTGCCACAACTAGTCATTCTACCTAGGTATATTTCTTTGGGAGCTCCTAATATGTGCTTTTAAAAAAAGTGCTTGGAAATTACCACCTTCTCTCACAAGTATCTCCAGTCAAGGAAGGGACAGAGCACTACAAAACCTGAGAGTATCGTAGTACAGAATGGAATCAGTGCCTATGTTTGGTTTTGAGGATTTAAAGAAAAGTCTATACAAAGTCAAGGTTATCAGATATTAAGTTATACACTGTTTTAAAAATTCACTGTTATGTATTTTTTAAAAAAGTATTTATTAGAAAGATAATAAACAAGAGAGAAAACAGAAGCAGAGGGAAGGGGAGAGGGAGAACAAGAAGACTCCCTGCTGAGCGTGGAGCCCCAGAGGGGACTGGATCCCAGGACCCCAGGATCATGACTGAGCCAAAGGCAGAAGCTTAACTGATAGAGCCACACAGATGCCCCCAACATTATATATAAACACATTCTAATTCATATTATAATTGATTATCTATCTTACTTATTTTTCAGCAGTTCCCCAAAATCAAATAAATTAAATTAGATTAACTTGAGGAGCTTTATCAAAGCCATAAAGAGATATCCCATCCATACCTAATGATTCAGAATTTTCAGGATCAGAACTTAGAATTTGTATTTGTATCCAGTACTCCACAGTCTATTATGAAAAGCCAGAATTAGAAATCACTGCTGTGTAAACCCTCTTTCAGTGTGTATTTGATGGAACCCATGGAGAGTTTTGGTTACTTCTTGCCTGCAGTAACTTGTGATAGCTTTGGAGAGCAGGTCAATTGTCTAAAAAAAGCTGCCTGGCAAGATGAAGCCAAATATAAAGTGTTCTTTAATCCGGGAAGTCACGTCTTTCAAATTCTCAGGACACTGAAAAGTAAATACTCACTAGAAAATATGAGAAAAATGATAATGTTATATATTAATGGAATATAACAGATATTTTTGAAAGGTGGTTAGACTGTACACAGAGAAAGGAGGTAGAGTGTGAGCATAAAAAAGGAAGAAACAAGGATGAAAAAAAATAGTGAATGCGTCACCATATTGTCACATGGTCCAGAAAATCCAGTTACTGTGCCCATCTCAGCCATAGGCTTTTAATATCTAGACCTTCCCTCTCCTGTGTGAAAAATTCTATCAGACTGACTCTCTTCAACTTAAATTTATATACATTATTCTGATGGCATTTTCATTATTATTATTTTTTTAAAGATTTTATTTATTTGACAGAGAGAGATCACAAGTAGGCAGAGAGGCAGGCAGAGAGAGAGAGAGAGAGGAGGAAGCAGGCTCCCTGCTAAGCAGAGAGCCTGACGTGGGACTCGATCCCAGGACCCTGAGATCATGACCTGAGCCGAAGGCAGCGGCTTAACCCACTGAGCCACCCAGGCGCTCCTCATTATTATTTTTTAAATATCTCTTTGACTAAATTTGTGAATACTTAGGAAGCAGCATGACATATCATTCTAATATTTTTTTGGTGGGTTACTAAGGGGGTAAGTGATTCATCTGAGCCTTTCTCTCTTCATTTTAACTCTGTCAGTAATTACAATCTTTCTGGATTTTTTTTCGTTTTTAATGATTTTATTTATTTATTTGACAGACAGAGATCACAAGTAGGCAGAGAGGCAGGCAGAGAGAGAGGAAAGGAAGCAGGATCCCTGCTGAGCAGAGAGCCTGATGTGGAACTTAATCCCTGGACCCTGGGATCATGACCTGAGCTGAAGGCAGAGGCTTTAATCCACTGAGCCACCCAGGTGTCCCAATCTTTCTGGATTCTTAAATAATGGATACAAACTGGCACATAGCTGTGTTTAAATACATGCTGGTGAAGATCTAGAAAATGAATATATTATAAAAATTCATTAGATACTGTGTTGAAAACAAGGTCTAGAGTGTCCTTTTTCTCCTTCTCTTTCCTAGAAAATTATCTATTTGATATATATTCATCTAGAACAGAGGCAAAACAATTGATACTCAGTTCAAGACAGCACAGAAAATTTTTTAAAATTTGACATACCATAGGTTCACTTCTGTAACTTAAGAGCCTGAAATATTATCATTCATTGGTTTTATAGGTATTCTATTTAGAGATTTTGCTGGTCAAACACATTTGTGAAATCACCAGTTAAATAAAGTTGCTTTAGGAGAGAATCTCATAGTTCTGATGTACATTGTAAATACCTAAGAGGAAAAATAAAAACCTACAGAAATTTCCAATTTGATGTGGCTATTAGAAAAAATATTTTGTAGCAAAGCAGGAACATGAGACACATTGACTTCACATAAATACATGGTGTTCTATGGGATTTATTTTGCAACATTCTTTAGGGCTCCTTTAACATAGAGCAAAGAGAGGCGATAGCAACAGCAATACCTGAAAATGTAAACCAGAAAGAAAGAATGGTGATCCAAATAAATGTTAGGAAAGTAAACAAAAAACGGAGATTGATTTGATGTTTATTAAAAACGTAATTTCATACACTCAAAAATTGTTGGAATGATACAAGTCTGTTAAATCACTAAGACTAGTGGGATATTGGGAAGAAAAATGACCAATAATAGTGTATTTCCTGTAGGATATAAATAGCATAAGTTCAAATTATTCAAGAACTTTTGGAAATAGGGACACAATTTGGTACTATTTATGAAAGAAACTCCATTTATAAGTAGAAGTCAGTTTACATTCTTTATAGCCCATTGAGAAGTGAATGAAATAGGAGTAAATAGAAATAACATATACTATTTCAAAATTCTTGCTATTTTTTAAAAATTGGGGGGGGGGAGACACTGAACAGGTGGAGAATGTGCAAACACAAGAGAGATAGAGATGGGAAAAAACAAAGAGGGTTAAGAGTGGTATATGCAGACTTGAAAGATGAGGTCAAAGCAGAGGTGTTTCTATTAGCAGCAGGCTGGAATAAAACACTTGTACAACTGGGGAAGGGAAGAGTAAGGGGATGCAAATATCACTTGCATGGTCATCTTAATTTTCTAGAGAGACAAGAGAAAGTGCTGCAAGTTAAAGAATAAATGTATCAGTACCTTGCGGTGTGAGAATAGTGCATGTATGGTATATTCTCTGAGGCAACTAAAAAAGGAACCATCTAAAGGACACGGGAAAAATTTTCATGTCCTGGATGGCCTGTCTGCAGATACTGCAACTGCATAATTCTGTAGCTTTTCTCCATTAACTCTCAGCAACCAGAGCTCTTGGATGGGAAGTGGTTGCAGAGGTCAGGGCTGAATCTGGGGAAGATGGATTGACAGCTGAATGAAGAGATAGCAGAGTCAAGGAAAGAAACATGCAGAGAGATGGGAAGGATCTGGTTTGGAGAGTTGAAGAAGTGAAGCTGTCAGGAAATAAATAACTGTGAAGAAAAAGACTGAACTAGGGGCTACAGAACTTGATGTGACATTGGAACAGAGGTGACAAGAAAAATCCTTAAGAGGGTAGGAAAAATGTGAGGTGTGGTCAAACTGTGACTTGGAGTTCAATAACTGAAAGGTAGGGCATTTATATATGCAAACAGATTGAGGATATAACTGTGGGGAAAATAGCAGAAGATGAGTGGCCATGAACAGCCACTTAGGTCAACCAAAAATTCAAAGTCAGACCTTTTTATCATATGATGTGAAATAGAAGCAATGCTAATGATTCATAGATATTAGATTTGCTTTATTTTAATGCAACCTGGCACTATTTTGTTACTACTGTTTTGGATCTTTCTACACAAGTATTAAAAATATCTCCCACCATAGCTTTATAAGGAAAAGTTCACATTACATAAAATATTCAAATTTAAGTTCTTTACATATAACTCAAGTCAACCTTTGATTACTAGTGCTGCTTTGAACGAAATTGCTCTTGCAGTGTCATTCTTATCTCTTCTGCTGTTTTAAACAATCAACTGTAAAATCTAATGGTGAAGCCATCTCAACCGCATCAATTATAACCACCATGAGTCTTGATTTCCTGCATTTCATACAGTCTTCCCTAACTGCAATGATGTTTCTGATTGAGGTCCGGGAGTTCACCTACTGGTTTTTTCCATTAGGTTTCATACATTTAAAAGGGTTCCGTGCAAATTTTACCTCCAGAGGCTATAGCAATTGACTATGAGATAGAAAGAAAAACATACTTGTCATAATCCCAGAGAAACCATACATTGTATTATTATTTTAATTCCTAAGCTAGAACATCCTTGAAGATGGTTAACTATGTACAATCTGAACACCAAATACCTAGCCATTTGTATGATATTCTATTGGTCCTTGATGAAAGTTTAATTATGTTATTAAAATGGATGGAAACAAATGTAATGAATCAGATCAGTTGAGATCAAACGATAACAATATGTACTTCAGTTTTCAAAAAAAAAAATCCACAGTTATGTAATGATGGTGGGGTGTTTAGAAAAGTTCAAACATATTTTTGTATCATTCTGTAGGAAATCAGTAACATTGGACAAGAAGAGATGGCATCTCTCAGTGAATGAGACATCTGGTCTATGTTACATGCAGCAGTACAAGTGCAACGGAAACATGGTCCCATCTAATGACACATAATTCCATCCCAAATTATTTCTCCTGCTGGGAATTTCAGGGCTAGAAGAAATGCATATGTGGATTGCTTTTCCATTTTGTGTTGTGTATTTGACAGCATTATTGGGAAACATTACAATTCTTTCTGTGATTCAGACTGATCGTAGTCTCCATCATCCTATGTTCTACTTCCTGGCCATTCTGTCATCTATTGACATGGTCCTGGTCCACATCCACCATCCCCAAGATGCTTGTAATCTTCTGTTTCAACCTGAGAGAAATCACTTTTGAGGGCTGTCTCATTCGGATGTTCTTCATCCACTTATGTACTGACATGGAGTCAGCTGTGCTTGTGGCCATGGCCTATGATCGCTATGTAGCCATCTGTATCCCTCTTCGGTACACACTGATGCTGACAAACAAAGTGGTATCTGTTATAGCATTGATCATCCTCCTGAGACCCTTAGCCATTGCAATCCCCTTCATTCTGTTCATCTTAAGGTTACTTTTCTGTGGGCATCAAATCATCTCCCACACATACTGTGAGCACATGGGCATTGCCCACCTGTCTTGCACCAGCATAAAGGTGAACATCATATATGGCTTATGTGCCATCTCTATTTTGGTGTATGACATCATAGCCATTATCATCTCCTATGTCTATATCCTCCATGCTGTCTTCTGCCTCCCTTCCAGGGATGCCCGAATGATGGCACTCAGCACTTGTGGCTCCCATGTGTGTGTAATGTTGGCCTTTTACATTCCAGCATTTTTTTCCTTCATGACCCACTGGTTTGGCCAAAATGTTCTTCAATACATCCACATTCTTCTTGCCAACTTTTATGTTGTCATCCCACTTTCTCTCAACCCTGTAATTTATGGGGTCAGAACTAAGCAGATAAAAGAAAGGGTAACTAGAACTTTCAGGTGTAAATTATGAAATTTGGTCTTCAGATATTAAGAAAGTTTGAGTATGAGAAAATGAAGCTCATTCTCTACTCTAAAAATTGTCACATTACAATGTCTAGGTGGTATCCTATGTGCAGATTTATGAAGTTTTTCATTCATCTTAGAAAATGTCAGCCAAAAGTAACAATAATAAATATTTAATATAAGCATAGTCCCAACCACATATGACAAATGACAGCAACTATGTGATAAATAAAATAGCATTTACATGAAAAAATTCCATGAAGTTGACAAAAATTGATTAGCATAATAATAATAATAATACCAAAAATTAGACATATATTATGAGCTAGGCACTGTTTTCATGACAAGTATGTAATTTCATGACAATACAAGTAAGTATTATTCTTTATATAATACTTTATATAATACTTGACAATACAAGTATGTATTATTCTTTAAATTCTTACAACTACAATAAGTAGTTTCTAGTTTTTTCCCTTTCTAAAGCTGAGGGAACTGAAGCAATAATAATATTGCATATTAACATTAACATTATATTAGAGAAAGTAGCATTTTCAAAGTTGAACAGAAACACTCTCATTTCTCAGATGAGTAACCTAAACACACAACGTGAGTATATTAAAGAAAAACTATGAACAAAAGTACATAAATTTTACATGTAAATGGGTACAAGGTGCTATTAGTAGGAAAACTGACTCCTTATATAGGACACTGATGGGAAGAGGCACTCCACAATTCCCTGTGATGTAAGAATCGTATAAATGCTATGAAACAAGAGGCATTATGGCTACCAATGGTGACATCTAATATTTCTTGACCCCTTATAATGTTCTAGAAACTACATTTGGCTCTTTAGATAATCCACATTTTATAATGAGTAGGTGGAGATTCAGAAGTTAGGTAATTTACACATAGTCATGTAACTATTATGAAACAGGATTTTAAATGAGTTTAGTTCCAGGGAAGTTTCCTTAACCTCTCTGGCATAATTTAATGTAGAAACAGACTGTGAAACAGGTAATCAAAGTTTAAGAAAACAAATGATTTTTAGGTGGCAACATGTTATATTACAGCTTAAAATGGAATTATATAATGCTTTGAGCATTACTATTAATTCAGAAATGTGGATAAAAGATGATAGTATATATATATATCTTATAATATGTACATATATGCTTCAAATATGAAGAGACTATGATTAAAGTATTAGAGAAAATTAATAGATAGAAAAGATGGAAGGGGAAATAAGCTACATTAAAAAAAATTAGCACGCCCAAGAGACAAATATGAAATAAAATCCCAGTTCCCTGGAAGCAGGTTTGAACCAAGATGCTTCATAAAACTTGGCTCAATCTCCCAGACATCTGGTCCCTGCAGGGACTGACCAAGGATGGCCTTCTCAGGGGAGCTACATCCTCTGCATAAATTCATCCTTTTGAGGGATCCTGGGCAGAAAGGCCAGCCTGACATTGCAGGAGGAAGCAGAACATTGCCTTGGGAAGGTAGTCCAGGCTGCATTTTTATATGGTGGGAGGTCTTCCGTGAAAAGGCTGAGACAGGCAGGGCAGCTCAGCATAGTGGACACTGAAGAGCATTTTGGAAAATTACATCAGGTAATACACTTAAAGAAATATCAAGGATGTAAGTGCCCTTTTTCTCAGCTACCCCTCAGAGAAGGAGCACCCAGGCACAGTAAGGTATGCTTTCATAGCAGATGTTAGCTTGAGTGAGTGACCAGAATCCAGAACTACGGAAATCAAAGTGGTGTCAGTAGAGTGACCTCTTTGAAATGGTTGCTCTATTTTGGTAGCTGTAAAGCCTTGGGGACGATGATCATCAGTGAGCTTGTTGCAAATAATCATAAAGAATATACCATGGTGAGCATTTGACTTAAAAGCTGATGAGTGTGAATAAAAAGGAAAATATCAGGAATAAAAGCTAGGTGCTATTCGTAACAAAAATTATTAGAGAATACTAAAACTTAACATAGGTTCTTAATTTTATTTTATGCTTCTTGAGTAGGATTGTAAAACATTTTAGATTTTAGGATTTTTATCTCTATATTGATTGAGATAAATAATCTTGTGTTTAAAATAAGCTCCCAAAGTGATACTGTATTTTATACTTATTAAAGTGATACTGTATTTTATAAAAAAATATTAAAGATGACACTTATTTTGACTAGATTTATATATTACACCAATTCATTATGGAGCATTTCAAACATCTACAAACTAAGCAGAGATGTGTAATGCTCTCAGGATCCAATGTCAACAACTGTAAATATTCTGTTCTCTCCAGACCTGGATTTGATTTTTTTAAGTAAAATTTGAATTCTGTTTAAATGTAAAATCTTACCTGTACAGTCTTGGAAAATGTATATACTTTTCCTACACCCCTATAAAAAATAGATATCCTATGCCCCAATACAAATATAAAATTTTTCTGTGACCTCAAAAAATTCTTTTGTGTCCCTTCCCAGTCTGTCCATGACCCCTTTCAATTCCTGGGCAACCACTGAATAGATATCTTCAGTACCCATTTTTTTGTTGCTATTAAAGCTTTTAATATTAAGTAATCTCTCACCACTCTGAGATCCGGAGTCACGTGCTCTGCTGACTGAGCCAGCCAGGTGTCCCTGGTAACCATTTTCTCTATCTTCATATAAGTGAAATCATATACTTAGTACTCTCCAGTAACTAGTGGCAGTTGACAGTTCAGGATAATGACATAGATTCATCTACGTTGTCACACATAGAAGTAGTCAATCCATTTTTATTGCTGAGTAGAATTTCGCTCGGTAAATATTTCGAAAGGTATTTGTCTGTTTACTCTTGATCACAGTATTTATGTTGTTTCCATTTGGAGCAGTTGTGAATAAAGCTGCTACCAACATTCTTGTACCAGTCTTTGGGTGGACAGATATACTTTCACTTGTTTTGAGTAAACTGCTAGTAATTCAGTTGTTGGAGGTAATTAGGAGAATTTGTTCCACATCCTTGTTGAAATTTGGTATCACCATGCCTTTTTTGGTTTTTTTTGGCCATTCTAATAGATGTTTAATAATATGTCATTTTTAATTTTAATGTACATTTCCTGATGTCTAAAGATTTTTTTTAAAGATTTTGAGAAGTTTAATGTCATTCGTATATTTTCTTCTGCTAAGCAACAGTGTAGGCTCTTCTTTTTTTCTTTTTTCCATTGCTTGTTTTCTTATTTGCTATTTTAAGCACTGTCATATGCTTTTAACACAAATTCTTTAACAGAAATTGTAAAAGAAATTGTAAGGGATTGTGAATATTTTCTCTCAGTCTTTGCCCTCTAAATTCACGTTCTTAAGAATAAATTATAAAATTTAATAGCACGTAAGAGGCTATTTTTTTAATTGTTATTGCTTTTTGTGTTCTAAAAAACCATTACTTTCCACTGGGTTGCAAAGATACTTTCCTTTCTTTGACTTCATACATGTTAGAAATTGAGTTGCTTTTTAAAAAATATCTAGGTATATTTTAGAAATGTAATTAATATTTGATTTTGTTGTGAAGTTCGAAGCAAGGTTCTTTATTAAAAATATATGTATATTTAGTTGCACCAGTATCATTGGTAGAAACAACTCTCCTATCTTCACATAATTACTTTATTTGTCACTTTATAAAATTTAACTGAGGACATAAAATAAGTCTATTCTGTTCTTTCTCTGCTTATCTATTTGTCCATCATTTTTCATCTATCACATGGCCTTGATTACTATACATTTTAAAGTCTTAAGTCCTTTATTATAAGTTCCTCTGTTTTGTTACTCTTCTTCCAAACAATTTAGGGTATTCCTATAATTATTTTAATTTCTTGGTATTGATTGAAACCGTTTTAAAGCTATTGATCTTTTTAGGAAGAACTGACATCATAACATATTTCAGTCTTCCAAACCATGAACATGTTATACTTTAAAACTTTTTTATGTCCTTTTAATTTCTGTCATGTTTTACAATTTTAAGTGCTTATTGCTAAGTACACCATACTGTTGATGTCATTTTAAGTGGTAGTGGGAATTTTCACAAAATTTTAACTGAAAATTTTAGTTTCTAATTGTTGTTAACAGTATATGGAGAAGTATTGATTCTTTTACCCGATTAATTGATAAGCTAAAGAATTTGTTTTATATTCTTTAAGTTTTATGTAAGTTGTCTTGTCACTTATGAATAGGAAAGTTTATTTCTTTCATTCCAATCTTAATGTCTTCTTATTTATTTATTTATTTATTTTTTATTTTTAATTTTTTATTTTTTATAAACATATATTTTTATTTATTTTTGATACATTGACATTTTTTGGACCTCTAGTAAAATAAATGTAATTGATACTGGTTGCTATGCTTGCCTTATTCCCAACCCTAGAAACAAACCATTCTGTGTTTTACCATTCAGTATATTAGCTGTGCATTTTTCCATAGATTCCTTTCATTAAATTGAACAAGTTTTATGTTTTGCCTAGTTTGCTAAAAGTTTCTTTAATAACACATATGGATGCTGAACTTAATAACTTTTTAAACCTGTATTAAAACTATTTTTTGCATTATTTATGTGGTGAATTTTTTGACAATAAAGTAGAAAAATACTAATAATAAATTTATCAATCACAGTGATAAAAGCACATTTTATTAAAAGATAGCTATAAACACAGTCTTATTAAAGCAAGTAAGGGGAAAAATAATAATTAACAAAGAGGGGACTATGACAGTCAAATAAGCCTTATAAGTAGATATCTTCTTGATCACCATATCCAAAGTTTCTCACCATTCCAATTCTACATTCTTTTTTTTTTTTACATTTTGATAAAGTTTTCTCTTACATATCCACTCAACTAAGTAACTAATGTAATTTAAAGATATAATACAAATTTTGGTTACTGGAAGGGTTTTCAGTTGATACTAGTAAATATGGATGAGAATTTCACCAAAGAATGAGCTAAAAATGATCGTGGATCACTACCACAGCAGAAAAGACTATTTCTAACTTCTGCAATCTCCTTGGAATATTAAATGGAATAGTCAATAATTTGAATTTAATAGTCAGTTGTCCTCAAATTCCTATTATGTTCTTAAGTGTCTAGTTGGTATGCTATTATACACACCCAACCACCATATATCACTTTATGTCTCCCCAGAAATACTGAAGAAGATCATAGAGTATTTTCCAAGAGTTCTCTTCAGGATGTCTTCTTTCAATGACAGTGACTCTTATCCCTCTGCCTTCCTTCTGTTGGGTATCCCTGGTTTAGAAGCTTTCCATATCTGGATTGCTTTCCCTTTCTTTGTTGTTTATCTGATAGCACTCTTGGGGAATGTCACAATCCTGTTTGTGATCAAGACTGAGCAGAGTCTTCATCAACCCATGTTCTATTTTCTGGCTCTCCTGTCCTTTATTGATCTAGGCCTTTCCACTTCTACCATTCCCAAGATGCTAGCTATCTTCTGGTTCAACTCTAGGGAGATAAGATTTGAAGGCTGTCTCATCCAAATGTTCTTTATCCACACCTACACTGGCATGGAATCTGTTGTACTGCTGGCCATGGCAATTGACCGCTTTGTCGCCATCTGTTATCCACTGAGATATACCACTATTCTCACCAATAGAGTGGTAGCCATCATGGCGTCCATTGTAGTGGGGAGGCCAGTTCTCCTTGTCATCCCCTTCTGCCCACTTCTCAAACGATTGCCCTTTTGTGGAAACTACATTATTCCTCACACCTACTGTGAACACATGGGAATTGCCCATCTTGCCTGTGCTAACATAAGGGTCAATATCATCTATGGCTTATTTACCATTGCTGCTCTGATTTTTGACTTGATTCTTATTGCCCTCTCCTATGTTCAGATCCTACGAGCTGTTTTCCGCCTTCCTTCAAGAGATGCCAGACTCAAAGCACTTAGCACATGTGGTTCACATGTCTGTGTCATCTTAGCCTTTTATACACCAGCATTTTTCTCTTTTATGACTCACCGATTTGGTAGAAATATTCCTCGCTACATTCACATCCTCCTGGCCAATCTGTATGTGGTTGTTCCTCCTTGTTTAAATCCAGTTATTTATGGGGTTAGGACAAAGCAAATTCGGGATCGAGTTGTGAAAATATTTGTAAAGAAAGAGTAACCTAAATGTATTTAAAAATTAATAAATTCTTTTAGGCTAACCTTCAACCTGTACATCTCTCAGTGTAGCCCAAACTGAGATTAGTAAAAGCCAGGTAGGTATTACTTCAGCCTCTTTTAGAATCTCCTAAACTCACGCTCCATCATGCCTTTATGTAATCTCCACTTTTTCAATAGATCATATATTGCTTTTTCTCATTGAAGGTGAGAGAAGATTGTGGGACCTAGTCAAAGACATAATGAAATTCTTGAGTATGTACAGCAGTAAAATTTATGTACAGATTTGATTAAAAAAAAATTCCAGTGGCATAAAATTCTTCAGGGTTTGGAAATATTCATGGATTAATATTTTGGAATGTGTTCTTCAACTACCTATTTGTCTGCCAATATTACTTTCATCTAGGTGATATTTCTTAATTTCACTCAGAGAGTTACTGCAATCTGCATGCTATTTATCACTCAGTTCAGTCTCTGAAAGAGTCAAACTCATTCTCTGTTGCCAGTCCTACAATGATACTAAAACCAGAGGAAAGCATTCATGAAATAAAATTTGTTATCAAATTCCTTCATAAACTCAGTTACAAAAGTATTAACAAGAATTATGCAAAATCGAGTTTAATAATATATGACATGATACTATATCACAATCAAGTAGCACTTACCTTACAAATGTGGGGGAAACTTTCATTTAAAAAAAATCTATTACTGTTTTTCACCATATTTTCAAACAAAAATAATTGCATATAATGTTAATAGATGCAGAAAAAACATTTGATAAAATCCATCATGAATTTCTGATAAAAATTTCAGAAAACTAGGAAAAGAAGGGAACTCACCAGTAGGGTAAAGAAAACCTATGAAAAGTGGTAGGTTACATCACAATGAAGAAAGACTATTTCTTCTCTATCATCCAAAAAAAAAAAAAAAAGTAAAATTATTCTTACAGTGTCTGCTTGCTTTTGTACTGGGGCTTGTAGCCAATGCATTAAGGTAAGTAAGAGGAAATAAAAATCACTGATATTAAAAAGAAATTTACTTTTTATATGGTTTTTCTATGTAGAAAAATCTTACATAACCTACTAAAAGCTACTAGAACTAATATGTGAGTTTAGCAAGTTTAGAAGATGCACGGTTACTACACAAACACTTAAATTTCTTAGTCTAATAGGATTCTGTTAGAAAATTAGGTAAAAATATCATTTGCAAAAGCCTAAAAATAGAATATTTAGGGACACATTTGATTAAAAAAAAAAGTAAGACTTGTAGAGAGAAAAACTAAAAATCATTGCTGAGAACATATATAAAAGGAGAGATAGACGATTGTCATGTATCCAAGTCTCAATATCATGAATATTTCTATTCTCTCCACGTTGATATATAGATTTACTCATGTTCCAATCTAATTTTCAACAGGTTTTTTTCTTGTAGAAATTGAAAAGCATATTCTAAAATCTCTTTGGAAATGGAAAGTAACTAAAATAACCAAACAACTTTGAAAAAATATGTTAACGAAGTTGGGGTACTTAATTAGTAAGACAGTATGCATAAAGTAGTGACATAAAGATATATAAGATAATCAAAAAACTAGTCTAGGGAGCCCAAATATAGACCCATACATATAATCTTAATTGATTTTCAACAAAATGTCAAGGTAATTCAACATAGAATGGAAAGATGTGGAACAACTGGTTAGTTATATGCAAAAATATGCACCTCAATCTATACATCCTTTATAAAAATAAAGTAAAAGTGGATCATAAATGTAAATGTAAAACCTAAAATTAAAAATAAAAAAAACTCTAGGGAAACATTACATTGAAAATCAATAATCACATATATTTTCAAATTATTGAACTGAATTTCATAAAATTTAAGAAACTATGCTCTTCCAAAGTACAATTAACAGAATAAAACATAAGTTGCAGACTTCAAGAAAATCTAGCAAATTAAATATGTGGACTTGAATTTAGTATACATAAGGCAGTTTTAAATGTAGATAAAGAGCAAACTAGCCATTCAATAGATGTGGACAAAATATTAAAATGAACTTTTCACCAAAAGGTATATACAGATTGAAAAACATTTTCTGTGCCATTAATAATTAGGAAATGTAATTAAAATCTCAGTGACATACAACACATTATTATGATATCCAAAAATCTTAAAAAACTGACTATAATACTTATTGAGTATATTTTTGGGGACCTATTTCTGGGCTCTCTATTTTGTCTCATCGATCTATTTGTTTATTCTTGTGTCAATACCACACTGTCATAATTACTGTATATTTATATTAAGTCTTGAGGTCAAGTCGTATATCTTCTCTAACTTTGTTCTTTTCCTTCAATATTGCATTGGCTATTCTGGGCATCCTTTCCCTCATTATATAAACTGTAAAATCAGTTTTTCAATATTCATAAGTAACTGTCTGGAATTTTGGTTTGGATTGTAATAAATCTATGCATCAAGTTGGAAAGATCTAACCTCTTGACAATATTGTCATCCTACCCATGAACATTTATTACTCCTCTGTTTATTTATTTGATCTTTTTATTTGCAGAATTTTATAGTTTTTCTCACATAGATTATACATGTGTTTTAAGAGTTGTACCTAAGCATTTTTTAATTGCTAATTTAAGTTGTATGGTGTTTTAAATTTCAAATTCCACTTTTTCATTGTTAAATAGAAAAGTAATTGGCATTTTTTAGAGTTTTAATTTTAATTCCAGTATAGTTAACATATAATATTATATTAGGTGTAAAATTTAGTGATTCAACAATTCTATACATTACTCAGTGCTCACTTCTCACGGTAAATGCACTCCTTAATTCCCTTCACCTATTTCACCCATCTCCCACCATCCAACTTCCCCTCTGGTAATCATATGTTCGTTCTCTACTGTTATGAGTCTGTTTCTTGGTTTGTCTCTTTCTCCCCTGCCCCAGCTCCCACCTTTGTTTGCTTGTTTCATTTATTTAATTCCACATATGGGTGAAATTTGTCTTTATCTGACTTTTTTTGCTTGTTTCTTTTCTTAAATCCATACATGACTGGTATTTGTCTTTCTCTGACTGACTTATTTTGCTTAACATTATATCCTCTATCTCCATCCATGTGTAGCAAATGACAAGATTTCATTCTTTTTTATGGCCAAATAATATATGATTATGTATATACCACATCTTCTTTATCCATTTATCTATAGATAGACGGTTTGGCTGCTTCCATAGTTTGGCTATTGTAAATAATACTGCAAAGAACATAAAGAAGGATATATTCTTTCGAATTACTGTTTTTGTATTCTTTGTGCAAATACCCAGTTATTTAATTACTGGGTATTTTTAGTACTATTTTTAACTTTTTGAGGAAGCTCCATACTGTTTTCCACAGTGGCTGCAACAGTTTGCATTTTCACCAGTAGTGTACCAGACATTCTTGCCAACAACTGTTGTTTCTCACGTTGTTGATTGTAGCTGTTCTGAGATGTGTGAGGTGATATTTCATTGTGGTTTTGATTTGCATTTCCCTGATAAGTCATGATGAGCATCTTTTCATATGTCTCTTGACCATCTGGATGTCTTCTTTGGAAAAATGTCTATTCATATCTTCTGCCCATTTTTAAATTGTATTATTTGTTTTTTGAGTATTGAGTTGTATAAGTTCTTTATATACTTTTGATATGAATCCTTTGTAAGATATGTCATTTGCAAATATTTTTCCCATTCAGTAGGTTGTCTTTCAGTTTTGTTGATTGTTTCCTTCACTGTGCAGAAGCTTCTGATATTGATTTAGTCCCAATGGTTTATTTTTGCTTTTACTTCCTTGGCTCAGGAGACATATCTAGAAGAGAGTTGCTACAGCTGATGTCTGAGAAATACCACCTGTGTTCTTTTCTAGGATTTTTAGAGTTTCAGGTCTCACATTTATGTTTTTAACCCATTTTGAGTTAATTTTTGTGTGTGGCTTAGAAAGTGGCCCAATTTCATTCCTTTGTATGTAACTTTCCAGTTTTCCCAACACCATTTATTGAAGACACTGTCTTTCTCCCATGATATGTTCTTTCCTCTCATGTTGAAATTAATTGACCATATAATCATTGGTTTGTTCCTGGGTTTTCTATCCATTGATCTTTGTGTCAATTTTTGTGCTAGTGCCATACTGTTTTGATTATGACAGCTTTGTAGTATAATTTGAAAACTAGAATTGTGCTACCTCCAGTTGTGTTTTTCTTTTTCAAGATTTTCTTGACTATTCAGAGTCTTGTGGTTCCATACAAATTTTAGACTTATTCATTCTAGTTCTGTGAAAAATGCTGGTGTTTTTTTAAGGATTGCATTAAATCTGTAGATTTCTTAGGGTAGTATGGACATTTTAACAATATTTGTTCTTTAATCCATTGGTGTATAATGTTCTATTTGTGTCATCTTCAATTTCTTTCATCAATGTTTTATAGTTTTCAGAATATAGGACTTTCACCTCCTTGATTAAGTTTATTCCTAGGTATTTCATTATTTTTGGTGTAATTGTAAATGGGATTGCTTTCTTAATTTCTCTATTTGTTCATTCTTAGTGTGTAGAAATGCAACAGATTTCTGTAACCCGCAACTTTACTAAATTCATTTATCAGTTCTAGCAGTTTTTTTTGGTAGAGTCTTTAGGGTTTTCTATATAGAGTATCATGTCATCTGCAAATAGTGGAAGTTTTAGTTCCTCCTTACCAGTTTGGATGCCTTTTACTCCTTTATGTTATCTGAGTGTTATGACTAGAACTTCCAGTACTATGTTGAATGAAAGTGGTGATAATGGACATCATTTTCTAGTTCTTGATCTTAGGTGGAAATCTCTTTTCATCACTGAGTATGATATGGGCTGTAGGTTTTTAATATAAAATTATGAATGAAAAGGGAGAGATCACAACTAACACCAAACAATCATCAGAAGTTATTATCAACAGTTATATGCCAATAAACTTAGCAACCTAGACGAAAAGGATGCATTCCTGTAAAAATATAAACTACCAAAATTGAACCAGCAAGAAATTGACAACCTGAATAGACCGATATCTAATAACGAGATTGAAGCAGTGATCAAAAACCTCCCAAAAAACAAGAGCCCAGGACCTGACGGATTCCCTGGGGAATTCTACCAAACCTTCAAAGAAGAAATAACACCTATTCTCCTGAAGCTGTTTCAAAAAATTGAAGCAGAAGGAAAACTTCCAGACACTTTCTATGAAGCCAACATTATCCTGATCCCCAAACCAGGCAAAGACCCTACCAAAAAGGAGAATTTTAAACCAATATCACTGATGAATATGGATGCTAAGATTCCCAACAAGATCCTAGCCAATAGGATCCAACAGCACATTAAAATGATTATCCACCATGACCAGGTGGGATTCATCCCTGGGCTCCAAGGATGGTTCAACATTCACAAATCAATCAATGTGATACAACAAATTAATATGAGAAGAGAGAAGAACCACATGGTCCTCTCAATTGATGCAGAAAAAGCATTTGACAAAACCCAGCATCCGTTCCTGATTAAAATGCTTCAAAGCATAGGGATAGAGGGAACATTCCTGAACCTCATCAAATATATCTATGAAAGACCCACAGTAAGTATCATCCTCAATGGGAAAAAGCTTGCAGCCTTCCTGTTGAGATCAGGAACAAGACAAGGATGCCTACTTTCACCACTCTTGTTCAACATAGTATTAGAAGTCCTAGCAACAGCAATCAGACAACAAAGAAAAATAAAAGGTATCCAAATTGGTAATGAAGAAGTCAAACTCTCTCTCTTCACAGATGACATGATTCTTTATATGGAAAACCCAAAAGACTCCACCCACAAACTACTAGAACTCATACAGCAATTCAGCAATGTGGCAGGATACAAAGTCAATGTGCAGAAATCAGTGGCTTTCTTATACACTAACAATGAAAATACAGAAAGGGAAATTAGAGAATTGATTCCATTTACTATAGCGCCAAGAACCATAAGATACCTGGGAATAAACCTAAACAAAGAGGTAAAGGATCTGTACTCGAGGAACTACAGAATACTCATGAAAGAAATTGAAGAAGACACAAAAAGATGGAAGACCATTCCATGCTCTTGGATCAGAAGAATAAACATTGTTAAAATGTCTATACTGCCTAGAGCAATCTATACTTTTAATGCCATTCCGATCAAAATTCCACCGGTATTCTTCAATATAAGGCCTTTATTATGTTGAGGTAAGTTCCTTCTAAACTTATGTTGTTGAGGGTTTTTATCATGAATGGTTGTTTAACTCATTTAAATGCTTTTCTGGCATCTACTGAAATGATATTATGGTTTTTGTCCTTTCTCTTATTGATGTAACATATCACATTGATTGATTTGTGATTATTGGACCATTGGTCCTGGAGATAAATCCCACTGGATCATGGTGAATACCTTCTTTTAATGTTGTTACTTTTAGTTTGCTAATATTTTTTGAGGATTTTTGTGTCTATGTTCATCAGAGATATTGGTCTAAGTTCTCTTTTTCATGGGGCCTTTATCTGATTTTAATATAATGGTGCTACCAGCCTCATAGTTTGCATTTGGAAGTTCTTCTTCTTCTTGTTTGTTTGTTTGTTTGTTTGTTTTTGAATAGTTGAGAAGAATAGGTATTAACTTTTCTTTAAGTGTTTGATAGAATTTGCCTGTGAAGCCATCTGGTCTGGACTTTTGTTTGTTGAGTGTGTTTTTTATTAGTTTCAATCTTTGCTGGTAATCTGTTCAAATTTTCTTTCTTCCTGCTTCAGTTTTTATAGGTTCTATGTTTCTAGGAATTTATCCTTTTCTTCTTAGTTGCCTAATTTGTTGGCATATAGATTCTCAAAATATTCTCTTACAATTATTTGTATTTCTATAACATTGGTTTTTATTCTCCTCTTTAATTTGTGGTTTTGTTTATTTAATTTATTTCATTTTCCAATGAATCTGGCTAAATTTTTATCAATTTTGTTGATATTTTCAAAGAAATATCTCCTTTTTTGTTTCTATGTAATTTATTTTTGCTTTAATCTTTATTTATTTCCTTCCTTTTGCTGGCTTTGGGTTTTTTTTTCCCCTCTTCTTTTTCTTACTCCTTCAGGTGTAAGGTTAGGTTGTTTATTTGAGATTTTTCTTGCCTATAAACTTGCTCTAAACTTCCTTCTTAAAATTGCTTTTGCTGTATCCCAAAGATTTGGGACTGTTGTGTTTTCATTTTTATTTGTTTCTATGTACTTTTTAATTTCATCTTTGATTTCTTCACTCACCCATTCATTGTTTAGTAGCATGTTGTTTAACCTCTGATGTATTTGTGGTTTTTCCAGATTTTTTTCTGGAGGTTGATTTCTAGTTTCATAGCATTGTGCTCAGAAAAGATGCATGTCAGGGCTCCTAGGTGGCTCAATTGGTTAAGCATCTGCCTGCAGCTCAGGTCATGATTGCAGGGTCCTGGGATTGAGCCCCGTGTGGACTCCCTGTTCAGCAGCGGACCTGCTTCTCTCTTTCCTTCTCCCTGCTGCTCCCCTTGCTTGTGCTCTTCTCTCTCTTTCTCTGTCTGATAAATAACTAAATAAAATCTTTAAAGACGCATGGTATGACATCAATATTTTTGAATTTGTTGAGGCTTGTGTTGTGGCCTAATATATGATCTATTCTCAAGAATGTTCCATGTTCCTAGGAGGATGTTGCTGCGGCAGAGGTCGAAGAGGTTGCTGCCCGTGTTCTCAAGGATTTTGATGGATAGGGAAGCAAGGGAAAAAATGAACTACTGGGATTTCATCAAGATCAAAAGCTTTTGCACAGCAAAGGAAACAATTAACAAAATCAAAAGACAACTGACAGAATGGGAGAAGATATTTGCAAACGACATATCAGATAAAGGACTAGTGTCCAGAATCTATAAAGAACTTAGCAAACTCAACACCCAAAGAACAAATAATCCAATCAAGAAATGGGCAGAAGACATGAACAGACATTTCTGCAAAGAAGACATCCAGATGGCCAACAGACACATGAAAAAGTGCTCCATATCACTCGGCATCAGGGAAATACAAATCAAAACCACAATGAGATATCACCTCACACCAGTCAGAATGGCTAAAATCAACAAGTCAGGAAATGACAGATGCTGGCGAGGATGCGGAGAAAGGGGAACCCTCCTACACTGTTGGTGGGAATGCAAGCTGGTGCAGCCACTCTGGAAAACAGCATGGAGGTTCCTCAAAATGTTGAAAATAGAACTGCCCTATGACCCAGCAATTGCACTATTGGGTATTTACCCTAAAGATACAAATGTAGTGATCCAAAGGGACACATGCACCCGAATGTTTATAGCAGCAATGTCCACAATAGCCAAACTATGGAAAGAACCTAGATGTCCATCAACAGATGAATGGATCAAGAAGATGTGGTATATATACACAATGGAATACTATGCAGCCATCAAAAGAAATGAAATCTTGCCATTTGCAACAACATGGATGGAACTAGAGCGTATCATGCTTAGCGAAATAAGTCAAGCAGAGAAAGACAACTATCATATGATCTCCCTGATATGAGGAAGTGGTGATGCAACATGGAGGCTTAAGTGGGTAGAAGAAGAATAAATGAAACAAGATGGGATTGGGAGGGAGACAAACCATAAGTGACTCTTAATCTCACAAAACAAACTGAGGGTTGCCGGGGGGAGGGGGTTTGGGAGAAGGGGGTGGGATTATGGACATTGGGGAGGGTATGTGATTTGGTGAGTGCTGTGAAGTGTGTAAACCTGGTGATTCACAGACCTGTACCCCTGGGGAAAAAAATATATGTTTATAAAAATAAAAAAATTAAAAAAAAAAAGAAAAAAAAAAAAAAGAAAAAAAAAAAAAGAATGTTCCATGTTCACTTGAGAAGAATGTGTATTTTGTTGGTTTAGGGTAGAATATTTTGAACATATCTGCTAAATAGTCTGGTCCTTTGAGACATTCAAAGCCACTGTTTCCTTGCTGGTTTTTTGTTTAGATGATCTGTTCATCGATGTATATAGCATGTTAAAATGCCCTACTATTATTATATTATTACCAAATATTTCCTTTATGTTTGTTTTTAACATTAAGTATTAAGAATTAAGTAGTAAGCTTTAAGTATTTGGGTGCTCCCATGTTGGGTGCCTAAATATTTATAATTGTTAGACCTTCTTGTTGGGCTGTCCCCTGAGTGGTTGCATATATCCTTCTTTGTCTCTTGTTATAGTCTTTAAGTCTCTATTTTGTTTGAGATAAGATTCTGCTGTCCTTGCCTTTTTTTTTTTAAATTTTAATTTTTTTGCATATGTATTTGGGTGATACATCCTTTACATCCTTTCACTTTCAATGTGTATGTGTCTTCAGGTCTGAAATGAGTTCCTTGTAGGTAGTATATAAAAATGGGTCCTGGATTTTTTTATCCATTCTATCACCCTGTGTCTTTTAATTGGAGTGCTTAGTCCATTTACATTCAAAGTAATTATTGATAGGAGTGTATATATTGGCATTTTGTTTTATGGTTGTTTTTGTAGTTCTTCTCTCTTCCCTTGCTGCCTTCTCTCATGATAAGTTGGCTTTCTGTAGTGATATATACTTGGATTCCCTTATCTTTATTTTTTGCATATCTATGTTAGTTTTTGATTTGTTGTAATTCTGTTTTATATATGGTCTTCTGTATATAGCAATCTATATTAAGTTGATGGTAGCTTTAGTTTGAATGCATTCTTACTCCTCTCTTCCCCATGTTTTCGTAATATACTGTCAGACTTTACATCCTTTTATTTTATGGGTCCTTTGACTGATTATAACAGATATACTTATTTTTCTGCTTTGTGCTTCCTATTTTCCTTACTTTTGCTTATAGTCTTTCCACTCAGAGTCCCCTTTAACCTATCTTGTAAGGTTGATATAGGAGTCATGAATTCCTTTAAATTTGTTTGTCTGGGAAACTCTTTCTCTCTCCTATTTAAAAAAAAATTTTTTTAAATTTATTTATTTGACAGGGAGAGAGACACAAGCAGGGGGAGTCGGAGAGGGAGAAGCAGGCTTCCCACTGAGCAGAGAGCCTGATGTGGGGCTTGATCTCAGGACCCTGGAATCATGACCTGAACCAAAGGTAGACATTTAAGGACTGAGCCACCCAGGTGTCCCGCCTTCTATTTTTAATGATAACTTTGCTGGATAGAATATTCTTGGCTATAGATTTTTTTCTTTTTAGGACTTTGAATATTTTAGGCCACTTTCTCTGGCCTGCAAAGTTTCTGCTGAAACATCAGTTGAGAGCCTTAAGGGGTTTCCCTTCTATATAATTGCTTTCTTTTATCTTCTGTTTTTAAAATTGTCTCTTTGTCACTACTTTTTGCCATCTTAATTTTGTGTGTCTTGGTGTGGACCTCCTTGGATTGATTTCATTTGGTGATTTCTATGCATCCTGGATCTGGATTTCTGTTTCCTTTTGCAGATTCAGGTTGTTTTTAGCTATTACTTCTTCAAATAAAATCCAGTCTCTTTTCTTTCTCTTTTCCTAGGATTCTTATAATACAAATGTTATTATGCTTTATACTGTCACTGAGTTCCCTGTCTGTTCTCATTTTGCATAATTTTTTCCCTGGTCAGCTTGATTACATTCAGTTTCTCTGTCCTCCAGGTCACTGATTTGTTCTGCTTTATCTAGTCTATTATTTATTCCATCTGTGTATTTTTAATTTCATTTATTGCATTGTTCATCTTCAATTGGTTCTTTTTTATCTCACTGTTAAGGATATTAATAATGTCTTCTATTCTTTTCACAAGTCCAATATCTTTATAATCATGACTTTAAATTCTTTACCAGGCATACTACTTATCTCCATTCCACTTAAGTGTCTCTCTGTGATTTTGTTCTATTCTTTCATTTGATATGTATTTCCATGTCTCTTCATTTTTTTTAACTCTGTGTTTCTGTGTGTTAGGAAAGACAGCTGCATCTCCTGCACTTGAAAGTAATGGCCTTATGAAAAAGAGGTCCTGTAGTGCCCCACCATGCAGTGTCTCTGCTCACTGGAACCTGGCACTTTGTCTTTTATGTGTGATGTGTGTATCCTACTGTTGTGACTGAACCACTTTTTCCTCTTCCTGTTGTGGACAGTCTTTGGTCTCTGTGGTATTAGTGGGCCAGTATGGGTATGCCTTGGTCTTGGGTTGACTCAAACTAAGCATTTTGCAGAGATACAGCACCAGTAAATGTAGGGGGCTTTCTCTGTGCTACCCCCAAAGAAGTTTTGTTTTGTTTTTGTATTTTGTTTTTTTTTTGTTTGTTTGTTGTTTTGTTTTGTTTGGTTGGTGCAGCCTGCAATCAGATCAGTCATCTGCTTCCAACCCACAGCTGGATCTCTTTCTAACTAATGTGTACAGTTTTCTTACCCTCTTTCCAGGGCAGGACTCACTTTTGACTGATGTGGACCACTGTAGTGCCTGCTTGCACACTGCCTGACCTGTGGCAACCCACTGTATGGGCTCTAACCAAGCACATATTGGTAAAGGCAGATCTGTTCAAGTATATACAGTGGGGCACCAGCTTCACCCAGATTGAGGCAGGATGTCGAGAGAGGGTGCAAGCACAGCATGGGGTGGGAGGACATGGCAAGTAACCTAACTTCTAGAAGTTAGGTAAGGAGTCCACAGGTGGTTATGTGTTTACCCTCAGGGACGGAAATGGCATCCATCAGTTCTTCTATTCCTGGAGGAGTTCCCCAGTGATTCTGTTCCTCCAGGATACATTCTGAGACTAAGAAAAAACTCCCTCCTGCATGTTCCAAACACCTTTCAAAGTATTGCTTCTATGCTGTATTTCCGGGGGTTGTTTGTTGTGGTGTCTCTTTATGGACAAGGACTCAGTGTTCTCTCACCCTCCAGGCTTTCCCAGAACCTAGTACACTGAATTTTTAAGAATTCTGGGTTTTAAGTCCTCCTGGTTGTAAAAACTTGGTGTTATAGTGCTGTTATGGTGATTCATCTTCCCATGTGGGCTCCCTGGTGTGAAGGTCTGCTGCTTTCTCCTCTCTAGACCTGCAGCATCTCTCCCTCTTGTGGATAGCACCACAAGTCTTGTTAGTTTGTGACTACATTTCTAACATATCCACTCTCTTAAATGTGGTATCTTCCCTACATTTAGTTGTGGAGTTTCTTCTGCCAGTCTTCAGGTCATTTTCTGACTCATTTATACTGATGTGAGTGTTATCAAGTTGTATCTATGGGATGAGGTGAGCCTAGGGTCATCCTACTCTACAATCTTCCCCAGAAGTCTGGAAAGTAATTGATGTTTGTGTATTAACCTTGTATCCTGCAACCTTCCTGTAATTTCCTATTACTGCTAAGTAATTTTACCTTTGATAATGGTAGGCATATGTTCACAGAAAGTTTTATACACAAATATTCAAAGCTACTTTATTCACAATATCCAAAATCTGGAACCAATTCAAATATTTATCAATAATGACTTAATGGGCAAACTCAGGCTTTTCCACATAATATAATACTATTCAGCATTATAAAGGTATGATACCTACCACATGTGGGTAAATCTTAAAATAACATGCCTAATGAAGAAAAAAAATTACCAGAAGAAAAGAGTCATAGTGTATAATTAGATCTACATAGATTCAAAATAAAACAAAAACAAAAAACAAAAACCCTAACCTAATGTATAGACATGAACTGTCATTTTTTTGGAAAATAGGATGGATTTCAGCAAAAGACAATAAGTATGTGTTTCATAGCACATGAAGAAATTTTTAGGGAATAAAGATACATTTATTATCTTGCAGTTCTTTCACAGTTGAATACATATGACAAAATATCTTAAATTGTATATTTTAAATGAATTCACTTTACTGTATGCCAGACATCAATAAAGTTGTAAAAACATTTTAAAAAATATTCCCAGTGACTGCCATTATTACTCATAATATAAGCCAAAGACATTAGCATTAGCTGGCTGTTCTACATGTGGGGTGAAATATCCTTGAACTTTTTCCACTAGTATTCTCATCTTTGTATTTTCCTTATCACTCTCAAAGTATATTGGTTTCCTCCTTTCTTTCAGATTTCAAGGACAGTGCAAAATTCAGTGCTTTTTTCTTCCTACTTCTTCTGCTTAAAATTTTCCTATCAGTCTGCCTGATTAAATCAGCTGTCTCCAAATACTTTCTGACATATCATCTACTAAATGATATTTTCCTGACAATCCTAAATAGAAATATATCTCCCATCACATATACAATATTCCCTCATTTCCATTTCTTTATTTTTTCCACAGCATTTACTTCTGTTTTACTATATGCTTAAAACTTTATATTAAGAAGATATTTCAGCCTTGCCAAAATAAGTCTACTATAGCCAGCTTCCCTAACAGATTACAACTAAAATCTGAACAAAATACAAAATAGTTACCACAGAATTCTATGAAGTCAGCAAATAAATCAAGTTAAAATAGGGAGTCAAATTTTGAAGAAGTGACTTAAATCATGTAGCTTCTCAAGAAAATTTTACCATTTGTTTCCTTCTACTGATTAGGGAGCAAGCATCCCACAGAGCTACAGCAGGTAGTACAGGGAACAAAAATGTAAGCTATACCTCATTGTTTGCTAGTCAGAGGATCGGAAGAACGTTGTCTGTGAGCTGGAGATAAAGAGGAGGATCCTCTTTTTTCTTCTTTGTTTTTCTTCTAGACCCAACTGAAAGTTATATCCCTGTCATAGAATAATAAAAGCAGCTAAAACTCCAAGAGAAGGTTTACTTTTCTGGCCAG
>NC_081557.1:46497090-46538341 GCF_022355385.1 Mustela nigripes | reverse complement strand
GAAAGAAAGAAAGAAAGAAAGAAAGAAAGAAAGAAAGAAAGAAAGAAAGAAAAGGAAAGGAAGAGAAATCAAGAAAGAAAGAAATAAGAGAAGGGAGGGAGAGAGGGAAGACAGGAAAGAAAGAAAGGAGAGGAAAGAGATGAAAAAAATAGATATTGGAGAATGTATCTGACATTCCTATCATAATTGTCTCTATCTCCTTCCGTCCCTTCGTTCGTTCCTTCCTTCCTCCCTCTCCAACCCTCCCTCTTTCCTTCCTTCCTTCCTTCTTCTTTCCCCAAGGGTAGTATCCATTTTGATGACATGGTGATACATGTAGCTAGAATTCTATCAGAAATGCTGTCTTTTTGATTATGGAGATATGAGAGTTGACCTCTGATAATTGCAGAATATGAAAAGAATCATGGAGAGAAGAGAATTGGATAAGTGGCTTCTTTAATTCTGTATACGAACTAACACAAACCATGAGCTTACTCCTGAGTTGCACATGCATAGAACAGACCCAACAAAACACAACAAAGGCTCTGAGAACTGAACTACAATATAAAACATCTCCAAATCTCAGGATAGATAGACAAAAAGCATCCATTGGATAGACAAAAAACATCCATTAGAACCACCACAGGAGGCAAGGTTGGACTTGCAATCTGAACATAACCAAATTGATTTCCTGGTAAAACAAAACAAAGGAAAACAACATCAACCCTTTACAAAGAATTTTTAGATGATCCATTTGCAAAATGTCCAGGATAAAATTTTAAAAATATTAAACATATGAAAAAACAAAACATGTGACTGTCACGAGAAAGGATGATCCACTCAATTTCAATCCAACTCAATTTCAGGTGCTGAAATTGTTATACAAAGAATCTAAAGCAGTTATTCTTCATGACTTAAAAGTAAGTACTGTTGAAGTATGTTAGAGGTCTTCAGCAGAGAGAACAGAAAGTATTAAAAAAGAACAACATCATAATTTTACAAGTAAAAGTCTTAACATCTGAAATTCATTAGATGAACACAATACCAGAATGAATATGAGAAAGGAAAGTGTAAACTTGAAAGCAATTAAGAAAAAATGATTCAATTTGAAGTATAGAGAAAAACATTGAAATCATGAACAGAGCCTCAGGCATGTGGAACACATATAAAAGTCTCTAATATTCATGTCACTGGGATCCCAGAAGGAGAAGAAAAAAATATTGGGCAGAGAAATATATTTAATGAAACAATGGGAAATCATTTTCAAACTTGGTAAAGGACACAAATTTAGATTTTTAAGACTCCATGATCCTTACAACTAAACTCAAAGAAAAGCATATATATTGAAAGAAACATGTTGAATTGATAAAAACCAAAGATAAAATAAAAACTACTGCAAAAAGTCAGAAAAATATATGATATTATACATAGATGAACAACAATTTGAATGACTAATTCCTCATAAGGAAGCTTAAAGTCCAGAAGACAGTGGTGTAATATTTTTAAGTGCTGATATTTATTTTTAAAATACCAGTTAACCCAGAATGCTATATACAGAGAAAATATATTTCAGGAATGCAGATTAAATAAAGGCTTTGCTAGATGAGAAAACTCTGAAAGAATCCATCACCAGCAAACTTTCTCAAAATGAAATCCTAAAAGAAGTTCTGGTTAAAGAGAAATTATACAAACAAGAAAGTTAGGAGGTCAGTAGTAAAGGAAGAGCAACAGAATTTATAATTATTTGGTTAAATGTGAGACTCACTTGTTCTCGTTGTTTAAAAGAACTTTTAATTAGCTTTTGTGGGGTTTTCATGCATGCAGATATACATATGACCACAGACTGCAGCATGTAGGGACATACAGGATCCTATAATGGGAAGGTTCAATTTACATTTCACTTAAAGTGGTAAAATATTAACTGTAAGCCAATTGTGAGTGTTTAGGTGTGTATATTGCAATCTGTACATCCACGGTTTGCAGTCCCATTTGCTCCCAATAAAACATTTGACAGTTCCTAGAGATACCACTTTTTGTTCCTGGTATCTAGCAGCCATAGACCAGAGAAGCTGCTAAACATCCTGCAGTACACAGAACAATCTTCACATCAAAGTATTACTTGGCTACAGATAGTTAATAGTCCCCAAACTGGAAAGCCATGCTTTGGAGCAATCCTAAAAAAAAAAAAAAAAAAAAAAAAAATCCCTGTAACAGATATAGCCAAAAGCCAATAGATAAGTTAAAACTCATTACCAAAACTATTCAAGTCCCAAAGTGGGCAGTGGGGGAGGGCATGAAGAAGAGCAACAAACAAGAAATTCAAATCAAAACCGTAAACATAAATTCAACCATATCACTAATTACATTAAATAAAAATGGTCTAAACACACCTATTTAAGATAGAGATAGTGAAATCAAATAAAAGGACAAGATCCAACTAAATTTGTATACAAAAACTTAACTTTTTTTTTTAATGATTTTATTTATATGAGAGAGAGAGGGAGAAGTGGATTCTCCACCAAGCAAGGAGTCTGATGTGGAACTCAATCCCAGGGCCCCGGGATCATGACCTGAGCTGAAGGCAGACACTTAGCTGACTGAATCACCCAGGTGCCCCCAAAACTTACTTTAAATATAAATACATATATAAGCTAAAAAGATGGAAAATATATGCCATAAAGACAGTATTTTTAAAAGAGGCTGGGGATAAAAATATATGTTTATAAAAAATAAAAAATTAAAAAAAAAAAAAATTAAAAGAGGCTGAAGTGACTGTATCAATATAAGACGAACTAGAACTCAGAATAAAAATAGCATCAAGGATAAAAATGGATTTTATATAAAGATAAAAGAATGAATTCACCAAAAAGATGTAACCATAATAAATGTATATGCACTTAAGTGCAGAGCTTCAGATTACATGAAGAAAAACTAGTGGAATGAAAGAACACATTAGTCAAATGCACTATTATACTTAGAGAATTTAAGATATATAAATACAAATAGAAAATCAGCAAACAAAAGGTGTGGGATACTACTAAAAATAGATTAGACTATTCTTCTCCTACCCACTTAAACCTAAAAAATTAAAAAAAATAGATTAGACTAAAATTTATAGTATTAAATATTACTAGAAAATTCTCTTTGATAGTAGGTATACATTAATTACTATCATTTACCATATTTCTTTATAAAGATGGTTATAAATTCCACTAAGGGAAGTAATTCTCCTTCTTTTGTTTACTGTCATGTCTTCTATGACCATCTAAGTACGAAGCACATTACAGATGCTTACTAGATACTGAGTAGATAGATGAATGCAAAATCAGTCATCATTTTATTTTACTTGCTCATTTCATGAAGAAGAGTTCTGATTTTTTGAAATTTTTACAAATGTGAAAGATACACAATGTCTGCTCTAGCAGTGGGAATGACTCACTTTACAATTTGTATTCATTCTCAAGGGAGTTCCTAAAATGCACCCTTCTTGTAAGTTGCAAGGCAAAAGCCCTATGGCTTACCCAACATTTTTCTCTTCTGCCCACTTCTCACCAACATTCCCTTATGGTTACAGTGAGAGTACAAATCAACCCAATTCAGATTGCCATTTGGATTATCTGGTCTAAAGTTCCTTTATGGGAAAAAAAATGGTCAGATAGATGTTCTTATTTGGTTAATTTTATAAGATAAACTAGTAAGCATGTTTCATAAAGACAGTGAGAAAACCTATAACACACAGAAGAATTACTTCACACACTGAAATCTTACTTAAACTATCCTAGAAACAGTGCTAAATACTTTGTAACCATTGATATATGACACAGGTATTATTATATCTGTTTTACAGATGCTTATTAGATAAATTAAATATAATTTCCACTTCCAGAAATAGTAAGAGGAAGAATTAATATTCTAATGCTTGGTCTCACTAAAGCTAGACTCCAAGAAATTTATACCAAAGAATTATAAGAGGATGGGAATAAGTAGAAAATAAGACCCAGAATTCTCAGCTGATTTTAGTCATAAATAATTGTAGAACACATTCTCGGATCTGCCTGGTCCTTACTCCATAGATGATAGGGTTCAGCATAGGCGGTACCAACAAGTACATGTTGGCCAGCAAGATGTGGGTGTGGCATGGCATATGTTTGCTAAAACGGTGGGTGAGGAAGGAGAAAAGAGCAGGGATGTAAAAGGTGAGTATGACACACACATGGGACCCACAAGTGCTGAGGGTCTTCAACCTAGCATCATTAGAAGGGAGATTAAATACAGTTTGAAGAATCTGTACATAGGACAGAAAGATACATGTCACATCAGTCCCAACAATTAAGATAATGACTGCCAAACTATAAAGACTATTGATGGAAATGTCAGCACAAGCCAATTTCACCACAGCCATGTGCTCACAGTATGTGTGGGGGACTACATTGGACTGGCAATATGGCCATCTCCTCACCAGGAAGGGATGTGGTGTCATTAGTACTAACCCACGCAGAAGTGCCACCAGGCCAACCTGAGCCACCACAGAATTTGTAAGAATGGATTAGTGTCTCAGTGGATTGCAGATTGCCACATACCGGTCAAGTGCCATGGCCACAAGAAGCCCTGACTCCACCCCAGAGAAAGCATGGATGAAAAACATCTGAGTGAGACAGGCATGGAAGCTGATTTCATGATAACTGAACCAGAATATACCCAACATCTTGGGAAGAGTGGAGGTTGACAAGATGAGGTCTGTGATGGCCAACATGGAAAGAAAATAGAACATGGGCTCATGGAGAACAGTCTCAGTTTTGATGATGAAAAGGATGAGTATGTTTCCCATGAGGGCAACAATATACATTGAGCAGAAAGGGATGGATATCCAAATATGCAAGTCTTCTAGACCAGGGATTCCCATCAGGAAGAAGGTACTAGGATTGGTGAATGCAGTGGAGTTAAAGTCATGCATGGTGATTCTGGTTATATGAAGATATATTCTTGCTTTCTTTCCCTTTTTGTCCCAGGAGCAGTCAGAAACACATATACTCTGATAAATATACAGCAGAATTACTTACTGTAAAAATACAATTAAGCAAATTTATTAACATTTTAAGTCCTTGATGAGCTTCTCTGAAATTACAAGTATTGTATTATTCACTGCCAGCTATTAATCTCATTAAGAACTAGCTGGAGTACAGGATGTCTCCTTAGGCACAGAAGCTCCACAGTATTCTGCCTGACACTATTCTCTTTCTGTCTGTTATAGCCAGGTTGAGAAAAAGTTTCAGTGAGTAACTCAGGTTCCTCTCTCTAACAAGGCAACGGCGGGGGGAGTGGGTAGGGGGACTTATAACATTACCTTCACTGAAAAGTACCCTTCCAAAATAATCCTGAAGACTTTTTGCATGAAGTTAATTCTAAATAAAGATTTTTGAAAGCAGGACATGAAGGAATAATAAACTTTCCATACTTACAATGCTTTGAATGACAATAAGCTTTTCATTTTTACAATGCTTTTTGAAATTTGCTGCCCTAGTGAATTTTTGGCCATAAAAGAACCAGCATCTGATTACTTAAATGTATAATAGCTTTAAAACAGAAACAACTCATTGACACACCCAAAAAATTGTGCTCCTTGGATTTTTTAGGATTCCTGGAAAAACGTGACTTGTTCATGTTTTCATGGTAATTCATATTTTTATTTATATCTTTATCTATATCTATATCTATCTATATATGTATCTATATTTTTATCTATCATCTATCCCCAAAAGGACAACTGTTAAATTTGTTTAACAAAATTCCCAAGGAGGAGAAGTTACTTGCTAAAGAACATAGCCTCTTTTTATTATTATTGAAGTGTAATGACATACAATGTTATATCAGTTTGAGGTGGACAACTTAACATTTCCACAATTCTATACATTACTCATTAAATCATTAAATCTTTCTTTTTTATAAAATTTATACTGCAGTACTAACTAGGGTACATTAAAATACACTTTGGGAAAGAAGGACTGCTGAGCTCTAAATCAATCAAACAATATCAACATTTGAAAGTAGTAACACTTACTACCTTTTGGTATCATTATATGTACCACACAAAATGCAAATGTCATTTCTAGTGCCCAGTTGCTGATTTGCATAAAATCTGGTGAGGTTGCCATTATTCTCGATTTATAAAAGAAGAAACATACTTTATATAAGCTAAATATTCCTCCAAAGTCACACAATCAGCATGTTGTAGGGGAAAACACACCTTAGTTTCACTCCAAAATTTCACCTTTGTTCTACTACAATATGCGATAAAATTAAAAAGAAAGCTCCTGTTAAATGTTTTCACAAATTTTATCATAAGTGATTCTCACAGTGTACTCAGAAGCAATAAGGACATACATTCTGATTTCTTTTGCTTTATAACTGTGGTTTCATGGACTGACTAATATGGCCCATGCAAAATCCATAAAATAATCCTAACTTACTATTCCAACACCTCTGTTAGTATATGTGCTGCCGAAGCGAGCACTCCAACACCTCTGTTAATGCCAGATGTTCACTGTGAAACTAATTCACCATGAAACTAATGGTTAGTATGCTATTTCTTATTAAATTATTCGTAAGCCCAGAGAATATACCTGCACACACTTCCTTTTCCAAAGATGTTACCAGCTGACCTGTGGGCCAAAATCTCTAAAGGATGGTTGAGGAGAACTTCAAGAGCATCCTCATCTAACTTTATAAATGGCCAATTCTTCATGGCGGGGTTACACTGATTTATCTCTCAACAATGAGGTGATCCAAATAATTATTTAACTTATCTTCAGAGGGATCACCTTGTCTTCATGCTCTCAGTTTATTTTCAGCACAGCTGAGTCTCAAGAGTCCAAAGTAATTTTGAATATTTTTTCCTGAGGTCTAGAAAGCTCTTCCTCAAACTAATATACTATAGTCCCCCATCACTGCCTCTCACTTTTCTTAAGCTTGAGCAAACATAGATGAGTTGTCTATTCCTCCAGATTGATTGTGTTGTTGAATCAAAACCAGGAACTCAGAGATTTGAAGTATTCTCACATGAATGGCTAATTTCAGATTAATCCCAGGGTCTCGAACCCTGCAACAGATGTTTCTCTCCCTTCTGAGGAGTATAAATATTACCAGAGAGAGTACAAAATTACACTCATAATTACTGTCACATAATATCCATTTATAATGAAATTTGATTTGAGTGAGGCTTTGAAATGGATAAAATGAATGAAAAAAATTTAGAATTTAGCAATAAGTTCTAAAAATTAGCAAAATGTCAATGGAAAGTTACAACTAGTACTATATCCTGGAGATCTAATGTACTGCATAATGATTATAGACAAAAATGTTGCATTATAAACATCAAAGTACCTAAGAGATTACATTTTAAGCGTTCCTACTACCAAAAAAGAAATGGTAATGAGATAAAAAATAAAAGATAAGAATATAGAAATGGAAAAGAAAATAAAAATATAAAAAATAAGAAATAAAAAAGATATGATTAAAGGTGTTACCTAATGCTACAGTGGTAATCATACTGCAATATGTAAATGTGCCAAATTAACAACTGTACACCTTAAACTTATACAGTGTTATATGTTAACTGTATCTCAATATAAATACATTTAAAAAGTCAGGTTTCAGAACTCATAGAGATCTTAAAACAGATAGAGTAGGAGCATCTGGGGTGGCTCAGTCAGTTAAGCATCTGCCTCCAGCTCAGGTCATGATCCCATGATCCCATGATCATGACCTGAGCTGGGTGCTGGGACAGAGCCCCACATGGGGGGCAGTCCCTGCTCTGTGGGGAGCCTACTTCTCCCTCTCCCTCTGCCTCTCCCCCACAGCCCGCTCCTTCTCATTCTTTGTCTCTCTCACTCTCAAATAAATAAGTAAAATCGTTTTTATGTTAGTTATTTTTTATTGTGTTATGCAAGTCATCTTTAAAAAAAAGAGTAAAAAGATAGATTACCCAAATAAGCATATAAATTATTCTTGACAGAAGACTTCTCAATGTTAATGATAAAAAAATATTGTCAATTAAATTTATCCCAGAAATGCAAGTTTGGTTTAATATCTGATAATCAAGGAATATAACAGAAAAGGGGAAAAACATAATTATATCAATATGTACAGAAAAAACATTTGTTAATATTAAATAGCCATTCATAACTAAAAATCAACAGAAATTAAGTTTACAATGAGATGTATATATATTCAAAATATAACTAATTAACCTACAGTAAGCATTACACTAAAGGCAAAAGATTCGATTGCTCCCTTGAGGTGTCTGGAGGGCATTCAACACAAGATAATAGAACAATTGAAAGTTAGGATAATTTAGATAGTGCGGTATCAGTTCAAGGACAGAAAAATAGATCAGTGAAACAGAATAAAGATAAAGTCACATATGGTGTCCTAGAAGATAGAAGAAAAGAACAGAATAGACAATATCTGTTATGAACATTGAGGCACAAATCCTCAATAACATTCCAGCAAACCAACTTCAGCAGCATATTAAAAGGAGTACACAGTATAACCAAATGGGATTCAACCTTTGTGTTAGGAAAAACTCAGTCCTCCCTCCTGTATTTCTCCTTTACTCTTATACTACCACCTCACTTATAACACTTCTGACACCACATGTTGGGGTGGTTTCTCCCACCTGACAATTCTGCAACACCGTCTGGGTGTCTTATATTTAACTCAATGCTGACACTATTAACCTAGAGATGGCATCAGGTCCCACAAGCTAAGGGCTCAGTCTCACAAGATTGCTCCCATTCCAATCACAAATCCAGACTGTCATCTGTGCTTCTGACGGATGGGTTCTAAGTCAGAGCTTGCTATATTGTCCTCCTCAATTTTGATTAATTTGCTAGAGTGGGTCACAGAACTCACAGTGGGTCACAGAGAAATACTTATTTATGTTTACTAGTTTATTAAAGGATATGATAAAGGATACAGATGAACAGCTAGATGAAGAGATGCATACGACAAGGTCAGGGAAGGAGCTTTTGTCCCTGTGTAGTTGGAGTGCATCAACCTCCTGATAGGTGGATGATGTGTTTACCAACCTGGAAACTCTCCAGACCCAATATGGTTGGGATTTTTTATGTAGACTTCCTCACTTAGGCATGATCAATGACTAACTCCATTTCCAGCCCCTCTCCTCTATCTGGACAAATGGCTGGGGTTTAGGGATGAAACTTCCAAGCTTCTAATTATGGTTTGGTCTTTCTGGTGACCAGTGCCTATCTAGGAGCAAAAGATATTCCTAATGTTCAAATCACTTCGAAATTTACAAGAGTTTTAGAACCCCTCTGTCAGAAACTGGAGGCAGGTATACATATCATTATTAGATGAAACCCTAAAGTATATGTTTCTTATTTGTTCACAACCATAGAATTGTGCTAACATGATTCCATGAAGAAAGGACAGTCTTTTCAACAAACGGTTCTGGAAACATTGGATATCTACATGGAAAAGAATGAAGTTTAATTCGTACCTAAGACCACAAATGAAAATTAACTCAAATACATAAAAGACCTAAAACTATAAAACTTTTAAGAGAAATGTACACTTAAATGAACTGTACACTTAAAAATGGTTATGGTAAATTTTATGTTATCTGTGTTGTACCTTAAACAAACAAAAAAAAGGGGGGGAACAAGAAATCCGCATATGATCTATAACAATGTGTGGATAGAATGGGGTTTCCAACAAAGAAAAGGTAGCCAAATTAGGAAAATATGTATGCCCATCCTATATTACACCCTCCTCCCCAAACAATCAGCTTCATAATGTTTGTACAATTAGTGAATTAGAAAATACTGCTTTTAGAAGAAAACATAGAACTATCTCATTATCTTGAAATGAACTATGATTTCTTAAATAAGAGCACTGCTTCCAACAAGAACAATAAAATATAAAGAGCCCTGTGAAAATTTCAATATATATTACAATTTTGTATATGACAAATGTGGATTTTCCAAATCCGTAGGGCAAATTTATTTCATGTAACTAATGGTGCCAGCACAACACGTTATATATATGCAAAAATACCCCAAAGTCCATATGAAAAAGAAGGTTCTGCTAAATTATTCTGAAAACTTAAATGTATTAAAAAACAACAAATGGGGGTGCCTGGGTGGCTCAGTGGGTTAAAGCCTCTGCCTTCGGCTCAGGTCATGATCCCAGGGTCCTGGGATAGAGCCCTGCATCAGGCTCTCTGCTCAGTGGGGAGCCTGCTTCCTCCTCTCTCTCTGCCTGCCTCTCAGCCTACTTGTAATCTCTGCCTGTCAAATAAATAAATAAAATCTTTAAAACAAAACAAAACAAAACAAAAAACAAATGGTTTGGTACATACAATATCCTAGACTGTATTATAGAATTTAATTTCATATATCATAATCTATGTTCTCTACTATATATGCATCTATATAAATAGATAAATACCTATCTTCTTATCTTGCTGGATAGTTATAAAAAATTAAGGCAGGAATTATCAAATGAAAATACAGAAGCACCTAACAATTAAGAAATTATATTTAACAATTATAGTAAAAGAAAACACAATCATGATTTCTTAAAAATGAGATCTGTAGAACATGTATCTTGCATAGGAAATGATAAACTCCTCAATGTACAAAGAAATGTGAACCATGGAAGAGAAGTCAATTCAAGCAAACAGAAAAGTTAATGAAATGATATCTACAAGTAATCCAAAAGGGAGCAATTGTGTATGGACTATACATTTTTTAAAAATGGCTCATCTCATTAAAGATTGTTCAGTAAGCATATAACTTTGAACTGAAGTGTAATATAGTATAAGTAATATAAGCAATAAAAGTAATAACGGTGATTCAGAATTTGCTTATAAATAGAAGAAGGGCACCTGGCTGGCTCAGGTGGTAATGCATGTGACTCTGGATCTCAGCTCAGAGATAGTCATGAGTTCAAGCCCCATGTTGGACATGGAACCTACTTAAAATAAATAAATAAATACATAAATAAACAAATAATAAATAAAAAACAACAAACAAACTCATAGAACTGCCCACTAAAACGAATTAAATTTACACTGCATAAATTGTATCCCAATAAACCTGACTTTAAAAGAAGGAATAGGAGAGCCAGGCTGACTCAGTCAGTAGAGCAAGTGACTCTAGATCTTGGGGTTGTGGGTTTGCATCCCAGGTTGGGTGTAAATATTATTTAAGAATAACATCTTTAAAAACAAACAAACAAACAAAAAAAGAAAATATTTACAATAGTAGTTGATATAGCAATTCTTAATGACATAAACATAAATATAAGTTGCATAAACTTAAATATAAATGTATATATATGACTATAAATAAACTTAAACCTAAACTTAAATATAAATTGAATTCCTGCCAAAAATAAATTCTAGATGCACACATTCTAACTATTCACAAAAATTAGCTCTAAATGGATCACAGACTTAAAAGTAAAATGCAAAACTAAAACCTCCTAAAAGATATCATAGAACATGTAGATGACCATGGGTTAGGCAATCAGTTTTTACAACACCAAAAGACACCACACATGAAACAATAATTGATTAATTATACTCCAATTAAAATTTAAAACTTTTGTTCTATGAAGGACACTGTCAAGAGAGTAAGATGACTAGTTGCAAAGTGGGAGAAAATATTTGCAAAGACATATCTGGTAAAAGATTGTTACATGAAATATATAAGGAATTCTTGAAACTCAACAAGAAGAAAATGATTGACCCAACTTCTATAGACATCTCACCACAGAAGATATACAGATGGTAAGGAGCATATGTAAAGATGCTCAAAATTATCTGTTAATAGAGAATTGTAAATTAAAGCAACAATGAAATAGTGTAACACATCTATTATAATGAGGAAGATTCAAGCCACTGATAATACCAAATGCTGAGGACGATGTGGAAGAATAGGAACTCTTATTCAATGTTTGTGGAAATGCAAAATTGTACACTTACTTGGAAGACAGTTTCTTACAAAACTAAACATATTCTTACCATATGAGTCAGCAATTGCTATCTTTAGTATTTACTTAAAGAGTTGAAAACTTATGCCCACACAAAATCTGCACATGAATATTTATAACAATATAAACAATAAGAATGTTTATTCTTACTTGCCAAAACTTGGGAGCAGCCAAGTTCTTTAGCAGGTGAATGAATAAATAATCTGTGGTACAAAATAATAATTATAATAATCCGTAGTACATTCAGATAGTAGAACATTATTCAGCACTAAAAATAAATAGCATGTAGGGGCGCCTGGGTGATTCAGTGGGTTGGGCCTCTGCCTTTGGCTCAGGTCATGATTTCAGGGTCCTGGGATAGAGTCCTGCATCAGGTTCTCTGCTCAGCAGAGAACCATTAACTTAACCATTCTCTTCCCTTCCATTAACCGTTCTCTTCCCTTCTTCTTTCTCTGCCTAGTTGTGATCTCTCTGTCAAGTAAACAAATAAAATCTTCAAAAGAAAAAATAGCATGTCAAGCCATGAAATAATGTAGAGGAAACTTAAATGCATATTATTAAATGAAAGAAACCGAGGCTACATACTGTGTGATTGCAATTGCATGACATATTGGAAAATGTAAAACTAGGGAGACAGTAAAAAGACCAAGTGGTTTCAGTTTCAGGGCCTGGGGGACAGAAGGATGAATAGGTAGAGGACTGAAGATTTTTACTACAATGAAATTATTCTGTATGATATTAAAACAATGGATACATGTTACATGTCATGATACATTTGTCAACACACACAGAATGTACAACACCAAGGGTTAATCCTAATGAAAGCTGTGGACTTTGAGTACTAGTGATGTGCCTCTGTAAGGTAACTGACTCTCACAAATGCATCACCTTCATGAGGAATGTTGATAGTAGAGTATGCTATGTGTTTGTGAGGGCAGAGAGATAATGGGAATTCTGTACCTTCCTCTCAGTTTTGCTTTGGACCGAAAAAGTAAATTTTACATAACTAGATAGATAATAAATAACTTTTTTTTTAAGAAATTGACTGCCTAGCAACAGAGAGTGAATGTAATAAGGTCCAATATACCTATACTAATGAATATTTCATGGAAATCAAAAAGGAATTAGATATTAACATTGACATTATTCCTAACAATCATTCATAGTCATAAAGTAAAATCTGAGTAAGTATAGAATATCACTTAAAATAAATATTCCATTTTCAGTAGTTTTTAAAACTACCTATATTCTCTTGATTCTAATATTTCTTTTTTTCCCTAATATTTTTTTCAACTACAAACAGAAATGGTGAAAGTTATAAAAGGATTGACAATTTGGTCACACTAGTTAACTTGAGAGAGACTTTTAAGAATATATAAGGAATGACAGAAAAAAATAAAAGGTAATTTCTAGAGTAAGAAAAGTAAGTATACTGTCCACATCATAGAAAATTACAAAATTTATGTACACTCCAAACCACAGAGTTTCATGAAAGGAAGACTAACAAAATGTCCATTGTGTTTGTTGTCAGTATGCTAAATTTAGACTTTATTTTTTTAAAGATCTATGTTTTTAAAGATTTATGTTTTTTAAGGGGAGAGAGATAGAAGAAGAGAGAGTCTTAACTTCATGCTGAGCATGGAGCCTGACATGGGACTGATCTCACAACCCTGAGATCATGACCGGAGTCAAAACCAAGAGTCAGATGCTTAACCAACTCTGCCACCCAGGCACCCTTTGTTTGACACTTCTAAAGAAATATTTTTCTTTTACCTTTTCAGTGTTCAAATTTTCTAAAGAATATTTCAGTTGCATTGTCAGGAAAAGTATATGGTCATTGTGAATAAATTGAGATGATCTATATCATATAAAGCCAATTTAATAACATGCTGCATTTCTCTTCAAAACTAACTTCAGTTTTAAATAGCTACTTTGATGATTAACAGTCTTGTTGGATGGAAAAATTGTATGCAGATTTTTTGCTTCTATTCCTTTCCCTTTGTTTTATACTTTTTCCCAAACTAAAAAAAAATTAATGTATATATTATTTTTGAAGCAAAGCATATCCTAAATTAGCTGTGGCCAAAGCTGACATATATAGAAGAGCTCTACTTATATGTAGAGCTGACCTCTACACTGGTTACAAAAAGTTAAAGAATATATGATAAACTAAAACAAAACAAAACAATATATGATAATTTAAGCAACAATTATATGCTCAGTTTCTTTAAAATGGAAGAAAATTTAAAAATTTCGGAGACACACTTTGCCTTTACAGTTCTTCTACTTTTAAGTCCTAGATTATTAACTGTTACAAGCAAGAGAAAACATGCTGACTCCCTACAAACTTATACTGTCATCAATGTATTAGCCACTCTGGGTTGAGTGCGCCTGTGCTAAGGAAAGATGGAATGAGAAAACATTTGTCATTGAAGAAACATAATAAGTAACTTATGCCTCTTGAATTTAATTCTAAGTGTTGGGCAGTTTGTGCTGGGAACACAAACTAGGAAATAGCCCTATACTAATAAAATAGTAATGTCTTTCACAAAATAGTATATAAGTGTTGGTACCTACTGTATTCCATATATTAATTACAATTTTTTTTACAATTTTTTTTTTTTTTAGTAAGTATGACACATTCACCTGGGAAATTTCTGTCTTCTGAGGTAGTAGTGATTTAATTGAATGTAAACAAGGTCATAATTCCATGGTATCCACCTGTCTTGCTGGCTAATTAAAACAAAAAGAAAAACTGAAAACAACAAAACAAAATTACAACAACAACAAACTTTACAAACAAAACATATCAAATGTATGTGTTTATGAAGACTTTAAGAAATCTCTCCCCGATATTTTTTGTTTTGACACCATAGATGACAGGGTTCATCATCAGAGGGATAAGAAGGTAAATGTAGGCTATAAAGATGTGGATGTGAGGAGCTATGTTCTCACCAAATCTATGTGTGATGAAGGAGAAAAAGGCGGGCATGTAAAACACTAGGATGACCCAAGCATGAGAGCTGCATGTGCTTAAGGTCGAGTCTAGCCTCCTTTGATGGAAGTTAAAACACAGCATGAAGAATGAGAATATAAGAGCACATTATCAATATGAAGTTCAGCCCACCTGAAAGGGAGATGAGTTAAGCCTTAGAGTCTGTGGATCCTGGTATTGGCACAGGCCAGTTCGATCAGGGCCATAAATTCACAGTAGGTATTGGTGATGACATTGGTTTTGCAGTAGGGAAGCCTCATCAGTAAGAAAGGATGAGGACTCAGCAGGATAATTCCACATAGGACAATGGCCAAACTCAAAGCCATGATTACTCCATGTGTAAGGATGGTGGAGTGCCTTAGAGGGTTGCAGATGGCCACATAACGTTCAAAGGCCATGGCCAATAAAAAACCTGACTCCATGGCAGACAGAGAGTGGATGAATATCTGGGAGAGGCAAGCTTTAAAGCTGATTTCTCTGTCATTGAACCAGAAAAGGCTGAGAATCTTGGGAATGGCAGTGGTGCTAAGCATCAAGTCATTCAGAGAGAGCATGCAGAGGAAGAGACACATGGGCTCATGAAGATTGGGGTCCATCTTGATGATGAACACAATTCCCCATCAGAGCCAGTAAGTAGACCAGGCAAAAGGGGATGGAGATCCAGACATGAGCCACCTCTAGTCCTGGAATTCCAAGGAGAAGGAAAGTAGCTGGATGGAAACTGGTTCTATTCTGAACTAACATTTTCAGTCACTGAACTTGCTGTAATTTAAGTGTTGTCAATGTTGTTTTCAATAGGTTGAGCATAAAAAAATACTCTTAGTTTATACCTGAAATATGTGATACATATCTTATGACAATCTATAGCAGGAAACTTTGTTCCAGATTCAGGTATCAGGGTGAGGACATGGAATTAGCCAATAATATTTGTTTTTATCTCAAAATTCAAAAGGTGCTTGAAAGAGTAGGATTTCAGAAGAAAGAACAGAAACCTAGGGAAAGAAAGAATAGAACTTAAAGTTGTGACATTTTACTCCATATCTCATTTATTCTCCACTGCATAAACAACACCTAGTAATTGCTGGAAACATGCCAAGTACTTATTTTGATTATATTTTCACTAAACAAATAAAAAAGTACAAAAGAAGCTTATTTTCAAGTGAAAAGTAGAAAGTTATTGCTCTGATTATGTCTCCAAAACATCTTTTGCTCTATTAAGCTTGTTTTTTCTCTTCATTTGAATTTTGTTTTTTCATAAAACTCGTTATAAAAGTATATTGCTATTTTAGATTAAAAACTTACTGAACCTAGTACAAATCAATTTCTGTGAATGTGATCAGATTGATATGCAAAGACAAATATGAAAGTTTGGACCATTTAACCTTGATTTTCATTTTAAAAACTAAACCTTGATTTTTAGCTTTACTGATCTTTGTTACTCTCACTTTATGAAGTTCAAACAAAGCATCCAGCTACATCTCTCAGACACATTTCTATAACAGCAACAAAATAAGCACTATTTCAGAATCTAGCCTACATCATTTATCATCATTTTTGCTCTTAAGTATCTTAAATTTCCAAAATATTTTGTTCAGCTGTAAGCACCAGTAAGTCCATAAAATGTTCTTGTCAATGGTTTCCATTTTAAATTCCCTAAGTGCCACCTTTCTTTTACTCACCTTACTATATTGAAGACCCTCTAGATACAATTACAGTTTAGCTTCTGAGGTAAAGACTGGCACAGCAGGAGACCTTCCTGACCCTGCTTTTCTCCTATAGTTGGAGTCCATTCATTGGTCACTAAATTTGCTATACATTCTGTTAAATATTTTTAATTCTTCCTCTGCTTTTCTCTGGAGTAGAAATGCCTGTATCATGCAGTCCAGTTTCTTTATTTGACTGGTTTTTACCTGGGTTGTACTCAGCTTTCAGATGGTGGCAAGACAAATCAGCTGCCTCCTACATCTTGCGCTGGTGCCTTTGGGTTTTTCAGGAGGGTTATGCAAAATTAATGCCCCATGGAGTTGGCTGTCAATGATCATGAATGAGAATATCTCTTTTTGTTCTTCTAAAGGAGTCTCACTGACCAGAGAGTTGACAGCCTTTGAGAATTTTGCAGTCACTAGAGGACTAGCCTTGGGAACCAATAATGAAAGAGTCGGGGTTATTAGGGTCATAATGGTGATTATTTTTTTTTTAATTTTTTATTTTTTATAAACATATAGCCAAACTATGGAAAGAACCTAGATGTCCACCAACAGATGAATGGATCAAGAAGATGTGGTATATATACACAATGGAATACTATGCAGCCATCAAAAGAAATGAAATCTTGCCATTTGCAACGACGTGGATGGAACTAGAGCGTATCATGCTTAGCGAAATAATGGTGATTATTTAATTGTACTTTTGTGGGACTAAACATTACAGATTACATAGGGAAAGCATCAGTCTTCGCAGCATGAAGTTGATTAAACTTTATATAGCCCCACATTTTTGAACAGTAAAGTTCTTTTTTTTTATTTTTTTTTATTTTACTTATTTGTCAGACAGAGAGAACACAAGCAGGGGGAGCAGCAGGCAGAGGGAGAAACAGACTCCCTGCCAAGCAAGGAGCCCGATGAGGGACTGGATTCCAGGATGCTGGGTTCATGACCTGAGCCAAAGGCTATCAACTAATGGAGCCAGCCAAGCTATTTACTATTTAACAAATAAAAAGTCATTTTATATTTATTATTATTGTTGTTATTGTAATGTTGATTTTCAAACTAGGCCTGGAATTTCCATTTCCAAATGAACATGAAGAGCTAAGTAAAAATGTCAAGCAGTGTAATTAAATTCCCTGTTACTCTTTTTAATTAATGGCCTTGGAAAGAATCTGTGAAATTAGTACTGGCAATCATTAATGACTAATGAAGGAACTATTATACCAGACATGAGTCAAAACAGACCATATAATGAGTCACTTTGTCCCCTTTTCTGTCACTTCTCTTATCATCAGTCTTTTCTGACCAGTCTATGATTACAAACTTCCCTGGACCATCAACTATACCATTGATATTTGCATATGATGTGTATGTTGTTTATGATATCTTCATAAAGCTCATAGGATTTATGATTTGTCCAAATCAAACGAAGAGCAACTGAGGATTTCTCAGAGAACACATTTAGAATTGGGGGATTTTATATGTCAACTTGAATGGAAGGGGAAAAAATTATAATGCTATATAATGAATTTTATCCCAGGACCTGAGTTTCCTTTCTCAAAGACTAAAGTCCCTGTTTTTTTTTTTTTCCCCCCTCAGGGTAATGTAGGAAATACACACACACACACACACACACACACACACACACACACAAACACACACACACTTATACACACACACACACACAAATATGTGTGTATATAAGTGTGTGTATAGATATATATGTCCAAATATATCCAAATGTGAAGATAATCTTTGAAAAGCAAAACACTCTGCCATATTTTTTGTGAAGTTTAATAGACAGATCTGTTTATGAAGAAAAATTAGAGATCCCTTTTTTTGGTTAGATATGCAACTTATCTAGAATTATTGTGATTCTCTGTAGGAGTTATTCTCTCTCATAACCCTCCCAGAACACACTCCTCTTTATCAAGAAAATCCCCATACCCACTTTAACTGAAGTAAGTATTAACTTCCTAGGAAACTATCTCTGAATAACTCTGGTGATAAAGCCTAGTTTATTTGCTTCTCATTTGCACTCACAGAACACACATTCAAGTAGTTCTAATTTTTATGCTATTTTACATATATGTACAATATATATATATATATGTTTTTTAATATTTATTTATTTATTTGAGAGATTGGACCAGTGAGAGAGAACATGAGCAGGGGGAGGGGCAGAGGGAGAAGCAAGCTCCCCACTGAGCAGGGAGCCTGATGGGGGTCTCGTCCCAGGACCCCAGGATCATTACTGAGTTGAAGGCATTTAAGTGACTGAGCCACCCAGGTGCCCCCTATACAATGTATATTTAAATTTATCTTCCAAATAAATTGCTGGATTCCTGAGAGCAACATCTAAATTTTATCACTGTTTTATGCCTGATTTCTGGCAATTAGTCTTCCACGTAGTAGGCTATTTTCATATGGAAAAATTAATTGCATTAAAAATAGAATTATACATTTACTTATTAAATGATACCTGTTACAGAAAATATAGTAGGGAATAAAGTTTAGAATAGTATCAACCCCTATTTCATTATTTAAATAAATAACAATATTAACCTGTTCCTAGCTAATTTTAAAAGTCTCCCAGATTTCCCTAGATATCACTTAAACACTCAAAAACAAGGGTGTAATGTTATATCAATTATTTCTATCCAATATAGATATATTAACATCAGTTACTTATTACACTTGCCTTATTATTTGGATGTTGGAGTATATAGGCAAAAGAATAAACAGAATAGATATGAATAATTTATTTCCCTTCATTTTATTTTATTATTATGTTCAATTAGCCAACATAGAGTACATCATTAGTTTTTGATGTAGTGGTCCCAAATATTCTACTCTCTTTGTCATCAGTAACATACACCCTTTCATAAATACACAGTTTAAAAGATCACGGCACATTTGTAGTCATTTCATTAGCAAATTAAAATGGAATAATCAGAGCCAATTGAAATGATTAATTACGTACTGAGATTATCTCAATAAGTTTTGGTGTCAGTAAGAGAAAGATGAATCAGAAAACAAATAGGATGAATGGACAAATGATAGGGGGATGAACAGAAGGATAGATATGAGATAAATGAAACATAACATGTTAAGTGGAGAATCAAGGGACTGAGTAAACATGACAAGTATTTGTGTGATTTTTTCAACTTTTCTGTTTGTTTAAAAATATTTATAATAAAAATTTGGGGAAAAAAAGGGAGATGCAGCTCTGGTCATAATTGCTACTTAGTAGTGGGGAAGGAGAATGAGAATTTGCTTCCGGTATGTGGGCCTTTCCATGTCTCTTAGATTGGAATATAGTTCCCACAGACTTTTCTATTTCCTTAGGACATATTTTCACTTAATAATATGAGGAAAATAACATGATAAAATGCAACTCATTTAAAGAATACAAGGAAAAGGTAACACTTTAAAGAGTAAACCTACAGTTCACTCTGTATCCTTTAGGATAGGCATGTTCTCAACTGATGTTTCTGATGACAATCTGTGTAGATACATTGTGTGTGTATGTATATGCATGTATCTCTGTATGTTTACTCAACCAATGAATAGTATGGAAAAATGTCTCACAATTTGTATAATGAAGACTCAGATATAAGAGTTTAGATAGCTTAGGTTTTCTAAATTTGAATTTAAAGGATTATATGGGGACATTTGTTTCTGGACAAATTGGGGTAAAGGGACCTGCAAGAAAGAACTAAAATACCATAAAATAAATGAAGTCAAGGCACTCAAGATACTGGACATCAGATAATGAGGGGCAATGGAACCTGAGGGGTGGGAACCAACTGAGGTTATCCCCAAGCTTACTGCCTAGGGAAAGCTATCAAAACACATTAGGGAAAGGTAGAACCCAGGCAGAGTTCAGCATGATTCCTAAATTAAGGATCTGGAGCTGAGATTCTTGGGAGAATAAAACAATTAGAAACAATCAACCAATATACCAAAGAGAAGAAATCTGCAAAGAGAGGGAACTATTTTGATCTTCAGAAGGACTGTATTAAGAACTTACTTTAATGCTGATTAGTTCATGCACAAACTAATTAGTTCTAGCTAATCTACCCAAAACATGTGTGAACCAGTCTACTGAAATTGGAGGAAGAACCACACACAAAAAAATGGGGCAATACTTGAAGCTAACCCTTTTTGAGCAGCCACACAAGAATTTCTCATAATTTATTGTGATAGCTTTATCTATAGAGTAATCTTTATGTCACAATATCACAATAGTGATAGAAAGATAGAGGGAGACCATGCACTGAGGCAAAATGAGTACCAGATGCTCTGCTTTTGCATAGGATAGTATAAAAACAAAATCTGGCAAAATCAACCAATTTGCAATCTAATCAAGTCTCAGAATAAAGCTTGAAAACAGAGAAATTAAAAAAAAAAATAGCATCCAGCAAGGTAAAATACATAATGTTTGGCATTTGTTCCGATTTACCAGTCATGAAACAAAGTAGAAAAAGGTTGATAAGTGAGGAGAACAATGAATCAACTGAAAATGACCCAGACAAATGACACAGGTACAAGAATTAACAGATATAAGCATTTAAAATCTTTACAAATTCATTCCATATCTTTGAAAATAAGCATCCTAGTATCCAAAGGAGGGATAAAATTGGGATGGCAGTCCAAAATTCACCATCAACATAAACTGTCACTATTTGACACATCTAGAAGCTCACTAAAATGCCCCATTCGAAAGTTTTTTTTTTTAATTTTTTTAATTTGACATGACTCAGAAATCACCCTGAATATCAAAAGACATTTGTAGTGGCAATTGTTTACCATTGGAGTATCTTAAGGCAAATTTACTGATTGGGCTAACAAAAGACCATAAAACTTAAACAAACAAATAAGCAAAAAACATAGAATAAGATGCCAATCAGAGAGTTTGAAAAGTTCCAACATAGTCCTAATAATCTAGAAAACCATATACCTGTGTGCATAGTACATGCACAAGATTAAAAAAAATACACTCAAAATAAAAATTTGCTTTCTAATCAAGGACTTTATATCAGCTATTATGAATAAGTTCTATGAACTAAAAGAAACCAAGTCTAAAGCAGAAAAAAAAAAAGTTTGAGAATTATGTGTCACCAAATAAAAAATATAAATAAAGAGATAGGAATTTTAAAAAAGAACCAAATATAATGGAAAAAATATAATAAATGAAATTTAAAATTCACTCCTGGTGCTCAAAAGCATATATGAACTTGTAGAAAAAAATGAATAAGCAAACGTGAAGAAAGGCCAATTGAGACTACCCAACTAAAAAAACAAAAAAAAAAAAAAAAAAAAAAAAGAATTCAGAAAAACAAAGTCTCAAAAACTTTCAGGATACTAACAAAAAATAGCAGCATACTTACAAAAGAAAACTGAAAATGACAAGAGAGACAGAAATAACATTTGAAGAAATATTGGCTGAAATTTTTCAAAAATTGCTTAAAAAAAAAAAACTTTAATCCTCATATACAGGAAGCTCAGCAAATTTCAAGTAGGTTGAAATCAAGATATTCTTAACCAGTGTCAAACTTTTGAAAGAAGAAAGCAAAGGGATAATCTTCCAAGCAATAAGATATGATTTTAAATACATTTGATTGTTAAGAATTTAAAGAATCTCTCCCTGATTCTCTTGGTTTTCACACCATAAATAATAGGGTTCATCATGGGTGGAATAAGAAGATATATATTGGCTATAAAAATATGGATATGTGGAGCAATGTGGTGGCCAAACCTATGAGTGAGAAAAGAGAAAAAGGCTGGTGTATAAAACACTAAGATGACCCATACATGGGAGACACATGTGCTTAAGGTCTTGAGGCGGGCAGCTTTGGATGGGAGATTAAAGACAGTGAGAAGAATAAGGACATAAGAACAGATGATCAATATGAAATCCAGTCCCCCTGTCAGGAATGCCACAATTAGGCTGTAGGCTCTACGAATCTTGGTCTCAGTGCAAACCAGCTTTATCAGGGCCATAAACTCACAGTAGGTATGGGGGATGACATTAGTTCGGCAGTAGGAAAGCCACCTCAGTAGAAAGGGGTGTGGACTGAGGAGTATAGTTCCTCTGAAGACAATGCCCAAACCCAAGCCTACAATCACTGCAGGTGTTAGGATAGTGGAATGTCTTAATGGATGGCAGATGGCTATGTAGCGGTCAAAAGCCATGGCCAAAATAAACCCAGATTCCATAGTAGACAGAGAATGAATAAGATACATTTGAGTGAGGCAGGCTTCAAAGTAGATCTCTCTGTAATTGAACCAGAAGAGGCTGAGAATCTTGGGAAGCGTAGAAGAAGTAAGCATCAAATCAGCCACGGACAGCATACATAGAAAGAGGTACATAGGTTGATGCAGTTTGTGGTCTGTCTTGACAATGAATAGAAGGGCAACATTTCCCATTAGTGACACTATGTAGACGAGACAAAAAGGGATAGAAATCCATACGTGGACAGTCTCCAATCCTGGGATGCCAAGTAGTAGGAAGGTGGAAGGGTGAAGATTGGTCCTGTTATAATTTAACATTATGCAAACAGTAGATATTCCATGGCCCTGTTCAAATTTTAAAAAATCACAAAAATTATAAATATATGAATACCAGGTTTTTTTTTTTTTTCATTATTCTAGGCCAGAATGGATGCTGGCTATTGAATTAATCCTTCTGTAATATAATCTTGAAAGGCGTCAAATACATGGGACTATGTTTTGGAGGGTAAGAAAAATCATTAGAAAATCACCTATCTAGCTAGTTAGCTAGCTATTATCTACCTATCTATCTATTCTATCTCCTTGACTTTTTTTTTTTTTTTTCAGAAAGTGTTGCTCAGATAGCCAGATGCATTTCAGAGGTATTCCAGAAGTAGTAGTTGATACATTGCTAAGAATGAAGATATAATTTTCTACTGTTTGAGAAAAGCAAAAAAGTGTAAGTACCACCATCATGAATGAGATCAGTGATTTGTGATATTTTAACTCTCTTATTCCCCTTCCAATGATAGAACTTACAGATATAAGGAAAAGGTGACTTGGGAAATACTATAGAACAATTAGGGAAGCGATCTAAAAAAGCAGAATGAAGAGGTATGAACAAAACTGGTCCTATTTTTAAAGATGATTCATTGAGCTAATAAATGAAGGACACTTATCTTCATAAAATGAGTTCAACTGAATGATAAGAAAATATTTAGCAAAGGACTATAGAGAACATGACTAAGTCTGAAAAGTATGAGTGTTCAGATTACCAGATATTTGTATGTTTTTTGTAAAAGATCAATCAAATTTTCCAGAAAGTGAGTGAGTAATACATTCATCAATAACACAATATACTTCACACTGACTTTTGTTTCCAAAGCAAACTCCCCTCCCGCCTGCCCCGTATGCCCTATATTGTGCCTTTTATTCCTGAGACTTAATTCATTACATATGGAAGGCCTCTATCTCTCTCTCACTCCCCTTTACCCATTTTTTTCTATCTCCCACCCCCTTCTTTCTAGCAACCCTCAGTTTGTTGTCTGCGTTTACAGGTCTGATTTCTGAAGCTAACTTTTAAATGCAACTCTTGGCTCCCACATATCAGCTTGCCAGATAGAGTGCCTTAAAATCTGTGAGCAATTATTTTGGAAAGGTATTCTAGCAATACAAAATTGATAAATCATTATTTTGGTTCAAATATTCGTATATGGTGATCTTATGTACCTTGAGGTATCCTTTCACTCAGAATGAAACTCAGTGTGATTTTTTTTTTAAAGGTTTTGACAAATGTGGCTCAGTACTAAATCCTGAGTGAATTAATAGTTATGAACAGAGGTTTCAGATCATCTTAAATATTGAGTTCATCTTCTACCTTATTTTTTGTTAAGAAGTTTAAGCATCTTTCAGAGAACCATAGGTGCTGTCTTCATTACTTAAGACTGGATCTAGAGCCCCCATCATAGTCTCCATAATTCCCTTCTCATGCAAGCCCTGAATTTTCCCATCCCAACTCAACTACAATTTCTCACCCTATATCCTGGTTATCTTACCTTTACTATGAGATGGTCTCATTGCTCACCCTGAGGGTCAGCTTAATACTGGCTATAACTGCAAGAGCCATTATACCTCTTTTCTTGGGGGACTAGAGGCCTGCCAGGAATATCCTGCCTATCGCCACTCATGAGAATGCTATCTGATTGTAAACAATTTCACTAGTCTCTCCCAGTCTCTCCAGGCACAATTTAGTCTCTTGAAGGGAATCAATCTAGTAGTGTCCTCACCACCTAAGCTCTTAGCTTAGAAACAAAAAGGAGATGGCCTCTGGACTCCCAAGTCTCTTGAGATGCTTGATTTATTATACCCCCGGGGCCTAAGCACATTCAGAGGTTGTAAATTAATGTCTTCTTACATTGTATGTGATGAGAGCTAGAAGGAGTGGAGGATTCCAGAAAGGTGCATGTTTATGAATTAATTAGGGTGTCAAAATTAACATTCCCATATATCTCCAGATATTCTAAAGTTACTTACCTGAATCTTAATTAGTTCTGAAAAACAACTGAAGCTCTAGGATATTTTCTAGTCATGTTCCTATTCTTGAATCACCCATGAACTTTACTTGTTTGATCAAGTACAGAATATTCATTATCCCCCTCTACAAAAGAATCATTAATTACATTTTGGTTAGTGCATTATGCAAATAATGGGTATGTTTTCCTTACAGATATGCCCTTCTCATCCTCCTATTCTATTTCTGTATTTCAGGAGTGATGAACATTATAGACTATATTTTCCAGGATCACAGATGATCTGTATTTATGCTGGGTTTGTTCAGTGGGGGCACTGGTGGGAAAATATTAGGGAAAAATAAGGAAAAACCTAGTTTATTTCTCCCTATTTCTTACTCTTTTTAACTGCCATTTGCTCCAGGACTCCAGATCCTGCCAGAGGGGACTTCCATGGTTTAAGCTTCCACTGAGAGACTCATATTTTTGAGATATGATTGAACTCCTGATTCTTCTCTCTGTTTCACAGACCTAAAGTTGGTATGGCTTCCCATAGTTCTTTAAAAAAAATTTGTATAAGAAATACAAATTATATCTCATAGCTCAATCAAATCTCAAAGATAAGAAACATGCAAAAATCAAAAATTGTATTTTTATACACCAATAATGAACAATATAAAAAGGAAATTATCTAAATAATTCCATTTATAATAATATCAAGAAGAATAAAATAGGAATGATTTAAGCAAAGAGACAAATACTTGCACAGTAAAAAATATAAAACATTGTTGAAAGATATTAACGAAGACACAAATAAATGGAAAATTATCCCATACCCGTGGATTGGGAGACATAATATTGTTAATATGTTAATACTACCCAAAGTGATCTATAAATTCAATGCAATCCCTATCAAAGTCAAGCTGGCATTTTTTGAACGGAAAAATCCAATGTAAAATTCATACAAAATTTCAAGGAACACAAAATAGCCAAAAAAATTTTTTTTTGAAAAATAAAAACAAAGTTCAGGTCTCATACTTCCTGATTCCAGAACTTACTCCAAAGTGACAGTCATTAAACAAGTATGTTACTGGCCTAAAGTTAGACATATGATCTATGTAATAAAAAGGAGAGTTCCCAATTAAACTCTCACACATATGGTCAGGTAATTTCTACAAGATCATTCAATGGGGAAAGAATATTTTTTTTCAACAAATGGTGATGAAAAACTACAGATCCACATAAAATAGAATGAAGTTGGACTCACAGCATATAAAAGATTAGTAAAAATAGATCATACACCTAAACAGGAGAGCTAAAGCTATCAAATTCTTAAGGAAAAAAATAAAAGAAAGACTTCATGACATTGTATTTGACGATATCTTGGATATGACACCAAAGCATAAGCAAAAGAAGTAAAAAAAAAAAAAAAAAGCTAGATTTCATTGAAATTAAAACTTCTGTGCTTAAATATGGAGAACAAACTGGTGGTTGCCAAAGGAGAGGTGGATGGGGGCATGGGTGATACAGGTGATGCAGATTAAGGAGTATACCTGCTGTGATGAGTTCCAGGTGATATAGGTAAGGGTTGAATCACTATATTGTACACCTGAAACTGATATTACACTGTATATTGATTATTATTTAATTAAAAATGACAGAAAAAATAGTTTAGTGCATCAAAGGACACTATCAACAGAGTAAAAAGGAGGCAACCCACAGAATGGGAGAGGATACTTGAAAATCATACATCTGATAAGAAATTAATAGCCAGGATACATAAAGAACTTTTAAAACTCAACAGCAATGACAATAACAACAAATGACTGGATCAGAAAATGAGCAAATGACCTGAATAAACATTTTTGCAAAGAGTGTGTACAAATGGCAAATAAACACATGAAAAGATGTTCAACATAAATAATTTTTAGGGAAATGAAAATAAAAAAAACACAATGAAACATTACTTCACATTTATTAGGATAGCTATTACTTTAAAAAATAAAATAAAAAAAGAAACAGCAGTTGATGTGGATATGAAAACATTGGAACACTTGTGCATTGCTAGTGGGAATGTAAAATGATACAGATGCTGTAGAAAAAGGCATGATAATTCCTTACAAATGAAAACAAAGAATTACCATATGATACAGCAATTTGACTTCTAGATATATATCCCAAATAAATTAAAATAGGGACTCGAATAGATATTTATACAACTATATTCATAGCAACAATATTCATAATAACCAAAAGGTAGAAGCAAAATATCCATCCACAGATAAATGGATAAATAAAATGTAAGATAGGTAGATGATAGATGATAGATAGATGGATGATAGATAGGAATCTACATCTAATCTATATATGTTTTCTCTGTGTAACTATAGTCCACTATAATATACAGGAATATTATTCAACATTAAAAAGGAAGGAAATTCTGATGCATTCTACAACATGAATGAGCCTTGAAGATTTTATGCTGAATGAAATAAGCCATCACAAAAGGGCAAATACAGTTATGATTCCACTTGGATGAAGTACCTAGAGTAACCAAATTCACAGAGAAGGCAAGAATACTAGTAGTTGTCAGAGGATGTAGGGAATATGGGAATTAATGTTAAGGCATAGAATTCCAGATGGGGAAGATAAAAAAAAATCTCTGAAGAAGGTTGGTGGTGATGATTGCACAACAATGTGAATGCATGAATCACTGGACTGGACAATTAAAAGTGGTTAAAATAATAATTATTAGCTATGGTATTTTACCACAATAATAAAAAAGGCACCAGTAAACACCCTTTAGTTACATTCCACCTTAATGCTTAAAAACATGAATGGTAATATTAGATAGATAGACACATAGATGATAGATTGATCTTCATGGCTTTTTCTTTATTACCAACATACAAATATATATTACAAAGAGAAACAGCAGTGGAAGCTTCTTTCAGTTGTACCCTAAGCTGTTCCATAAGCAAGAGTAGGATAGTATCCATCATTTAGTTCTCTAGAGATATCTTATTTTGTTTATGATGTATGTCTTTTTCTCTTCTTTTTCTCTTTATATTGTACACTCTCTCTATTTTTAATTATCCTCCAAAAGACATACATACAGATAAAAGGAGATTAACAATTTTCCTTCAATATTTAATAAATGACTAAGCTGAAATAACTTGTTAGATTAGAATTTTTGGAATTCACAGACATGTAGTAAGCAAGAGAACTTTCGGGCAGTAGATGCAATTCAACTTGCAGGAGTAAGAGCAGCAAGTTATCTTACTCATATCGTCTCTTTTATTTCATTCATTTTGTCAATCCGACTAAAATCAAGCAACTTTGACCATTAATGTCCTAAGAACCCGCTCCCGTATTTTCTTGGTCCTTACTCCATACACAATGGGGTTGAGGAAAGGGGGCACCAAAAGGTACATATTTGCAATAAAAATATGGATATGTGCAGGCACATTCTTCCCAAAACGGTGAGTGAAAATGGAAAAACCAGCTGTGGAATAGAACACAAGAATAACACAGACATGTGATCCACATGTGCCCAAAGCTTTAAAGCCAGCTTCTCGGGATGGCAGGCGGAATACAGAGTGGAGGATGAAGGCATAGGATACAGCAATGAGAATGGCATCGCACGAGCCAATGATAGAAGCCATACTGAGGCTATAACTCTTGGTGGCCCTTATGTCCATACACGCCAGCTTCACCACAGCCATGAACTCACAGTAGGTATGGGCAATGATTCGTGTTCTGCAGTAGGGCAGCTGTTTGAGCAGGATGGGATGTGGAGAAAAGAAAGCTATTCCCCGAATCACCACAATCATACCCATTATGGTGATGCGAGCATGAGTGAGAATTGTGGTATGACGCAGTGGATGACAAATGGCCACATAACGGTCAAAGGCCATGGCCAGGAAAAAGCCTGATTCCATAGCAGTAAAACTGTGAATGAAGAACATTTGGGTCAGGCAGGCATCAAAGGCAATGTCATGGGCTCCAAGCCAGAAGAGACAGAGCATTCGGGGCAGGGTGGATGTGGAGAGGACCAGGTCGGTGATGGAGAGCATGCAGAGAAAGAGGAACATAGGCTCATGGAGGCTTCGCTCTGCCCTCACCACGGCCAGGATGGTCACATTCCCCACCACAGCCACCACATACATGGAGCAGAAGGGAATTCCAATCCAGACATGCAGGTGCTCTAGTCCCGGAATGCCCATCAACAGGAAGGTGACAGGAGAGGGACGAGAAGTGTTGAGAGGAGGCATGTTGCTTTTCCCTTTGCTTTTTGTCACTACTTCTGAAGAGGAAGCAGCACAACCAGATGCTAAAAACATGGAGGTTCAGTTCAAGAAGACCCTTAATGATTTGTTGCTAAAAACAATTCAAGTCATAATCACGTGTATTTAAATTCAGTAGGATAATAATGCTAAAATTGGTAATAACATACCAAACGACAGAAGTATAGAAAGGTAATACTTACTATATTAGGGACCTATATGTTACCTTGTCCATTCATTTGCAATGAAAGATTCCATCTTTAGTCACACCTGTACTTAGTTCAACAAATATTTACTGAGAGGTTACTGAGTTTCTTCCTTAAGATCTCATTCAGTATTTCCCTCAGGTCAGTGAGTTTTCCATAACTGGAAGAGATCTAGCAGAGACCTTGTGAAAATATCTAGGAGTTATTGAAAGGACCCTTATAGTCCATTCTGCCATTCATGTGAGGAATAGAAATAAATGGTCTTTGTCCATCTCTGGACACAATATTGAAGACTTTGGCACAATTTTTGAAGTAGAATCAACTCAATTTCTGTCTTTAGCCTTTCATTTGTCACTCTGCATATGTTACTAATCTGTCAAATTTATCAATGATGTTACTTTTTTCTTTTTGCCTATTTCTTGCTATCATGCATTACTTAAGTAGGCACATATTATGTTTTGTTGAACCAGCAGATATCTGTTTGTAAAGATAAGGTATTTCTTAACATTAACCCCTCACTACCTTTTTTTTTTTTTTTTTTTTTTTTAATTTTTTATTTTTGATAAACATATATTTTTATCCCCAGGGGTACAGGTCTGTGAATCAACAGGTTTACACACTTCACAGCACTCACCAAATCACATACCCTCCCCAATGTCCATAATCCCACCCCCTTCTCCCAAACCCCCTCCCCCCGGCAACCCTCAGTTTGTTTTGTGAGATTAAGAGTCACTTATGGTTTGTCTCCCTCCCAATCCCATCTTGTTTCATTTATTCTTCTTCTACCCACTTAAGCCTCCATGTTGTATCACCACTTCCTCATATCAGGGAGATCATATGATAGTTGTCTTTCTCTGCTTGACTTATTTCGCTAAGCATGATACGCTCTAGTTCCATCCACGTTGTTGCAAATGGCAAGATTTCATTTCTTTTGATGGCTGCATCCACTTTTTTTTCAGATTTATATTATTTCACTGCACAGCTGTATACTAATTGTGCTCCTTCATTTATTGATCCAGAAACCCGAATTTCCAAACATGCACAACAGTTTATTTATTGGACTGGTATATTTACCTAATGATGCTTTAGGTACCAGTTACTGACTGCAGTGGGTTTCTCTATAAGTCTTCCTATAGTTCCAACATATAGTCAAACCTCCGTGGCAAAGAAGCCCTGGGATAAAGGGGTTGAGCATGAGGCAGGAGCTGGGAGAGTTGAAGAAAAGAACTAACTTTTAAGTCACTACAAATGCTCTAGTTGTAGAGTAACCCTTGCTTACAAGTTTTCTGCTTTTCTTATCGCCTATTAAGGCAATACTTAGTATGTATGTAGTTATGTTGTCATCAGTTTTTTAAAGAAAATTTGCTCTCCTTATATCTCAAACAAATTCTCATAAATGCAATATGAACTAATAAATTATACAGAGTTATCGCTATATAGGCTTTCCTGAATCATGCCAAAACTTAGATTCCATATATATATAGTTTTTAGGCTTTTACATTAACTAGAACCTAGCTTTACTATAGTGAAAAACACTTGAAGAACACAACTATGGCTTTCCCTCCTGCCCACGATTTAGCTTTTAACAAGTAATTACACTATAAAATTAAACAGGTAATATATAAGGCAAATATTTTTTCCCAAAGGAGAGGGAAGGATGAGTTATACAGAAATGACAGCAAGGGATCAAATTAAGTTTAGTGAGTTAAGAAAAGTCTTCTACTTAGGCTAGAATGTGAAGATTGCATGAGTTTTTCCCCTGGGTTCTGAATAGAGATATTTAGGTATAGATATAAATAATGCATATCTACCTATCTGCACCCATATGCACACACACATAAACAAAGGAAAAGGAAAGGAGCATAAGCAAAGTTCCACGTGAAGGACAATCATGATGTAATGAAATAAATCTAGTGTAGCTGGAACTCAAAGTTTACAAAGAGATTAAAGTGAAATAAAATTCTGTGAGTAAACAAAAGTCCCCAACATTCATGTGTAAGCACATAACCAATAGGAAATGTTATAATCTAGACTAATGGAGTGGCTATCACTTAAGTGCTAAGTACATGTTGGGGTTACAGATACAATACAGAGCATTGCAAAAACAGAACTGGAAAGTACACACACTCACAGATACACACACGCTGGTTTCTATTTTTTTTTTTTTTTTTGTACAAACACACATAATACAACGTCTATGGTGTCATCTCCCTGAATATGCCAACCTGACATTGAATATGGAGATCATGAAGTAGCCTTATTTTGTTCCTCCAATAGATTCATATAATATGAAATATGGTCAAAATAAGATATAATCCTCACTTAATAATATCTTTAAAAAGATCTTTGCTTCCTAGAATTTTTTTCTTCATTTTATCCATAAATAATGAAATGTGCATTCTCTCAATTTCAAAGAATTACATATTCCCTCTTGACTCCAGGACATTCAGAAAGTAAAAAGAGTTTAAGAAAATCCCATGTCCTTGAAAGTTTTCCTTAGATCATTCAGATTATATCTTTCTCTCCATCCATTTCTTGTTTCATAACCTTAATTAGTTCATGAAGAAACTGATTCAGAACAAAGAAGCAACCTAAACATGCAGTTTCTATATATAGCAGTTTCAACATGGTAATCTCAGAGGATAAGCAGGGATAACATCTGACACAACCAGGTCCTTATGGAATCAGTAGGAGAGGGGCAGTATTAGTGCTTTGGTAAAAGGTTTGATTATCTTCCTATTTTCAGGGATAGTTACAGATGAAGCCATCTCTTAGTATTTTGGTATAATTTATCAATCACATAATAGGACCTGAAGGAAACTGAAAAAATACAGAACACATTCTTTATTCCTTGTATACATCAACTTCATCCCAATGTCAACTTGAGACATAAACTTTGCAGGCCAGAAGAGGGGGATGGTATGTTTAAATTATTTAAAAAAATAATCAAGAATTCCTTATCTAGCAAAACTGCCTTTCAAAAATAAAGGAAAAATTAGGACATTTCCAGATACACAAAAACTGAGAGAGTTCATTATCTCTAGACATTCTCTGAAAGGGAGTCTTTTATGTTGAAATTCAAGGAAGTTAGAGAGTAACTCAAAACTATACAAAAATATAAAGTTCTTCAGTAAAGATAAAGCACACACAGATATAAAAACCTGTATAATCACAATTTTGGTTCATAACTCTACTTTTTATTCTGCTACAGGATAAGGAGGACAGAAGCACAAACAGAATTATAAATCTAAGTTAATAGGTATAGGACATATAAAGATTGTTGCGGCTGGCGCAACAAATCGACCAGGAACGTGAGGGTAAGAGGATGGTGAAAAGAAATTAAGAGACAGGGACACTGGGTGTCTCAGTTGGTTGGACGACTGCCTTTGGCTCAGGTCATGATCCTGGAGTCTTGGGATCGAGTCCTGCATCGGGCTCCCAGCTCCATGAGGAGTCTGCTTCTCCCTCTGACCTTCTCCTCACTCATGCTCTCTCTCTCTCACTGTCTCTCTCTCAAATAAATAAATAAATAAAATCTTTAAAAAAAAAAAGAAAAATTAAGAGACAAAGAAATGGGGGCAGGAGGAGCACCAAGGAGGGTGTCCAATAGTGCCAATTTTATTCAAGGCTGTGAATAATTATACAGCTAACAGAAACAACTACAAAAAAGTATCTATTTTTAACTGATTACGAAAGAGTTTGCAACATGCACAGAAAACCCTTCAAGCTTTCCCATTATCTATTTCTCAAGCACCAATAGCAGACCCTCTATCACCAGATGTACTGACTTCAAGGCCACTCAAGACATAGTTTACGTAAGCATAGCACAATCTTACAATGGTGTAGCTTATAGCCTGTGCAAGGACAGCAAGGACCAGCCAAGAATTCGTGACCCCGACCAAATCATCTCTATCTGACAGGCAAACGTGTGGAAAGTCACATAGGTGAGCGCACAACACATAGCACAGACCGTTTCTCAGTGCTACGCGACTTCATCGATCTAAGCCTTTTGTTCGGCTATTCAGCCTTTAAAGGAGGCACAAGTCAGGGCCTGGTTTGGTTCTCGTCTCAAGCCTTATCTTAGCCTCCCACAAAGGATGTACTTTGTAACATTAATAACACAGAGTATGGATGGTGAAGCTCAAAAGGGAGGAGTAGAACTTTTGTATGCAATTGCAGTCTAGTTGTTATCAGTTTCAAATACATTGTTATAACTTTAGGAAGTTATATATAATCCCTCTGGCAATCATAAAGAAAATATTTGTCAAATATTCACAAAAAATGTTAAGGAATCAAGAAATGTCATTGAAAAAATTAAAAAAATGCAAAGGCAGGCAGTAAGAGAGGAAAGGAGGGACAAAAATATTATAAGACATACAGAAAACAGTAAGATGATAATAGTAAATCTTTCCTTATGAACAATTATTTTAAATGTAAATGTTTAAAAATCCCCAGTCAAAGCAAAGAGTGGCAGGATGGATTAAAACAACAGAATCCAGGAGCACCTAGGTGGCTTAGTGGGTTAGGCCTCTGCCTTCGGCTCAGGTCACAGTCTCAGGGTCCTGGGATTGAGCCCCAAATTGAGCCCCACATCAGGCTCTCTGCTCAGCAGGGAGCCTGCTTCCCCCTTTCTCTCTGCCTACTTGTGATCTCTCTCTCTCTCTGTCAAATATATAAATAAAATCTTAAAACAACAGCAACAACAACAAAAACCAGAATTCAGACTTCATTTTTCCAGTCTAGCATGTGAGACACTGGAAGTTTACACTGCACCCTAACAACAAGTAAAATGTGGAACCAACTGAAAAGTCAGCAACTGTTCTTGGGCCCATAAGAGAAGCAAGATCACAGGGCAAACTGCTGCTTCTGAAGCTGAAGAAACCAGTAAGTTAAGACAGAAGAATACAATTTATTTGAGCAGAAATCTCCATGGGAAGCAGTGCCAGGATAAGAAAATACAAACCACAGTTGACAAGGTGCTAGAGGCTTAGTGTGGGCAAACCTGAGAGATAAACTCCAGGGGAACCCATTCATTGATTGGTCCCCACTCTTTCATAAGTTTTACATACAGGAACTCATCAGGTCCTCACAGTGGTATAAAAGAAAATTCTCTCATTCGGCAGGGGCAGGGGAAAGTGAACCATTTGGAAATACATCAGAGCATTCTGTTCTTCTTTTTTTTTAATTTTTTAATTTTTTATAAAGATATATTTTTATCCCCAGGGGTACAGGTCTGTGAATCACCAGGTTTACACACTTCACAGCACTCACCAAAGCACATACCCTCCCCAATGTCCATAATCCCACCCCCTTCTCCCAACCCCCCTACCCCCCAGCAACCCTCAGTTTGTTTTGTGAGATTAAGAGTCACTTATGGTTTGTCTCCCTCCAAGGTCTGCATTTAGAAAAAACTAGTTAGCCAAACCCTAACCTGGTAAGGTTTTATCAGAGTCTAACTGGTCTGGAGGAAAGGAAATACTCAATTCTGGCTGGCTCTAGCCTTCCAGGTGGGAAAAGGGAAAAAGCCAACTTCAGTCCACCCTAGACATCTGGTTCCTCCTAAGAGGAATGAAGGGGAAATTGGGTATAACACAGGAAATTTATAGCTCAGATGTAAAAGTTTACTAAAGGACTGAGAGTTAATCATGGAACAATGAGCAATCCTCCCTCTCCCTACATCTTACTGCCACATTACTAAAGGACTATTTGTGGCAGTTTTCAAACCCAGGACATTGTGTCAGGAAGAAATTACAAGACATACTAAAAGGCAAAAAACACAATTTGAAGAGAAAGAGCCAAAGCTGGAACCAAACTTAGACATGGCAAGGATGTTGGAATTCCTAGACCATGACTTTTAAAAACTATTATTAATATACTAAGGACTCTATTGGATAAAACACACATCATGCAAGAACACATGGCCCATGTAAGTAGACAGATGGAAATCCTAAGAAAAACCAAAAAGAAATGCTAAGGTTCAAAAAAGTAACAGAAATGAAGAAAGACTTTGAGGGGATTATTAACTAGTATATTGGACATACTAAAGAAAGAATCTCTAATCACGAGAATACCTCAATAGAGACTTCCCAAAATGAGAGGCAAAGAGAAATAAGACTAAAAAAAAAAAAAAAAAAAGAAAAAAGAAAAGAAACGAAAAAGAAACAAACAAACAAAAAAAGCAAGCAAGCAAGCAATGTCTAAGGACTGTAGGACAACTAATAACAACACACTATGGAACATATGAGTAATGGGGGGAATATCAGAAGGAGAAAAAGGAGAGATGGTAACAAAAGAAATATTTGAAGTTATACTGATGGAGAATTTTCTCAGATTAATGCCAGACACCAAAGTACTTATTAAGGAATTTCAGATCTTGGCATATCATCTCCAAACAGCAAAATGTCAATGATGGGGGGAAAAAAATCCTTAAAGAAACCAGAGTTTAAAAAACAACAACAACAACACGTTGGTTATCAAGAAACGAATATAAAAATTACATATAATTTGTCATCAGAAACCATACAAGCAAGAAAACTGGAGTGAAATTAAAGTGTTAGGAGTTGGGATAAAAAAGATAATTCTGTACCCTGAAAGATAATTCTTCAAAAATGAAGGAGAAATAAAAAAATTCTCAAACACACAAAAATTGAGATAATTTGGTATAAGTACACCAGCTTGAAAGAAATGTTAAGCAAATTCTTAGAGAGAAGGAAAATGATATAGGTCAAACATCCAAATCTGCTTAAGGAAAGGAAGAGTATTAAGGACAAAATAAGTGAAAGTAAAATAAAATCTTTTAGTTTTCTTGTTTGTAATTTATCTAAAGTATTGATTGTTCAAAATAATTATATGAACATTATATATAAACATACATTTACACACAGTTGCTATAATTATTTTGAATAAATGTTTACCTGTTAGATAAATGTATGTCCATGTACATGTATAAGCAAAATGAATACCAGCAATATACAAAGGACAGAAGGGAGGTATTAGGGTTAATTTGTTATTAAAAGTTACTCTCATGGTGGTATAGTGTTATTTGAAAGTAGACTTGGATTAGTTTAAATGTATACTGCAAACTCTAGGGCAGTGACTAAAAAAAGTAAAAAAAAAATAAAATAAAATAAAAAGAAGTACAACTGATATGCCAAGAAAGAGAGAAAATATAATTATATAAAATTTTTAATTAAAACCACAATAATATTCTTTAACATGTATGTAGCTAAAAACAGAATATCAAAATACATGATGCAAAAACTGATAGAATTCCAAGGAGAAATAGATAAATCCGCTACTATATTTGGAGAATTCAACATACCTTTATCAGAAATTGACAGTTGCTGTAGGCAGAAAAATCAGTAAGGATACAGTTGAACTAAATGACATCATTGATCAACCAGGTATCATCAACCTCTATAGACTGCTCTATCCAAAAACAGAAGAATACAAATCATTCTCATGCTTGCAAAGTTTGCAAGGAACACTCACCAGGATAGAGCCTGTTTTGAACTATAAAATCACCTTAACAAATTTTTTAAATTTATTTTTTATTTATTTTTAGCATAACAGTATTCATTATTTTTGCACCACACCCAGTGCTCCATGCAATCTGTGCCCTCTATAATACCCACCACCTGGTACCCCAACCTCCACCCCCACCCCTTCAAAACCCTCAGATTGTTTTTCAGAGTCCATAGTCTCTCATGGTTCACCTCCCCTTCCAATTTCCCCCAACTCCCTTCTCCTCTCTATCTCCCCATGTCCTCCATGCTATTTGTTATGCTCCACAAATAAGTGAAACCATATGATAATTGACTCTCTCTGACTTATTACACTCAGCATAATCTCTTCCAGTCCCGGCCATGTTGCTACAAAAGTTGGGTCCGTCCTTTCTGATGGAGGCGTAATACTCCATAGTGTATATGGACCACATCTTCCTTATCCATTCGTCCGTTGAAGGGCATCTTGGTTCTTTCCAACAGTTTGGCGACAGTGGCCATTGCTGCTATAAACATTGGGGTACAGATGGCCCTTCTTTTCACTACATCTGTATCTTTGGGGTAAATACCCAGTAGTGCAATGGCAGGGTCATAGGGAAGTTCTATTTTTAATTTCTTGAGGAATCTCCACACTGTTCTCCAAAGAGGCTGAACCAACTTGCATTCCCACCAACAGTGTAAGAGGGTTCCCCTTTCTCCACATCCCCTCCAACACATGTTGTTACCTGTCTTGCTAATTTTGGCCATTCTAACTGGTGTAAGGTGATATCTCAATGTGGTTTTGATTTGAATCTCCCTGATGGCTAGTGATGATGAACATTTTTTCATGTGTCTGATAGCCATTTGTATGTCTTCATTGGAGAAGTGTCTGTTCATATCTTCTGCCCATTTTTTGATATAATTGTCTGTTTTGTGTGTGTTGAGTTTGAGGAGTTCTTTATAGATCCTGGATATCAACCTTTTGTCTGTACTGTCATTTACAAATATCTTCTCCCATTCCGTGGGTTGCCTCTTTGTTTTTTTGACTGTTTCCTTTGCTGTGCAGAAGCTTTTGATTTTGATGAAGTCCCAAAAGTTCATTTTCGCTTTTGTTTCCTTTGCCTTTGGAGACATATCTTGAAAGAAGTTGCTGTGGCTGATATCGAAGAGATTACTGCCTATGTTCTCCTCTAGGATTCTGTCTTAACAAATTTGAAAGAATAGAAATTACATAATGTATGTTCTTAGACCACAATGAAATTACACTGGAAACAACAAGAGAAATACCCAAATACTTGGGGATTCAACAATATACTCCTAAATAATGAGTGAAAGAAGAAATCTCAAAGAGATAATAAAAGATATTTTGAGCTAAATAAAATTAAAACAAAATATGTTGTGAATGCAGCTAAAGCAGTGCCTAGAGAAAAATTTACAGCATTAAATGTATATATTAGAAAATAAGAAAGATATAATTTTTGTAAAATATTTTATTTATTTATTTGACAGAGACACAGCGAGAGAGGGAACAGAAACATAGGAGTGGGAGAGGGAGAAGCAGGCTTCCTGTTGAGCAGTGAGCCTGATGTGGGGCTCGATCCCAGGACCCTAAGATCATGATCTGAACCAAAGGTAGACGCTTAACAACTGAGCCACCCAGGCGCCCTGAAAGATATAAAATTTAAAAATCACAATTTCCACCCTGGAAGCTAGAAAAGGAAGAACAAATTAAATAAAAAATAAGCAGGAGAAAAGAAAGAAAAAAAAAAACAAGATTTAGAGTATAACTCAGTAAAATTCAACATAGTGAATCAATAGAGAAAATCAATGAAACCAAAACCTGGTTATAACAATACGCCTCTAGACAGGCTAACAAAGTAAGAGTGATCTAGGACCCACATTATGAAGTGAAAGAGGGGATGTCACTATAGATCCATGAACATTAAAAAAAAAGTAATACGAGGGACAGGTCTATGCCCATAAATTCCATAACCTGGATGAAATGAAACAATTCCTTGAGAGACACAATATGCCAACACTCACATAAGAATTAGGTGATCTGAATAAGCTGGTATCTGATAAAGAAACTGTTTCAATGATTGACAGTCTTCCAAAACAGAAAACACTCAGCCCAGACTAATTTACTGATGAACGTTACCAGACATAGAAGAATGTATATCTAGTATAGATATCTATATCTATATCTATACCTATACTAGATATAGACGTATATCTACTCTTTGCAATTCTTTTCAGAAGATAGAATACTTTTTAATTTGTTCTATGAGGGCAGGGTTTCCTTAATGTCAAAACCAAAAACAAAAAGAACAACAAAAGAAGACTACAGACCAATATCGGTCAGGAACACTGATGCAAAAATTCTCAAGACAGTATTAGCAAATCTAATCCAACAATGTGTAAAAAAATTATAACCATGACTAAGCACAATTTGTCCCAGTTATATAAAACTTACTCACCCTTTAAAGCCAATGATTGTAATCCATTACACCATCAGAGAACTTGAACTATACTATAGAACAATTGGACATAATATATTCAGAACACCCCATACAACAATTGCAGAAAATACATGTGTCTTAACTGCACATGGAACATTCTCCAAAGTAGACAAGATGCTAAGATGTAACAAACATAAAAAGATTGAAATCAGAGAAAATATTTTTTATTCCATAATAGAATGAAACTAGAAATCAATAGAGGAAAAACTGGAAAATCCACAAATTTGTAGAAATTAAACAAAACTATTAATGGGCCAAGAAAGAAATCACAAGAACAGTTGGAAAACATTGCAAAAATAAAATGAAAAAACTACCTTCCAAACAGCACTTGGGAGAGAGAAATGTATAGCCACAAACCCTTATATTAAAAAAGAAAAACCTAAATTTACAATTTATACAGATAACAACATGCTCAATGGTAAAAGATTAAAGTTTTTCCTCTAAGATCAGGACCAAGATGCCCAGTTTCACTATTTCTATTCAACACAATTTTGGAAGTTTTGGCCAGATCAGTTAGAAATGAGAAAGAAGGGATGCCTGGGTTATCTCAGTTGGTTAAGCATCTGATTTTTTATCTCAGCTCAGGTCTTGATCCTAGGGCCCTGAGTTCAAGACCTGCAAAGAGCCTACTTAAAAAAAAAAAAAAAAGAAAGAAAAGAAAGAAATAAAAGGCATCCAAATTGGAAAGGAAAATGTAAAATTATCTTTGTTCTCAGATGACATGATCTAATATGTAGAAACCTTGAACATTCCACCGAAATATGAAGTTTAGAAATAATAAACAAATTCAATAAGAATTCAGGTTACAAAATTCAGTTGCATTTTTAGCCACTAACAATGAACATTCTAAAAAGGAAATTTAAAAAATAATCCAATTAATTGAAAATAAAATACCCAAATAGTATGGTAAAGCAGATGGCAATTTGAGAGTTTGGAAATAGGATTAAAAAAAAAAAGTGTTTAAGAATAAGCTTAACCAAGGAAGTGAAATATTTGTACACTGAAATCTGTAAAACTTTGCTGGAAGAATTAAAAAAGAAACCAATTAAATAGGAAGACATCCCAGGTCATGGAATAGAAGACTTGATATTGTTAAGGTGTCTGTACTAGCCCTCTCTGAGGAAGATCTACAAATGGCCAATTAACACGCAAGAAGATGCTCAACATCTCTAATCAAAACCACAATGAGACAACTTCACACATATTACAATGGTTATTAATCAAAAGAAGAAGGGAAAGAAAGGGAAAGAGAAGGGGAGAGCAGAGGAGAGAGGAGAGAAATATAGTCCAATGATTATGGAAAAAGAATGAAGGAATATCATTCACAGAAACATGATGTTTATATGTTAGACAGAAAAGAGATGCATGAAATTTAGTAAGTGTGGTAAAGTGGGTGGTAATATAATTTATATAGGATGCCTTGTAAATATTATGGAACAAAACTACTTTAAACCATCTAAGTAAGACCCTTGCATGTGTAGATAGAATCAACAATAAATAAGGCAGGATAAGAGAATAAATGAAACAAGATGGGATTGGGAGGGAGACAAACCATAAGTG
>NC_081557.1:46480825-46496690 GCF_022355385.1 Mustela nigripes | reverse complement strand
ATTGGGGAGGGTATGTGATTTGGTGAGTGCTGTGAAGTGTGTAAACCTGGTGATTCACAGACCTGTACCCCTGGGGATAAAAATATATGTTTATAAAAAATAAAAAATTAAAAAAAAAATAAAAAATTTAAAAAATAAATAAATAAATAAGGCAGGATAAGCTCTTAAGAACCATGATGGCAATTTAATAACTTGGGAAATCAGGAACTTTCTTTTTCTACACAAAGATAAGCATGTGTGAAGAAAAAGCCTATGCATCAGAAATATCTTGTCCTGATTTTAGAGAAGAGTGATATCTGAAAAGACCACATACAAATTTACAATCATTTGAATATACTCAGTATTTATTGTGTGTATATTCTGTGCACGTATATGGGTATATATTTTTATGCTAAGGTCTGTCTCTGCCTTTTTGTATGTTTGTCTTTCATCTGCTTCTTTTCCATTCCCTCCTTCTTGGAGAACAAATAATGTCAGCCCCTTTCCAAGGAGACTTTGAGATCATGGTCCTAAAACCCAAGGCTATAGGGAGCTAAAGGCTTGGGTTTATTTTCAGAGCTGTCTCTCAGGAGACAAAAGGCCAGAAGTTTCAAAATCTTTTCTCTAAGATGGGCATAATAGGGACTCCAGTTCACATTCTAGATGGAGATAGGTTATATGTTGACCAAGGAATCTTTTTTATTTTTAATTTATTTTTTATTTATTTTCGGCATAACAGTATTCATTATTTTTTCACCACACCCAGTGCTCCATGCAATCCGTGCCCTCTATAATACCCACCACCTGGTACCCCAACCTCCCATCCCCCTGCCAATTCAAACCCCTCAGATTGTTTTTTAGAGTCCATAGTCTCTCATGGTTCACCTCCCCTTCCAATTTCCCCCAACTCCCTTCTCCTCTCCATCTCCCCTTTTCCTCCATACTATTTGTTATGCTCCACAAATAAGTGAAACCATATGATAATTGACTCTCTCTGCTTGACTTATTTCACTCAGCATAATCTCTTCCAGTCCCGTCCATGTTGCTACAAAAGTTGGGTATTCTTTCTGATGGAGGCATAATACTCCGTAGTGTATATGGACCACATCTTCCTTATCCATTCGTCCATTGAAGGGCATCTTGGTTCTTTCCAACAGTTTGGTGACCGTGGCCATTGCTGCTATAAACATTGGGTTACAGTTGACCAAGGAATCTAAGTGAGCCTTAACCCAAATCTCTTTGCTCAGAGGTAAGGCTGGGGTGTGTGTGTTGGAGGGGCGGAGGTTGGCTTCACTTAATTTTTGTAAGGGAATATCGTGCATCCACCAGGACTCTGCTCTGTAGGCTACTGACTAAGAGTGAGGTCTTTGATGACAACTTCTACTCAGTAATAGGAAACAGAGAGATTTTTCTAGTATTTAGTAATTTCTATTCTCTCTGACAAATGCAGGATAGTAATGATAATGACTTTTCATGGGAGTAGAAAAATCCAAATTAAGATAGGACCATAGGTGAAAGTAGGCTCGAAAAGCAAACAATAAAGGAGGAAGCAGGGAACTAAGAGTCTAAGAGGGACTCCTGCATCTTACTACATTCAGAGCACCTTGATTAGACAGCTGGTCAGTATGCCTAAAGATCTTCAAGAGGATACATTTATCACAATTTTCTTTTTTTTTTAATTTTTTATTTTTTATAAACATATATTTTTATCCCCAGGGGTACAGATCTGTGAATCACCAGGTTTACACACTTCACAGCACTCACCAAAACACATACACTCCCCAATGTCCATAACCCCACCCCCCTTCTCCTAACCCCCTTCCCCCCAGCAACCCTCAGTTTGTTTTGTGAGATGAAGAGTCACTTATGGTTTGTCTTCCTCCCAATCCCATCTTGTTTCATTTATTCTTCTCCTACCCCCTTAACCCCCCATGTTGCATCACCACTTCCTCATATCAGGGAGACCATATCACTCGGCATCAGGGAAATACAAATCAAAACCACAATGAGATATCACCTCACAGCAGTCAGAATGGCTAAAATTAACAAGTCAGGAAATGATACTTGCTGGCGAGGATGCAGAGAAAGGGGAAGCTTTCTACACTGTTGGTGGGAATGCAAGCTGGTGCAACCACTCTGGAAAACAGCATGGAGGTTCCTCAAAATGTTGAAAATAGAGCTACCCTATGACCCAGCAATTGCACTACTGAGTATTTACCCTAAAGATACAAACATAGTGATCAGAAGGACACGTGCACCCCAATATTTATAGCAGCAATGTCCACAATAGCCAAACTATGGAAAGAACCTAGATGTCCATCAACAGATGAATGGATAAAGAAGATGTGGTATATATACACAATGGAATACTATGCAGCCATCAAAAGAAATGAAATCTTGTCATTTGTGACAATGTGGATGGAACTAGAGGGTATCATGCTTAGCGAAATAAGTCAAGTGGAGAAAGACAACTATCTGTGTTTTTCTATGTCATTGTGGCCTGTATATGTAGCTGCACATTTTTGTCTTTGCTTTATTATGTTTGTCCTCAACATCCTCAATTTAGGAAGTTATTACATTATGTGTTAATCTAGATACCACTCTTCACTCATGAAAAAAATACCAGTTTGTAGAATATTTTGGATCAAAACTGTATAAGATGTTATATTATCTGTAAGCATTGACTCTGCTAGTAGTCATCATAAATGATGTGTCCTTTGAATTCAACTGTGTCCAGTAATGGGAATCTTCCTTTTGGTAAATCTAGTATAAGGAACCAGTTAGGAAACAATATCACTGCCTTCTCTTGCACTGCAATAAAACAAGAACTAATTTGAAATAATTTGAAACTATTTTTGTGCTTTATTTTTCTTCTAGGAATGGACATACATATCTTCTTCTCCTATTCTAGCCAAACCCAGAATGCCCCATCAAAATATAACCATATTTCATCTATCCACCTTTTTTCTTTTTGGCATCCCAGGGCTTGAGACTGCCCATGCCTGGATTTCATTGCCATTTTGTTGTATTTACTTTATGGCTCTTATTGGCAATGTCACAATCTCGACAGTCATATGGACAGAAAGAGCCCTCTGGAATACAATGTTCTTCTTTCTTGCCATTCTATAAGCCATAGACCTGGCCCTCTCTATAACCTCAGTACCATGAATGTTGGGTATCTTTTGGTTTAATGCTCATGAAATCAGCTTTGGAACTTGTGTAGCCAGATGTTTCTCATACACACCTTCACAGGAATGGAATCTGTTGTTCTGCTGACTGTGGCCTTTGACTGCTATGTAGCCATCTATGACCCCCTCCACTATGCAACCATCCTGACAGTCCGAGTGTTGTCAGGAATTAGAGTAGGGCTTGCACTGAGTGCAGTCGTGCTCACACTGCCCATGATCTACCTAATCCACCGTCTACCCTTTTTGCAATGCCTGCATTATTGCCCACACCTACTGTGAACACATAGGCATTGCCAAGTTGGCTTGTGCCAACATTGAAATCAATGCTATCTATGGTCTCTTTGTTGCTTCCTTCCTTGTTCTTGTCCTGGTATTCGTTGGAATCTCTGACGGCTACATCCTCAAATCGCAAGAGGCCCGCCACAAGACGCTGAGCACATGCAACTCTCATGCCGCAGTCATGTTTGTTTTCTAAACACCCTCTCTTTTCTCCTTTCTCACTCACCGATTTGGCCAAAAAATACCCTCTTATGTCCACATTCTTGTTGCCAACACCTATGTGGTCCTTCCATCAGCCCTCAACCCTATCATCTATGGGGTAAGGACCAAGCAAATCAGAGAGTGTGTGAGCCAAGTATTTATTGGGAAATAAGGGACACTATACTTGGTCTTTGGGGATGAAGAGCTGCTTGTAGTCACAACATTAACGCCACCTCCATATTAATACTTTAGAAGCAGTTGCCAGCATATTTGTACATGTAAGAAAACAGTAATTGAAGCTGCAAACTGATATGCCATAACAAATAATCCAAGCCTTGGGAAATAATTCCTGATTTAAGTCTGTTTTTAAGATCTCATTATTTTTGCTGAAGGGCTGTAGCCTCTGACTATGGTAGTTCATTATTCTTGAAGAAAAGAGAAATCAGAAGACTTGCAGATGGGCCCCTATAATTTAATGTTTCCAAGTTTCTCTGATTAAACTTGGTGTTCAAATAATGTAACAGAATTCTGTGTGAAATGTCTACTAGTAAGTCTAAGCTTATTCTAATTATTTGTGGTAAATATTCAGATAAATCTTAGAGTATGTAACAGTACTATAATATTCTTTCCAAGAATTTTATGTCCAAATCATTTTATAAGTTTATATTCAAATTCCCTAATTTTCCTTATTTTACCTCATGAATATAATCTTAGGGAAATATATCAAAAAATTTTTTAAAATAATTAACACTTCCCTCCACTCCCCCCAAAAGATGACATAAATAAAGAGGCTTGAGAGTACAATTTTTATTCTTAACAAAGGAAAACTGATGCTATAAATTAAAATCCAGAATCATCCTATCTGTTGCAGTTATTGTAGCTTTTGGCAGTCATCTGTACAGCCTCTATGTGAGTCTTCACTCTCAGAGTTTACCAACACCACTCCACTGTGAACACAATGTGTTTCTAATAGAAATGAATGTCATATCACAGTAGATAAAAAACCTGGAAAACATTTTTTTAGAGTCATCTTTGATTAGTGCTTTGCTAGAACATTTGGGAGAATTTTTAGGGTAAGACTACTCTTTCTTTCCCAATGAAGGTTGGTAAGCAGAAATCAGTTTACTTTTCTTCTTTGCTCCTATGTTAATAATGTAAGTAGATATACAGGATATCTTGAACTGATTGTCATGAGGCTGTCTCAATGTTCTGCTTAGTCTCCTAATGTACAGAACAATATATTTTCAGGCTCCAAGTAGATAGAAACCATAGAAACAATGTAATTTACATCACTGCAGGGTTCAAGTAGTTTATCCATTAATTAAAATTCAAAAATAGGGATCAGATATCTAAATAATATGATGATACACATAAGTGTCAGGAATCTTTAATTGCCCATTTTCTTAGATTTTAAAGTTTCATTGTTCCCAGTTCCTCTCAAATACTTTGACAAAGGTTTTAATATTTTTTAATGTGTTTATGAGAGTACCTAATGGATATTCACCTCTTTGTTATGTGAATTTCACATTAAGTAAAATGAATTTGTAATAATTTAAGAAAAATGAGTGTACAATAATATATGAAAATAAGGTACCTATAATATGAAGTGATTCTTTACATCATTAAGTAATATATTTCAATTTTTCAATTTAACATTTCAATATAGTACAAACACCGAAAATATTTTCATGGATTAGAAGCATTTACACCTCCTTTCTGGTAGTTTTGCAAATTTCACCTCTACCTAAATGCAAAGATTAAAAAAAAAAAAAAGAAACACTTCCAGAAAAACTGAAGCTCTTACTCTAAAGATATGTATTGGCCTGACTGTGGAATATGTTACTTATTTCCAGCTCCTAATTTATTTTTGTGTGCATTCAAGACAGACAAAAATAAGTCAGTAAAAAAGTACTGAAAATACAATACAATACTGTCTTATATGTAATAAACTCAGCTCTACAGATTCTATAAAACCTTACAAAAACTCATTTAGGAAGAGGGATGAAAGACCCTAGAATCTTTAGGAGTGGTAGTTTTGAAGAAAACACTGATATAAGGCAATCTTAAACTTTTGATAACACAGAAAACAATATAAGAGTAAAATATACAGACAGTGTAAGTAAAATTAATTCTTCAAGAATGTTGTCAGGTATCACAGACATGATATTAATCTAACCACATTATTTAAAACCGTGGCTGTGGAGTCAGAGAGAACTAGATTTCTCCTCCTTGACCAACTGTAGTACATTCATAACTGAAATGGTGCCATGCTGTGCCTTTTCATTTTCTCACAACTACATGAAAGAGTTGTTAAAAATGCAAGGTTCTTGACAGGTGACTACCTGGGGAAGTTGCATCATGTTAAATGAGGTTATAAATGTCCCAGCTAGTGGAAAAGAATCAAAGTTTTGAAGAGAATACCTGAACTCAGCAGCATTAGGGGCTCACAATGACAGATAGTCAGAGTCTCACAGTGCTGAGAAGTGAACCTGTCCATTTCTTTTTAGGAAAAAACAAACAAACAAACAAACCCCCCAAAACAACACTCCATCAGCAATGTTCAGATACATGGTTACTATTACTTTGTTATTGGTGAGAAGAATGGACCTAATTCATGAGTACATTAACACTGAAAAATACAAGGGTAATACTAAATTTTAAAATATGTTATATGTCCATATATAACCTAATAATGGTGTACTTGTTTTCTTTTAAGTGTTAAATACATTTATAATAATCTAAGTGTATGTGAGAGGACATTTATTCTATAGCTTTTTATATTTCTTTGGACAAATAACATTACCTCTGCAAGTCATATAAATTTCATAGTCCTACTTTACTCAATCCCTGTGTTTTGTTCGATTGCTAGTAACTGTAATAATACCTAAACCATAATAAGCAAGCATTCAATATTTATGAATAAAGATTATTTCCTATATGGACTGAGTCTCTATTTTTCCCCATAAAATAATATTATTTGGCATTTATAAATAAAGATAAATACGCTTGCTAGTAAATATAATCATAAAAAGTGTACTTGACATACAAAATTGTAAGAAAAATGAACTATTTCATAAAATGTATCTCTCTATGCATCATGATTTTGATAATCTGGTAAAGATGTAAATATTTTGTAGGTCCCATTATTAAGCCTCATATATAGTGAAGGATTTTCTGCTTTTCCCATACATTTCAGCTTGATTCATTAATGCCTCTTTAACTTTAATTCCTATACACTTCCTGGGTGAATCAGATCGTTACTCCAAATCTTGCATACATACAGTAGATACTACAACTACTATTTTTTTTTAATTTTTTATTTTTTATAAACATATATTTTTATCCCCAGGGGTACAGGTCTGTGAATTACCAGGTTTACACACTTCACAGCACTCACCAAAGCACATACCCTCCCCAATGTCCATAATCCCACACCGTTCTCCCTACAACTACTATTAATAATTATTATTATTGTTCTTACTAGTAGGATACAGTTTCTAAAAAGTTCTTTAAAGGTAAATGCTTACTTAATTTCTCTGAATAGTTTCTTATATAAATTTAAACACAAATAAGTAAATAATAGAAAATCAAGTGCCTCAGCCTAAGATACACAGAGGACTTAGTTTGGGAAAACAAAAGAATTCACACATTTATTGAAAGTTCAGAATTATTAAAAACATGGAAAATAAAACTAAATCAAGTGCTTCTTAAGCAGCCTCCAAAACCACTGGTCTAAGGTCCCTCTTGTTCCAACTGATCTGAGATGATAAACCCTTGATGGACTCTGAATAATTTAATTCAAGTACAACCACATAGTGCTGCACCTTATGCCATGCTCCAAATCCCTTTCCTAGGGTCAGAGCAATCAACACTATGAATCAGAAAATGTAATGGAGTGATCCTTTTACAAATGACAGGTAGGTATCAGAGGGTGAAGAATGTCCCCTTTCCTCTCTTGCAAGCATCAATTATGAGATAAAAGTTTACAGAATGGGCCCATGAGATAGATCATGTAGACACAGTTAGCAAAAGCCAGCTGCATAACACATCATAATCAAGGACCTCCTACTTTTCTTGTCCATTATTCAAATGTTTTGATATCAGAGTCTCCAGTAAGGTAATAGCATATTAGACCTTTGTCCTGGACTCTGATTTTTTAGCTTAGTTCTATGGTGAGGAGTAAGTTGAAAACCCAGTAACTGTTCCAGTCAGTGAAGTCATGGGAAACAACACATTCCAGAAGAATTTTTTTATTTTTAAGATTTTATTTATTTATTCGAGGGAGAGAGAGAGAACAAGCAGTGGGAGAAGCAGGCAGAGGGAGAAGTAAAAGCAGGCTTCTCAGTGAGCAAGGACCCCTGATGTGGGGTTCGATCTCAGGATCCTGGCTTCATGACCTGAGATAAAGGCAGACCCTTAACCAACTGAGCCACCCACGTGCCCCACATTCCAGAAGAATTTAAATATTAGCACCAGCATTAAGGCTTGATGATAAATCATAAAATTTTAATGAATAGTCACCAAAAAGAGGAATAGGGAATAACTTTGTCATCTAATTATTTCTTTTTTCCCAACTGCCCTGGTAAAAGTCCATAGATCCTTTTGGATCCTTTGGATCACTAATACCTTTAAATCTAATCATATTATAAACCAGTTCCAGAAACCTTGAAACTAATCTAGAAAAGTCATCCTTAAGATTCTTTTCCTTGGGGCACCTGGGTGGCTCAGTGGGTTAAGCCTCTGCCTTTGGCTCAAGTCATGGTCTTAGGGTCCTGGGATCGAGCCCCACATCAGGGTCTCTGCTGAGCAGGGAGCCTGCTTCCCCCCTCTACCTCTGCCTGCCTCTCTGTCTTCTTGTGATCTCTGTCTGTCAAATAAATAAATAAATACATCTAAAAAAAAAAAAAAGATTCTTTTCCTTGAGACCTTACTCTCAGTATCAAAATCTATATCAGAATTCTCCACAGAAACAGAACCCCTAGAATATACATATGAATATAAAAGGACTATCTATCTATCTATTATCTATCTGTCATCTTCCAGAGAGAAAACTCATGTGATTGTGCAGACTGGCAAGTCTGGAATCTGTAAGGCAGGCTAGCAGGCTGGAGACCGAGGGAGGAGTTGAGGTTGCAGTCTCAAATTCAAAGGCAGTCTGGGTGCAGAACCCCTTCTTCACTGGGGAGCCTCAGTCCTTTTCTCTTAGGGCCTTCCATTGATTGGATGAGGCCTATGCATGGGAGGGAGGGCAATCTACTTTACTCGATCTACTCAATTTACTCAAATCTACTGATTTGTGAATCACATCTACAAAGTGCCTTTACAGCAACCTCTGGACTGGGGATCAAAGATCTGCGTACATAGCCTAGCCAAGCTGATACATGAGTATTAACCATCACAAAGAGGAAACAAGACAAACAGGGCTCCTATCTTCACTCTCACCCCTGAACTGTCCAGCCTGAGGCCAGGCAACTGTGACTGAAAGATTTGAAAACACCCCACAGTGGCACAGATAGGCTGAGAGACCTGGCTGGGAGGCAGAAGGGTAAGGAAGGTAAACAAAGACATCGGAGAAAACAAAAAGCTGACATCAAACACCAAATGGAGATTCAAACCCACGAAAGTGTCAGTTTACTGAGCTATGGAGTGATGAACTGATCTGGCTCTGTGGGAGGCCTGGAGTGGCCTTATCAGACAAGGGAGAGGGATCTCAGAAGCTGTCCACTTGTAACTGCTCATGAAGATGAAGTGTGTGGCACCCAGGACCTACAAGGACCTGGTGATGGCCTGCCTGTGCAGTATTGAGACAGCCTCCTCATATCATGAGCCAGGTCTGGCTGACTCTGGCCTTGGGCTGACAATAGGCCCTTTGGGTGGGACCATGCCCAGGCACTTCTCACAGGTTTGGTCTTAGGGCTAGGTCAGCAGCACTTGCTAGTGTTTTGGTCTCTCTGAGGTTCTGGCCAATTGGAGTCCATGCTTTAGAAGTTACAGCAACCTAGTTACCTTGCTCACACAAAGAGAAAGGCCTCTGTTCTGACTTGGGAAAGGAGGGGCAAGGCATCTGGAATTCATTCCCACTCCTCTTCTGCTCTGCAAATGATCAGACACTCAGGGAAGAACATAGGGTACCATGTGCAGTCCTGCCTGTCTTCTAGAGGAGCCAGGACACTGTGTAACATGACTGAGGACAAGGTCACAGCTGACTAATGGGAAGCAAAAAGATCAGCTGTCTGAGGGTCTTTCTTTTCTGTTAAAGCACACCACTGAAGGCAGGGCCTGGGTACCAGCAGTGAAAGGGTGAGTGTGGCACACAGGCTCTGAGGTGCCTGCTGGAATCCTCCTTCTCTTTGTCACCTTGGGGCAGAGGCTTTGGAGTTGATGCAGAGCAGTAGCTCATGGTGGTCCTCAAAGACCCTCCCCTTCCTCTTTCATACTCATCTGCTATGTCATCTGTAATTTACTTTTCTCAGGCCCACCCGTTTCTAATCATCTCCACCCCCAATTTTTCTCCTCCAAAGTAGTTTCTTAAAAGGTCAAGTGCTTCCTTCTTCCTCAAAGAACACCTTATCTCTTCTGAGATAAATCATTTCTCAGGTATTAGCCATAGGAGACCCTCTATGGGATGTTGCTGACAGGTTCCAACCATGGCCACAACCCCACTACAGCCCAGGTTTTTGGGAGGTAGGGTCTGGGATAATTTATGGCCCCTCCCCCAAGGCTGTCCTGAGGCCATTTTGGTTTCCTGAGGAGGCTACTCCCTGGATAGTAAGTTGATCCTGGAGGCACAGGGCTGTGTACATACAGATAACTGTGGCTCCTGGGTAACTCAGTCAATTGAGCATCAGACTCTTGGCTTTGGCTCATTGGGTGAGATCTGGGTTGTGACATCAAGCCCCAGGTCAAACTTGTGATGGATTCTGCACTCAGCAAAGAGTATGCTTGAGATTCTCTCTCTCTATCTCTCTGATCACACTCTCTCTCTCTTTTTCTCTCAAAATTAAATAAATCTTAAAAAAATGAAAGAAAATAGTCTGGAGGCTGCAATAAATTAAAAATAGAGCTACCATTTGAATGACAGGGGTTGTGTTATTGTACTAGAAGGAGTAGACGATTGATGAGACTTGATTCCGTGGAAACTGAGCTAGACTAACTAAATAGATAAAACGACCCATAGACAGATTGCTATGGAAACTGAGAGGAAAAAGGAAAAGAATGAAGATGACAACTGACTCTGTCTGAAAGTGTTTTCTTCTCAAATAGATTTTTGCACAAATACTTGGGCTGGATGAATGATTCTGAAGCTGGACAATTGCTCACAGCTTAACAACACTGAAAGTAACAGAGGAAAAAATATCTATGTGGGAATCATGCTCACATTTTGGTCATTATGATTTACAGTTCTGTTATCTGGGACTCCGCTAGAGGAAAGCAGTTTGCCAGCCTCGTATTACAACCAGTGAATTACTGGCTTTCTATGGTAAATGAGTGAACTACTGAAAATCTTGAAGTTAGAAGGACAGACTACATTTAAAATATCTCCAGACTGGGGGTGCCTGGGGTGGCTCAGTTGGTTAAGCATCTGCCTTCGACTCAGGTTGTGGTTCTGGGGTACTGGGATTGGGCTCTGTCGAAGACTCTTTGCTTGGTGCTGAGCCTGCTTCTTCCTCTTCCCCTGCTCCTCCCCATGCTTGTACTCTCTCTTTCTCTCCTTCTCTCTTGAGCAAATGAAATCTTAGCATGTGTGAGTGTGTGTGTGTGTGTATGTATATGTGTGTGCATAATATAAATTATAATTTTATATTTAATTATAAATATTTTATATTTAATTATAAATATTTATAAATTATATATAATTTTATATAAAATAAATATTTCATATATATGTGTGTGTGTGTGTGTGTGTGTGTATTCCCAGACTGCTGGAAGGAAAAACATATTATGGCTAATATTCTATGCAATTTATTATCTGGAAATTTTGAGTAGCTCTCTAATGCCAGTGGATAAGCATTGTCATTGTAATTAATCTCAACTGCTATCAAGAGATAGAGGTGATAATAGTAACTTATCTAATATGTCAGTTAATGGAGGAAACTTGAAAAATTTTGTTCCTGAAAAAATGTATTCAATTTTCATTCAAATCTGAAAGTTACTATAAAATTTTTGGGAACAGGTGACTGACATTCATTAAAGTAGTAGTAGTAACAGTGTTGGCATAACGGTATTTGTAAGCACAATGTAATTGTATTATAGAATTCCTCATGAACTTAGAGCCAATTTGATCTAAATGTGATCCAAGACCAGATATTATCCAGTTCTCATTCTTGGGAGACTCCTTTCTCTAGAAACCAGAGCACCTCCTGGCTAACCAGGATGGCCAACTGGGATGAGAATAATCATACTCTAGGGAGATCAGAAGGATAATGATGCTCCGTGATCAACCCAGGCATTCAAGAATATCCCACTACTCTTCCATTCATATGTACCGGAAATTTTGATGGAAACAGACTGATGCAACCATCCCATTTACATGCCAGCCAACCTTTGGCTCATTCCAGGTAAGTTTTTGTCCCTACAAATTGGGAACTGGTAGCTGATAAGGGGTTGTAATGGCAGTTTCTTTTAGTAAACATTGACAGTATAGGGGTTTTAAATCTTGGTTTTTTTTTTTCCCCCCTCTGTCGACATTGTCTCTGTGTTTAAAATATTTTATTAGAAAAAGATGAGGGGCTGCATTAATGTAATTTAGAGTTGAAAGATTTTCATAGGTAATCAAGTCACAGTTTGTATTTCTGAATCCCAAGAAACCAAAGGTCATTCCCACGCTTTCTGGGTTCTGATTAACTAGCTCCTTATTAATTCTCATGTTTCCTGGTTTATTGAAAATGAAAAAGGATTATTTTGAAGTAACCTGCAATGTAGTAGGTATTTGAAAAATGTAGAAAGTAGAGGAAAGATAGGAGAAACATATGCATTAAAAATATTTAGTATCTGATTCCAGCAACTGTTTTCCCTAAGGCAAAGGATAAAGGACACCACAATCTCCTTTTTACCTTCTTTCTTCCTGGAGATCAAATATTATCACCTTTTCTTCTTCTTCCTCTAAGTAGGTAGGAATGTGACAGCTCCTTATATGATGTAAGTTACAGTACTTTCTAACAGCTAAGAGTGATCAAGCTTATGCCCTTTTGTCTTTCATAGAAATTGGATTTAATGAAATCTAGATGTATTCATTTTTCCTGCTTTTGTTCTATGTACTCAAACAAATCATATGAGTTTTTTTAATTGCAGAAAAAGTCTGTAAACTAGTTAGGATATCATTTTATTTTTTCACTTGTGACCATTTGATGACTACTTGAAGGAATAGCCAATATTATATAACAGATGATGGAGGAAAGTTCTTAGGCTCTAGAAATTCCTCTTTCAATGGAGTTTTCATTTCTTTCCTTTTTTTTTTTTTTTTAAGATTTTATTTATTTATTTGTCAGACAGAGAGAGAGTGAGCACACACATGGGTAATAGCAGGCAGAGGGAGAAGCAGGCTACCTGGCTTAGCAGGGAGCCCAATGCAGCACTCTATTCTAGGACCCTGGGATCATGACCTGAGCTGAAGACGGATGATTAACTGACTGAGCCACCCAGGCATCCCTTAGTTTTCATTTTTATCATGAAAAAATTTTCACTTCTCTGTGTTTTGTTTTATTTCTCTTTAATATCCTATAGCCTGTTTCTGTCTTGACAAAAACACCAGGCTTTTTATAACCTACCATATTTTGTGTATTTGAATGTTCCAGACACTCATCTCTTCTGTATATTAACTCATTTAATGTTGAGCCAAATGAGGACAGTATCCTTAATTTCTAGATGAGTAAACTGTGAGTAGTAGGTATGGCTCTTTCAGCAAGAGTCCATAAATGATGAGGGATCCAAAATTAGTATACAGGTCATCTTTCTGATTTCCAGCCCTTGGTTTTAACTAGTTGCTGAATACTGGGTGAAAGGAAAAATAACACATTATTTTTCTCTACATTAACTCCAGCACTTCTCACACTAGATGTACCTGTATGTGGTGGTCATGATAAGGGGCTCCACATAAGCAATTCTCCAATTTTTCTGCAGACACCAACTGTGTGTCCTATATATTTAATTCAATTATGACACTATCTACTTGAAATTAGGGGGCGCCTGGGTGGCTCAATGGGTTAAAGCCTCTGCCTTTGGCTCGGGTCATGATCCCAGGGTCCTGGGATCAAGCCCCACATGGGGCTCTCTGCTCAGCGGTGAGCCTGCTTCCCTCTCTCTCTCTGCCTGCCTCTCTGCCTACTTGTGATCTCTGCCTGTCAAATAAGTAAATAAAAAAAAAAAAGAAAAAAATTAGCTTTGGATTTCTCAGGTAAAGGGCTCAGTCCTGTAAGACCATCCCTGTCTGACAGGCTAACCTTAGTTTATCCAAAAGTAGTGGATTCCTTAACTACCCAGAACTTATGTCGAGTTTGGCTACAAAATCAGGGGTTCCCACAACCTCCTTCCAGAGTTCAATAATTTGTTAGAATAAATGGCTACAGAACTCAGGAAAACAGTTTACTTACTTCAGCCAGATGTAAGAGTTGCATAGTGTACAATATGGGAAGGGGTATGGAGCTTGCCTAACTTCTGCAGGTGTACCATGCTCTCATCAACTCTACCTGTTCAGTAAACCAGAAGGTCCCAGACCCTGTATTTTATTGACTTTCCTGGAAGCTTCAAAACATAAGTGAGGTTGATTAAACCATTGGTCATAGGTGATTAAGTCAACCTCCAGCCCTTCTCTTTCTGCAGAAGTTGGGGATAGGATTGAAAGTCCCAACACAGGAGTCACAAGTTTCATTCCCTTGACAACCAGCCCCATTCTGTAGTTAATCTAGGGGCTTTCCAAAAATCTCCTCATGAACATAAACTCCGCTGTGGTTAAAAGGTATTGGGAATAACAAAAGATACTCCTTTTACCTTTATTGCTCTGGAGCTATTTCAGGAACTGAGGACAAAGGACAAACTATTACAAGAAAAGATGTTCCCATTGCTCTTATCACTTAGAAAATGCCAAGAGTTTTAGTAGCCCAGTGCCAGGAAAGGGGTTGAAGACCAACTGTGTATTTCTAATTATAAATCACTACATCACACTAGGCAAGTAATATGATAATATGATAAATAATAAGTAATATGATAAAGTCATTATCATCAAGTAGGTGGAGTTAAGTAGAATATTTATATTTGCCTTTTATCAACTACTGAATGATTTTTTTAAAGTTTTCTTTAAACTTTAACAGCTAACATACAGGGTAATGCTAGTTTCAGGTCTACAATATAGTCATTCAACATTTCCATATATCATCTCGTGCTCATCATAAGTGCACTCCTTAATCCCCATCACCTATTTAACCCATTTCCCCACTCATCTCCCCTCTGGTAACCATCAGTTTGTTCTCTGTAGTTAAGAGAACTTGGTTTGTCTCTCTCTTTTTTCCCCTATGATCATTCATTTTATTTCTTAAGTGAGTGAAATCATGGTATTTTTTTCCAATTTATTTTGCTCCACTTAACACCCTCTAGTTCCATCCACATCATTGCAAATGGCAAAATTTCATTCCTTTGAATGGCTGATATTCCATTGTATATTATACCACCTGTTCTTTATCTATTCTGAATGATTTTTTTTAATTTTTTATTTTTTATAAACATATATGTTTATCCCCAGGGGTATTCTGAATGATTTTTAAGAAAATATTGATACATCTAATTTATAAGATCTCTTTCTCTCTCTGTTTCTGTCATTTCTGGCAACTTTTACACATAAGTATTAGCAATAGTGTTCACACATTTCACTATTTCTACCACCACACACCCCTAGATACCACATAGAAATATCAAAGCAATTATTTTCACAATAGTGTTTATGACTTTAATCCATATTTATGACTACTGTGACTATAGTCCACTCATTAGTATTGTTGCAGAATCACTGGCAAAGAAATAGAAATGTCCTTCTACCATTTTTTTTCTTTCAAATGAGAAGTATTGCACCAAAAAACTCCCTTTTTTTTTTTAATTTTTTATTTTTTATAAACATATATTTTTATCCCCAGGGGTACAGGTCTGTGAATCACCAGGTTTACACACTTCACAGCACTCACCAAAGCACATACCCTCCCCAATGTCCATAATCCCACCCCCTTCTCCCA
>NC_081557.1:46429855-46475825 GCF_022355385.1 Mustela nigripes | reverse complement strand
CTATCAAAGTACCATCCATCTTTTTCAAAGAAATGGAACAAATAATTCTAAAATTTATATGGAACCAGAAAAGACCTCGAATAGCCAAAGGGATATCAAAAAACTCCTTTTTAAACCCCCACATGAGTATTCCATGTGACCATGAAACAGCTACTTATCCAATATTTTTTCAAGAAAATGGCATTCAGAGGAAAACAGAAGTAGAGACTTCTACTACCTCATAAAGGATTTTTTTCCAGCATGTACAAAGATTCAGACCTGAGAAGATCTCTTTGTGGGAGCAACTAGGATCAGTGTTTAGGCATAGAAAGATTGGAACAAAATGTGAAATCATTAAAATATTAGAGAGTGATTAATGAAACTGAGACCAAAGGGAGAAAAAAAGATTTTGTCAAATTGATTTGAATTCCCCAAGAAGAATTCCCCCCAAAAAACTGTAGAACTAGGGAGGTATTAAGAGCTGGGCATTTTACTCAAAGGAGCTTTGGGACAGTTAATCACTCACAGTATAGTGTAAAGTTATTAAAAAGCAAAAGTAGGGAGTTTACCATGCAAAACAGGATATGCAAGCTTATCCAGAGCTCAAGGAGTTAGTGATCTGCTGATCTTTAAACACTGGGAGAAAAAACATAATTCTGGTAACCTAGCTTCAGAGTAGGACCAAACTAGCCAGATTATGCTTTTTGTTATACACTATCCTACATTCTTCTTGAATTTGGTAACTCGACATTCTTTGTTTCTCCTTCTTTCTCTTTTTCTTCTTTGTCTTAAGCCCCCCTAAAAATAGTCTATTTCATATTCCTTATTACAAAAATTATCCTAAATAAGTGAGCATGAATTATTTAGAGAATTAATTTCAGCTGGCTATATTATGAAAGATGACCACCATCTTCAAATTTCCTCATAGGGCCACACCTAGTGCACTGAAAAACAGTAGATTGTTCAATATTTTGATCAGGAATGAATTAATATAAGGAAGTCAAACCATTCTAACAAATCTCTTTGAGAACAAATGCCAGCACCTCTGAGATAAATAACTCCCTCCCCGGCACCAGGAGTAATGTGGTTAATATTGAAAACTCCCAAAGTGTTATAAACTAATGCACACACAGAAACAAGATTTCTTCTAGGAAATTAGGACCAGGAAAATTTCAAACTGCAATGAAGTTGGGTTGTCATCTAGGTAAAGAAGAAACATCTAATGGTGGTTTTTCAAGCAACCTAGGCTAGAACTCAAGAAAAATGACAAAAATCAGTGTTCTCAGTTCCATGGTTTCCATTTCCACAAAGGCTAAGGCAGGGATCTCAAAATCTTCTCATTTTTTACCCCTGGTTAAGATCTACAGGATTGTTTACTTCTGCCATTACAACATGTATTACAGAATTTCACCAGAATACTCTGGCCAAACTGCCATCCAAAGAAATGAACTCACTTGTTCAATGTTCAATATGGTTGTATGATAATAGCTGAATCATAGTGAGGGATAAAGCCTTTTCACTTCTCATCCAAATTTTCTTCTGCAGGTGTCAGAATCCACAGCAAGAAGACAGAATACCAGTCTCTATGGCATCCATCAATACTTCATATATGAACCCCAGAACTGTAATCTTGATTGGAATTCCTGGACTTGAACATGTGCAGTTTTGGATTGGGTTTCCTTTCTTTGCCTCATGCCTCTTTTGGGAAATATCACTTTACTAATCATCATTCCTACAGAACGCAGCCTGCATCAGCCTGGCAGTGCTGGCAGCCACCGATATAGGACTCTGTGCAGCCATTGCTCCCAAGATGTTGGCCATCTTCTGGTTCAGATCTTGCTCCATGGCCTTTGACACCTGCCTAACTCAGCTGTTCTTCATTCATGCCGTGCAGTGCACGGAGTCTGGCATTCTGTTGGCTATGGCTTTTAACCGCTACATTGCTATCTATGATCCACTAAGACACACATCCATCCTTACCCCTTCCATCTTGGTTCACATGATAGTAATAGTGGCAATCTGAGATACAGTACTGGTTGGTCTGTAACCCATCCTAATCAAAAGATTGCATGTTTTTCATTCCACTGTAATTGCCACTCTTACTGTGAGCACATGGCTGTGGTCAAGTTAGCTGCAGGAGACATCCGAGTCAATAAAACATGTGGCCTTTTTGTGGGTTTTACCATACTGGGCTTTGACATGATTTTTACCCTCATTTCCTATATCCTTATTTTCCAGGCTGTTTTTCATTTACAACAAAAGGAGGCATGGCTCAAAGCATTTAATACATGTACAGCTCATATTTTTGTTTTTCTTGAATTTTATATTCTTGCCTTCTTCTCCTTCTTCAGCCATCATTTTAGACATGTTGCTCCCCCTACCCACATTCTTCTGTCTACCACCTATGTCCTTGTGCCACCTGCACTCAACCCTGTTGTCTATGATGTAAAAAACAAGGTAATCTGTAAGCATGTGGCACAGATTTTTCTTCTGAATCATATATCCCACCAGTGATCTATCAAATGCTTTGGTCATGTAGAGAACACTTTCATTTCTTAGAGATGAAGGGACTTTGGACTCTGTGTGTTCATTGTTGGGAACTCACTTGCTCTATCATAAAGCTTCTATTTTTATGGTCAGGTTGACATAAAAGGTATCGAGATTAACAATGATACTTGTTTTCTATCTGCAATGCATCTGACTTTGAATCTTTATCATTTCCTTCATTTTACTTTCTTTGTGTTTAACTTGCATTTCTTTTTACTTCTTCCTAGGGAAGCTTTGATTGTTTTTCAAACTTTCCCTTTTGGAATGTATGCATTTTCAAGTATGGATTTATTTTTAACTGTTGCTTTTTTGTATACCACACATTTTGGTATTTTATGTTTTCATTTATTCAATTAAAAACAAGACTAATAGTCATTGTGTTTCCGTATTACTTGTAAAATACTGAGATAAAATCATACATATATGGTTGATTTTTGAAGATGTCTAAGCAATGTAATAGGATTTAGAAATTCTCCCTGAAATGGAAAGCTGGAACAACTAAATAATTGTATGAGAAAATGGATTTTGACTTTGATGACTACCTCATATTCCATAGCAAAATTAATTTAAGGTGAATCATATACCTAAGCATTAAAGAAAAAAATGATAAATCTCAAGTCTGTAAACCAGACCTCATTAGAGAAGGAACAGCCTTGGATCACTGAAAAGTGACCGTGACACTGCTCCAGTGGAACTTGCCAGAAATCCACCTTCTAGGATACCCAAAAGAGCTGTCAGTGGGTTTCTAAGAAACCACTGGCCACTGGGTGCTGCCTGCTTTATTTACTGTAGTATTTGGGCCTTGGAAAAGTTGCAAGAGCTGGAGGAGCCCACTGTAGACTAGAGATGGCCAACAAACTGCACTGAGCCTGTGGACTAACCAAATACGAACCAGGGAGCAAAACCTTCTCCTTTTGTAATGGCTTACCAGTGCCCTCCCACTGACAAAGTTCAGCATTGCTCCAGCTCAGAAAGAAAAAGTACTCAGAGGGCCAATGTACATTTTCACCAAGAAGGCAAAAAGTGAACTTGGAGCTGAGAGGCAATCAGTCTTTAACCAGCACAACCTGCATGGTAAACAATAAAGTTGGGACATGTACTAGGAACACAATATGGAAGCAGGGGCAGTCTGCCATTTCTCTTCAGTGAATGTTAGTGCTCGCAGCCTCCTTCACTTATAGAGCTGACAATTAAATATTCTCTTCGACATCCGCTAAAGAAAAGAATGGTACAAAAGGACAGGATGAACAAATGGAAATTCATCTTATTCTGATACTGTTGTCAGCAATAGGGTAAGAAAGCTCAGACCAAGTGTAAATACTCAGCTCTCTTGAAATCAAAGCTGAAGGTATTTTAAGAGCTGAGGTACAAGGGGCTATAGGCCAGCTATGTTTCCTAATCGGCTTTCCACTATGAAAATGAATCACGTGGGCTGATGTGAGTGATACTTCAATTTTGCTCATGACTGGATTTTTTTTTTTTTAATGAAAATTGCATATAGAACTTTTAAAAAATTCTTTATCTGCATGTATCAGTATACATTTTTTTTCCTCGTTCAATATCTTAGTGTATGGGGTTCCTATTAAAATATCTTGCCACCTTGGGGTGCCTGGGTGGCTCAGTGGGTCAAGGCCTCTGCCTTCAGCTCAGGTCATGATCCTGGGGTCCTGGGATCGAGCCCCACATCGGGCTCTCTGCTCGCCAGGGAGCCTGTTTCCTCCTCTCTCTCTCTCTGCCTGCCTCTCTGCCTACTTATGATCTCTGTCTGTCAAATAAATAATTAAAAATTTGAAAAAAAATCTTGCCACCTTATTTATTAACTACCTGCTATAAACCATTCATTTGCAGTCACAATGTAGTAGATTGCATTATCAGTTCCTAATAATTACTAAACTCTCCTAATAATGTCATCCATACCAGTCTTCACCCTACGTGAGCATTATTGTTCCATATTAGCCACATCAGTATCAATCAAATGACTTCCATTTGTCAAGGAGATGTAAATGGAGAGAGTTAATCACTTGTGAACTAATGCTTTAAAACTCATTCACTTTCATAGTGTCTCTTTCTCCACTGACACAACAGAAGTGGTTCACAAAGGGGCTCCATCTTCAGCCTAAGCCCCAGATCAAAGCTGCAAAATGGACATATCAGTGAGAACTATGCCTTTATTATTACGAGTTCTTGAGATTTAGGGAATTTATATTATCAGAACATTATTTAGTCTGTTTTGATTGATACAGATTATAAATGGCTCCCTGTCTCAGCATTTTCCATTTAGGCAATTACTAAAGGAATAGCCAGGCATCTTACTTAACTACAGTTCAGGACCTTAGCACTCCTTTACCAGAAAACCAACCTAGATTTCCAGATTTCTCTCCCTTTCTCTCTCTGTTTCCTTACCCTTTTTTTTTTTTCTTTAGTTTTAGTGACAGCCTAGTCTTAAAATTACTACAGGACACATATTCTCTGCACCACTCTTATCTCTAAGAAATTATGTTTTGTAAGTGAATCCCTCTTTGCTTATTCCTTTCTAGTTACCCAAGCCCCCTTACAGCAGCTCAAACACGCATAACATGTTCTATTTCTATGTCTTTGCATTTTCTATATTTCTTGATTGCAACTCCACCCTCCCCCAATATCCATGAGGCTCATGTTTACCCTACACTGCAACAGACTATCGCAACCCACCTGCTCTCTAATCCCTGTGTACATTCTTATATATGCATGTGTATACACACAAGCACATTTAGAAAGAGAGTGACTGACAGGAATTGTTCTAGACTTCTAACCCTCCTCCCTAGGGGAAACTAACATACATTTTTAAAATAAATCCACAAACAAAGGAATGGTGAGAGAATTGAAAAGTGAAGCATTTGACAATGTTGGGATAAAATCAACACAGTAAATAATTTCAAAGTTAGGTATTGGTCATGTAAAAAATTATAAATAAGTTAATTCCACAGAAACAAGGAAGTACTTGCTTAGGTTGTTAATTGTAAACATGGGTGCCCTCAACAAAGTGAGGTATAATATTTAATAGAGAGAAAGGAAACAATATAATGGTGTGATGAAAACAAGAGCAACTGGGCAATGAAAGCTTTCCTTTGGGGAAAAAGACTGAGAGATAGTTCTCTGGAGTTCTTTCAGTTTTCAAAAGCTTATTTTTTTTTTTTTAAATAAGACTTGAACATGCTTGCTTGTTTAAAGAAGGATCAAATAGAAAGGCAATACTGGAAAATATGGAAGAAAAGGCAGCTGATGGGGAACCTCTGACTTTGAAGTCATTCTCTAAAGAGAAAATGAAAAAAAAAATTAAAGAAAAAGATGTTGTGGGAACAAAATAAAGATCATATTTGCAGAAGAGATTTTAAAAGATGAGTAGAAAGGAAAACAAATGCAATACACTTTAAAGCCAAATTTGTAGAGAAACTCATTGACCACAGGTCTGGTAGGGGAAGAAAAAGAAAAACCAAGGAAGCAAAAGATAAGGAAATATTTCATCCATCCCTTTTACTTACAGTGAATATTGCACATGTAGAATTAATATCTTTTTTCTGATCGTAGAATCAACAACTGAGACAACCTGGTGGTTGGAGTTAGGAACTTGGCTCATTCCTAGTCGAACACCTAAAATAATTTCTTTTTTACACTTTTCCAGCTTTCTTGAGGTATAATTTGCAAATAAAGTTGTAAGTACAATATGATGAACAACATGATGATTTGATATATGTATATGTTGTGAAGGTATTTTGCCCATCAAATTAATGCACACCTATTAACTCATATTTTTACCTTGTTTTTGTTATTGAGAACATTGAAATTCTACTCTCAGCAAATTTCATTTACATGATACAGTGTTACATCAACTTATGTGTAATAAACACATTATTAAACATGCAGACACATGGAAGGAAGACAATTCTTATCTTGACAAGTAAAGATACTTCACATAGGAATTTTATTTACTGCTTTTAAGAAAAAGAGTGAAGATCTCTCCCTGACAGCAACAGCACACTCCATTGCAGCCAAAAAGAAACCATCACAACCTCGGACTCTTGTTCTCTTCCATGAACTTTTGTTCAAAACCACTGTCCCCAATTTTCTCCTAAAAATTAGTAATAGCTGACCTTTCCTTTGCCTCTTAGAACTTTTCAATGGTCTGCCATAGTTTGCTTGTCCTGACTTACAACTTCTCTGGTATTCCTGAATCAACTCATTTTGCTAGTAAAATAACTGGCTATTTTATGTCTAAGTTGACAGAGTAAAGAAGAGGAAACTAAGTTTTCAAACATGATTTTGCATGGTATGAGTTTCAGCTGTAGTAAAATTGTATTTATAAAGATAAGCATCTTCTGTTCCCTTAAGCCACAAGTCTAGCCACAGGCCAGAAAGTAAACTAAATTGCTCTCTTCCCTCTTCAGTTTCCAGATTTTAAATTCCTTAGATTTTTTAAAAAGATTTTATTTATTTGAGAGAGAGTATGCTTGGGGGCGGTGGGGAGGAATAGAGGGACAAGCAGACTTCCCACTAAGTGCAGAGCCACACATGGTGCTGGATCCTAGGACCTTAAGATCATGACCTCTGTTAAAGGCAGACACCCAACCAACTGAGCCAGCCAGGTGCACCCCATTTCTTAGATTTTTTTTTTACCCCTCACATTCCTAATGATCTCAGATTGACCATGATCTGAACAAGACCCATAACTTGAGATTTCCTGGTTATCGTTCCTTGAAAGTAACAGTGCTTTCTGGCTTTGTGTTCAGGCAAGAGATACCTTTCTGCTCCAAAACAGAGCTGAGTTTCAGACATGTCATGAACTCTTTAGGGACAGGTCTGAAAATTGCCCGGGGATCACCTCAGATCCAAAGGCCAAAAAAAGACAGATGATAAAAGACGCTTAGCAAATCCAAATCCTGGCAGACAAAAAACCTGTTCCATCCAACAATTTTATATTTTAGCCGGCTGTCTGTTTCTCTGGGTGAGTTACTCCACCATGAATCGGAACCTGGGTATAGCTCAGTTTTCTAACCATAGCAAATGTTAAAAGGTAATGGAAAGGACAGTGAATTAGATGATCTCAGTCTTGTGTCTCTCAGTAACATACTTTCCTTTGGCATGCCATGTTATTTTCTCTGACCCAAGTGTATTTATCAATAATATGAGGCATGGACTAGATTCATGTCATTTAGAGATGGAAGTAATGCAAAGGTGACCTAGTAGCATGTTCTTAATCACATGTGATTTTTTTGAACTGACATCCCAGTTAATTAGTGGCAGGGCAAGAAAAATAAGGTTTTCAGGCTCCTCCTCTAATTTGACTACAAAGTAGTTTTAACATTGCTTGGTTTATCAAAAATAAGAAGGCAGTCTCTGTTTTGGAAAGGAGTGTCTGTCTGTCTGTATGTGTGTGTGTGTTTGCAGTTTGAGCAGGAGAGCTTGTAAGAAATGGAGAGGAGATCGAAGATGGGAGCATATTATTTACTGCCTGTATCTGTTTTGCTATCTGCGTTTGTTACCCTGTAACTTCAGCTCATATCTCATCCCCTGAAATATGGTCTTCTCTTTATCTGCAGTATCAAAATCTTGTATTTTTGTCTCTTCTTCCTTATACTTTATCTTGCCTCGTTTTAAAATGTCTTCCAATCCCTCTGTCCTTTTTTACTCAGGAACCAGGAATGAACATGCAAAATATTACATATATATATATAAAATATTATATATAAAGCATTATGTATAATGTGTATTATAGCATATAAATTTCATTTTTATTTATTTTAATTATATTTATGTTCTTTATATATTTTGTATCTATGTTCTACTTAAATATTCAATACATTTGGAGCGCCTGGGTGGCTCAGTGGGTTGAGGCCTCTGCCTTCGGCTTGGGTCATGATCTCAGGGTCCTGGGATCGAGCCCCACATCGGGCTCTCTGCTCAGCGGGGAGCCTGCTTCCCCCTCTCTCTCCGCCTGCTTGTGATCTCTTTCTCTCTGTCAAATGAATAAATAAAATCTTTAAAAAATATATTCAATACATTTGAACATTATATGTTTATATAAAATGCATAGCATAGGGCGCCTGGGTGGCTCAGTGGGATAAGCCGCTGCCTTTGGCTCAGGTCATGATCCCGGGATCCTGGGATCCAGTCCTGCATCGGGCTTTCTGCTCAGCAGGGAGCCTGCTTCCCTCTCTCTCTCTCTCTCTCTCTGCCTGCCTCTCTGTCTATGTGTGATCTCTATCTGTCAAATAAACAAATAAAATCTTTAAAAAAATGCATAGTATATACAATTGTTTAATAAATATATTTGTAAATTACAAATTTATTAACATGAATATAAAACTTAATAAGATATTTTATTGATTTAATTTATTAATTATATAATTGTATATAAATTATATGTAATTATACATAAATTTTATAGAAATATAAAATTTATTAATACAAATCTGTTTTATATAATATACATTTATATTATCTATATATACATACAATTTTATATTAAATTTGCATTGTTTATATATGCATATAATTTATGTAATACATTTGTATTATTCACATGTACATACAATTTATATATTACATTTATATTTAATGTATTTGTATTATATATATGCATAGTATTGTATTATCTATATTAATATTTAGTATATATTTATATACAATATATTAGTATTTACATATTTGTATTTATAATGTATGTATTATATACTTATATATATCTTTGTATTATATTGTATATATAATATATAGTATAATTATATGTGTCTATACTATATTTACATATATATTTGTATCTATAATTACATCTTTATTTATTTATAAATATACATTATAAATATATAAACAATACAAATATATATTTGTGTTACAATACAATGTAACACAAATATATATTACATGTATATGTATTATAATAGAATATGAATACACATTACTATAAATATATAAATACTTACAAAACTAATATATATTAACATATAATATATATGCTATACTATATGGAATTTTATCCTTACATTATCAGGCATTTCTAAACATATCTAGGATGTATTGCCTTCTCTAGTTCCTTTAGATTTTGCCTTTGTCTACTCATGTCACCTTGACAAGGTATATTCATGTTTATCCCAATGAATTCTAGGGAATCCACAACTTGCTCACCTAAACTCATTTATTTGGGCATCATGGGGAATTGCTTTTCACAAAAATTCCAATTTTAATATATGTCTCTTTATTGCCTTGGTCATAGTCAATGGATATATATATAGCTACAGAAGGTCATACAACCATCTCCTACTCTCAATGAACTAGTAAAGTATTTTAGATTTTACTGCATTAGGGACTTCCTAGTTATACCTACACATATATCCTACTGACTGGGAACCACTATTTTTCCTATAATTTTACAACAGTAATCCTTCTAGTTTCTCTTCAAGGAAAAATACATAAAATTCCATTCAGTATTCCGTATTAAATAATTTGACTGTGACAAAATCATAAGGAAAACAGAATGAAACTTTGGGATGACTTTAAGTTTGTAGAATGATTAATGAAAAAGTAAAAATGAGTACATAAAGTTCTCTTAAGGTTTACTGAACAAATTTCTAAAGAAAGAGAACAGGCAAATTTTTAAAATTTCAGAAGTGTGGTGTGAGTGTGAAATGGCATCATTTGTGTGAATTGTAATCAAAAATAGCAAATTATTTTCTTGGTCAACTAACACCAGTAAAATGAATGAAAGTACCAGGTTTAGGTTGAGCTCCATTATGGACAATAGAGTAACTCAAAACTAATCCTGACTTTTTGCATCTGAAATATATTAATATCAAAATATTTAAGCTACACTCATTTTCTAATAGATCTGTTTTTATATGTTACCATCTTATCCTAATTTGTTGTCTTTATTCCATTAACTTCCTATTTATTTATCTTCCCAACTTTCTGTCTCCTCTAAGATCCAAGAGGACTTACATCATCATCTACCCTATTCTGCTTACACATCCACTCTGAAAGCTAACCGTCCAGAATTATCCCAACGAGTCAAATATGTTCTGCTTCTACTGATAAAACACAGCTCCTTCACATCACTTCCCAAAACTGGATAATGGGTCCGCACACAGTCAACTCAAATAAAATTTGCTGAAAGAACAAAATCTCCTCACTCCCTGATCTGAGAGTCAATTTCTAAGATTTGTAGGGAGATATTTTACTCCCTAAACCAGAGAAAATGAGAAGACTGGGAAAGGCTGCTGCTTTCCAGAGATTCTAAACTTTGAACACAATGGACAGGGCTGTGGGATTGAGAATCTATTCCACAACTTCAAGTGCTACAAAGGGATTTCACTTAATCTAAAGTGTGTCTGGAGTTTGGAGAGGGATATAGACAAAAAAGTTAATGTTGTCATCTGTAGCAGCTTCTGAGGACATTTCAGAACCTAACAACATCAATGCTATTAGAATCATAAATTTCATTTCTACAACTTCCTCATGCACAAATACCCACATTGGCTTTGGGAAAAGATATTGAATAATCCTATATGACACAGCCTTAACTTGATTCCCAAAGATTCAAAGTCATAAAGCCACATTTCTATCCATGTTTTTCGTGTTATAGAAGAAATTATAAGATTTCCCTTGTTCTGTTTCATTCATGATTTTTCTCTGAATAAGTCTCAGAATCAATGGTTAGAAAAGGATTTATCGACCTGATGGGATCTACAAACATGTCATATCTGAACCCACAAACTGTGATCCTCATTGGGATCCCTGGACTAGAACATGTGCAGTTTTGGATCGGTTTTCCCTTCCTTGGAGTGTGCCTGCTGGCTCTGCTGGGGAACATCTTCTTATTAATCATCATCCCTTCAGACCACCGCCTTCACCAACCCATGTACATCTTCCTAGCAGTTTTAGCAGCCACTGACCTAGGTCTCTGTGTAGCCATTGCTCCTAAGATGTTGGCCATATTCTGGTTTGGCTCCTATTCCATGGCTTTCAATGCTTGCCTCACTCAGCTCTTCTTCATCCATGCCTTGCAGGGCATGGAATCTGGTATCCTATTGGCCATGGCCTTTGACCGCTACATTGCCATCTGTAATCCTTTGAGGCACACATCCATCCTTACACCTCTCTTTCTATTTCGAACGGTATTGATGGTGGCCATCCGGGCAACGGTGCTTGTTGGAATTTTACCCATTCTACTTAAACGCTTGCAACTTTTCCAGTCTGTGGTTATTGTTCATTCCTATTGTGAACATATGGCGGTCGTCAAGCTGGCTGCAGAAGATGTTCATCTTAATAGATCATATGGGCTCTTTGTGGCCTTTGCAATTCTAGGTTTTGATATGATCTTTGTCTTTGTCTCCTACATTCTGATTTTTCAGGCTGTTTTTCGTCTTCCCCAGAAGGAGGCAAGACTCAAAGCATTCAATACATGTACTGCCCATATTGCTGTATTCCTGGAGTTTTATATCCTTGCCTTTTTTTCCTTCTTCAGCCACCGTTTTGGACATGTATCACCCTATGTTCATATCCTCTTGTCTACCATCTATCTGCTTGTGCCTCCTGCCCTTAACCCCATTATCTATGGTGTGAAGACCAAAGAGATCCACATGCGTGTTGCTCAGATTTGTATTCTGAAGCCTGGCACTGAACAGTGATCCAAAAATATTATGACACAGGAAAACGATATATGCAAATATATGCAAAGTCTTTGTACTATGTTTATGTTAGTGAAAATTTATCTGATAAAGATCTTTTTTAAAGGATTTATATTCCTCAAACAAAATAATTCTGAATGTGAGATAAACTTGAGTGAAAAAATAATTATGTATTTATAAGTTCCTATCATCTTTCCACCTCTCTCTCCCTTTCTTCTTTTATCTTCTCTTATTGCCTTCCTTCCATCATTCTTCCTTGTTTTCTCATCTTTCCTTTTTCACACATCTATTGTATCTTTCTGCAATACCAAGAGGCAGTTTAACATTTGATGTGTAACAGTGACAAAGACATATTCCATGATTTCAAAAGCTCACAGCATAGTGATGATATAAAAAACTGAGCAAATATAATTTAATATTATTTAGGCCATGGTAAGAGAATAGAAGAGATTTATTTTCACATGTGAGAAGCAACTAATTTAGATTTTAGAAGAAATCAGAAAAGACCTTATGCAAGAAGTCATGGCAAATGTGAAGTTTGAATAATGCATTTTACTTCAGATGGTGAAATGTTATTAACCAAGATTTCAAGTTTTTAAAAGCACTATCATTATAATTTATGTAGATGTGAAGAAGTATATGCAGGTTTGCGTAACTCTAACCTGCTTGAGCGCATGATTTGGGAAAAAGCCAGACTCATCTATGCTTTCATCTGTGATCAAAACACATAAATAATTCTGAAGTAGGGAATAATGTATTAATATAACAGTATTTGATACACGGTTTTATTTAATTTCACAAATATAGTCCTTTTGTTGGGTAAATGAAAAAGTCAACTTTTAAGAATTACCACTAACTAGCTGGCACTGATTGTGATAGCCTTAGAAAGTGTTCATTTTCTGTATTGTGTGGCAACTCATTATGAACTTACTTTTTTTCCCCCCCTAAAATGCCATTGGAGAGATTCTGGGAAGTTTTGAGACACAATCCACCAATCTGAGCAAGCTTTTTGATTAGGAACATAACAGCTTCTTTTCTCCCATCTTTCTTATCCTTACTGCTCAGAAGGTCTTACAAGCTAGTGAAGAAAATCCAAAGACTTTAAGTTTAGCCATATCTCCTTTAGTTCCCTTTTCATATCAGACCTACTTGTCCAGTGTCTCTGTGGCTTGAGAGCACACGATCACCACATGGACACCAATAATTTTAACTCAGCTCGTTTCTCTGTTTACCACAGTGGTTTATCTCCCTCCTCTTGATGGTCAAGCTAATGACTTACATAGTTACTTACAGTAAGAAGAGAAGATTAAAGTTTATCTTCTGATGGTCTCAATCTATAAACAGGTGAATATGATATAGGAATGTCTATCAAATGTTCCCCCAGAGGCATACTGAAGCAATAATTTTAGGGTATGTGGTATATTTGGGAATTGATTCCAGAATAAATTTTGTAAGGGACTGAGTAAGTAAGACAGTGAAGTGAAGAAAGTCAATAATGTGTGTATGAGTGAGCAGATTACTGCTATAAATTATCAGAGCTTTTTCCTGTTGGATGTGTTGGAAAAAGGTAAAGATCACACTTGATACTGTCCCACTGAAGGTCTCAAAACAGCATATTTATCTAGCAATCTCAATCTCTTATTAGATGGTAATTCTCCATCTCTTATTAGAAGGTGATCACCTTCCCAACACTTCTCGCATGTACCAGTCACAATCAGAGCATGCTCCCCAGGTCAGAGGAAGGGCTCAAACAAAGAGTCATAGGTATCCATTGGAATTAACAGACTATCTACAGGCAATTTATGGAGCAGGATGAGGGTATATGGGCAGTCTTGTTAAGTGTAGCTAAAAAAAAAAAAAATGTTTTATTGGGTAAGCATGCAAAAAAAAACAAAAAAAAACCCACAGAAGACATATTCTAAGTTCCTTCATGATTTCACAGAGGTAGACAGAATATGTGACAATTCTGGATGCTTCATAGACTGTACTCCAGACAGATGAGTTACCATGAAATAGACTTGTAGAAGAATTATCACATTGGTGTAAGGCACCAGGCAGTCTGACATTTATGGCAAGAGTTCTAAATTGGAGTATCAGCTATTTAGAAGAGCAACTGGAAACACCGGCTTTCCAGTACATGGAGAATTTCTCCACTATCTGATCTAATGGGATATTGAATTTGGTTAATACGGCCTTTTCTACCGGGAGGGACAGGGCGCCTTTAGTTTCCCAGAAAGACAACATGGTGCTCATTGGATTATTTATTTATTTATTTATTTAGGATAATCTTGCCTGTCCTCACCAGATATACTGAGGCATATTGGATTAAATTATTCTCCTAAAGTAATTTTTATAATATGATTCTACATATATTGTGGGACTATATGGAGCCTTTTAAAAGAAAGAAAAAAAGAAAAATCATTTTAAAAGATTTTTTTTTAAAGTCTTTTAAAAGAAAGTCTTTTAAACGAAAGATAGGCCAAAAAAAGTGATATTTCCAAAAAAGATAAAGTAAATGTATTCAAATAAAAGTATGGAATATAGTAATGAAGGAAACTTTAAATCCTCATTCCACTATTTGATCGAGATCCAAAACAGGTATGAGAGCTATTCATCTATTTATCCATTTATTAATTCATTCATTTTGTTTTAACTCAGTATATATATCTTGCACATAGTATGAAAGGCAGTCCCTGTTTTCAAGAAATTCTGTCAAAGAAAACAGTATTACACAAAGATTAAAAGCATAGATATTGTGAACAGATCTAGGCTTGACGTTTGATTCAACTGTCTATTAGTTATGCGTTATAAAAAAAAAACAACTAAAATATTTAAATTGAGTGTGGTTTTCCTCATCTTTATAATTGGGATAATGTCAATTGCCTAAAAGAACTGTTGCATGAACATTACAATTTAAAATGTGTTTTGAGCATAGCATACAATGATAGGGTGCTTAAAAGATAGTCATTATCATTATTAAAATTGTTAACAATAATAATGAGGGCAGACATTAAAAATCCAGTATAAAATACAATGGAGTAATTGCTTGGATAGTTACCTGAAATAAGAGAAATAAGAGGGAGTAGGGAAACACTGGATGTGTATTTTTTGTTGCTTCTTTTGCAAAATGTTAATATTTTAAAGAAAATCTTACTACATTAAGATTTATATTCTCTTTCTAGTCCTCTTGACATACAGCTTCTTGTTCTGAATTAAAATAAGAATGTCATTTTTTTAAGAATACCTATTTTTAAAAGAAATGCAAATTTATTTATTTATTTATTGCTTGTTTGTTTGTTTATTTTCTAAGGGAGCAATTAACAAAACTAAAAGGTAACCCATGAAGTGGGAGAAGATATTTGCAAACAACATGTCTGATAAAGGGTAGTGTCCAAATGTCTATAAAGAACTCACCAAACTCAACATCCAAAAAATAAATATTCCAGTTAAGAAATGGGCAAAAGACTGAATAGATAGCTTTCCAAAGAAGACATTCAGGTGGCTAACAGACACGTGAAAAGATGTTTAACATCACTCATCATCAGCAAAATACAAATCAAAATCATGATGAGATGCAACTTACACAGATCAGAATGGCTAAAATTAGCAACACAAGAAACAGCACATGTTGGCGAGGGTGCAGAGAAAGGGGACCCTCTTGCACTGTTGGTGGGAATACAGACTGCACTAACCACTCTGGAGAATAGATTGGAGGTCCTGCAAAAAAGTAAAAAATAGAATCAATCTACAATCCAGCATTTTACTACTAGGTATTTACCCAAAGGATATAAAAATACAGAGTCAAAGGGGTACATGAACCCTAATGTTTATAGCAGCATTATCAACAATAGCCAAACCATAGAGAGAGCTCAGATGTCTATTGACTGATTAATGGATAAAGAACAGGTGGTATACACACACACACACACACACACACACACACACAATGGGACATTATTCAGCTATCAAAAAGAATGAAATCTTGCCATTTGCGATGACATGGATGGAGTTAGAATGTATTATGCTAAGTGAAATAAGTCATTCAGGAAAAAAAAACAGCTTATGATCTCATATGTGGAATTTAAGAAAGAAAACAGATGAACATATGGGAAGGGGGAAAGGAAAAAGGAGAGAAGGAAACAAGCTATAAGTGACTCTTATTGATAAAGAATAAGTTGATAGATGGAGGTGGGGGGGATGGGCTAGAAGGGTGATGGGTATTATAGAGGGCACTTGTGGTGAGCAGTGGACATTGTATATAAATGATGAATTACTGAATTCTAATCCAGAAACCAACATTGCACTGTTTAGCAAAATTTTAAATAAAAGAAAATAGAATAAAAAAGAAATTAAACAATTAAAAATATAAAAAAAGGTAACAAATTTTAAAAATCATAAAATATTTGATACATGCACACTTTATTACTTCTTTTTTTTTTTACATTTTATTTATTTGTTTGAGAGAAAGAGAATGAGAGAGCATAAGTCAGGGGCAGAAGGGGAGGGATAAGGGGACTACCCACAGGGAGCCCAATGCAGAGCTCAATCCCAGGACCCTGGGATCATAATCTGAGCTGAAGGCAAAGCTTAACTGACTGAGCCACCCAAGCTCCTTTATTACATATAATTGAAAATAATTTTAGGGAAAACCTGAAGTTAATTTGTATAAAAATTTCAACTGGTGTCCATGCCTTTATGTTCACATACCAATGCCCAAGTGAGATCAATTAGAGAGAAAATTCCTTTGTGTATTCTACTCAAGCACCTCCTTCAAAACCAGAGCAGAATTAATTTAATTCTACATTGTATTTGTTTATTTTCTAGTTTGTGGAGGTATAACTGACATATAACATTATTTAAGATGTACAATATATTGATTTGATACACTTATATATTTCAAAATAATACCACCCTGGTGTTAGCTAACAGAAACATCATGACATATAATTACCATTTCTTTTTTATTGTGAGACATTTAAAATGTTCTCTTTTAATACCTTTCAAGTATGTAATACAGTATTGCTAACCATAACCACTATAATATGCATTAGACCCCCTGAACTTATTCATCTTATAACCAGAAGTTTATACTATTTGATCAACATCTACCCTTTTCCTCTATCCTCTGTCCTCTAGTCCCTGATAACCACCATTCTACTTCTGTTTCTAGGAGTTTGACTCTTTTAGATTTCACATATAAGTGATATGTATTTGTCTTTGTGTGATTTATATCACTTAACTTAATACCCCCAATGTGCCAGGCATGGCCAGCAACCCCTGTACCAATGGATAAGATGTTACTCTAAACTTTGCTGTGAAAGACGGGAAAACACAATGCAGTCAATACTCAGAAAATAAGACCCTTTGCTCTTCTTTGCTCTTGCTTTTATTGGTCCTTCAGGATAATCACAAATCCTTATCACTGTTTTTCCAGCATGTGACCTGTGATAAGGGGTCTTACTGAAACTAGGAGGACCTGTTGATGGGACAGAAACAAAAGCTAATCAGAGTGTTCTACCAGTGCTGAACACAGTGTGAGGGACAATGCATACAACTCTTAGATCACAGGGCGGCTATTTTGGCTAAGAAAACTTTGGGGACGGCAGCTCCCCTCAGCATTCCAATGGCAGAGTGGTCACACAGGCCTTGGCATTCCAAAAACCTACTCCCTTCTTGAAAATCCTCCATCACCCTCAACAGCCTCCTTGTTACATTTTAGCAAGCCAGGTATTATGACTGATTTCATGCTCTGCATTAACCCCAACACTAATGTCCATCCATGTTGTGGCAAACAACAGGATGTCTTTCTCATAGGTGGATAATCTTCCATTGTGCGTGCGTGTGTGTGTGTGTGTGTGTGTGTGTGTGTATCCACTCACCCACTAACAGACACTTAGACTATTTCTGTATCATGGCTATTGTGAATAAGCTGTAATAAACATGAGAATAGAGATATGTCTTTGAAATCCTATTGTCATTTCCTCTGACTATATACCCTGAAGTATGATTACTGATTATATGGTAGTTCTATTTTTAATTTCTTGAGGAACTTCCATACTGTTTTCTATAGGGCTATACCAATTTACATTTCCGCCAACAGTCCATCTTTTCATTTTTATTTTTTAATTTTTTACATTTATTTATTTATTTTAGGCGGGGGGATGGCAGAAGGGCAAGGGCAGAGGGAGAGGGAGAGAGATAATCTCAAGCAGACTCCCTGCTGAGTGTGAAGCCCAACTCAGGTCTCAATCCCAGGACCCTGACATGACCGAAGTTGAAATCAAGAGTCAGATACTTCACTGACTGAGCCACCCAAGCGTTCTTGCCCCATAATAACAAAAAATGACATCAAATTATACATCAAATTATTTTGGAGAAAAAATGCTTTTTGCCTCTAGTTTTATTTTACATGCTGGCTGTACTTGGTATGAGGGAAACCACAGCTAAATGATAATGCATGTAAGAAAGTCAGCTGGTATAGCCCACAGATCAAAAGTACTGCATATCTGAGATGCATTCAGAGCTCCTTTTATTTTCTTTTAAAGATTTTATTTATTTATTTGACAGAGAGGCAGAGAGATACAAGTAGGCAGAGAGGCAGGCAGAGGGGCGGGGAAGCAGGCTCCCTGCTGAACAGAGAGACCAATATGGGGGCTCAGGCTCAGGACCCTGAGATCATGACCTGAGCTGAAGGCAGAGGCTTAACCCACTGAGCCACCCAGGTGCCCCAGCATTCAGAGCTTATTAGATGTGACCTCAAACATGTTGTTTTAAACTTTATGCTTTAATTTCCTCATCTGATGAAAAAATAATAATACAAATCTTGTGATTGTGATAGGACAGTTATATGGAATCATTTAGTTTTGTATCTAAATGATACTAAGAAGTACAAATGTTATTTCTTCTCTATAAGGTGGAAAACTTTGTCAGTCATCTGTAAACTAAACAAACTATACAAACCAGAATTAAAAGCAACCTATGTTATTAAACAACTTAGAATTCTTATCATTCTTTTTTTAAAAATATTTTATATATTTGACAGAGAGAGAGAGATCACAAGTAGGCAGAGAGGCAGACAGAGAGAGAGGGGGATGCAGGCTCCCTGCCGAGCAGAGAGTCTGATGTGAGGCTCAATCCAAGGACCTTGATATCATGACCTGACCCAAAGGCAGAGGCTTAACCCACTGAGCCACCTAGGTGCCCCAGAATTCTTACCATTCTGAAAGCATAATTTCAAGGCTCTGGCAACTGTCTTTAATTATAAGGAGAATATGTTAGACAAAAATCTATTTCTTCTGTGGCCAACAGAGTTTATATATTTCAAGAGTGGGTGATAAAAAGAAGGTAAATTTTAGTTCATTATTGCTATAAACTCTATGGCAACACATCGCCATAGTGTGAATTATGTAAATTATGCCACATAGTGCCATTGTATGTGGGGGGGGGGGGGCTTCTATTAATGGAGATTTTCCAATAGCAAGTGAATAATCCTCTATAAGGATGGGCATTCTTCATGTGGCAGATGGAATTAGAAGAAAATCACAGCAGCTCTTAGTACCACTGGTTGGGTTGAGGAATTATAATTATTTTCACTCAGTAGAAGTACGAACTGATGGATGGATTGTTGGCATATTTAATTAATGAGGACATCTGAGTGCTTCTTTCTTCTATATGACCTTACATCCCATATCTGTACCCAATCCAACTTTTTCCTCCCCTGGAATTGAGCCTAAGGTTGAGAGTCTTTTTACAGTGGGGCAGGGACCAGAAGAGAAGCTAACCTCTTGAGTTACAGGAGGAAGACTGCTGTGGTGCAGAATAGGGCATGCTGTCTCAACTAGAAACAGATGTATGCTGTTGTGTCTGGGCTTTCATGAATCCCAATAAATTTCTGTATACATAACCCAAGGTGTTTTGGCTACCTTGGAATCTCTAGATTCACAAAATTGAGAGTAGACTAATTAGATGTGCATGAGCTAATGAGGGAAGCACTGGCAAATAATCATGAGTGAGAATGATATAAATGTTTGGAGACATAATATAGAACTTTGGAGAGGAGGTAGAAACTAAAGAATCATTTATGATGAAAATGAAAGAAAGCTGAGTGTAGCAAATTCTATTTTTCAAGAATGGCTAATAACCATGTCTTCTGTAACAGACACATTTCTGTTATATGATCTTGCTTCTCCTCATTTAAGAACGGACTCTTGCCTATATCTTTGAATATGCTTGAGACCCTTCAACTGCCATGAATACAACAGAAGTCAATCTGTGCCAGGTCTTGGCAGAGTCCTTAACTGTTATCACAGCTTTTCCTATTTGCATGCCATGTAAGAACCCGTGGGTTCTAATCTGATGGAACAGGAGTCAGTGCAGAGGTAGACTGAGCTGTCTAACCTATGAGTAAAGGAGAAGGCTTCAGTGTCCAGTCATGGATTCCTATCTGCAGCTGCTTGAAGGACTCCAAGTAAGAACTACACAACTGAGTCCAAACCATCAATAGAACCTTGAGAAAAAAAAAATCATAATATATCATTTAAGTGTTGGGGTGTTTTATTACACAACATTAATTAAAATTTAAGAAAAAAATAAATTTAAGTGTTGGATTCTGCTGTAACAAAAACCTAAAACATGCAGCACTGGCGTTGAGTGCATGGACAGAAGCTTGAAGGGTAGTGGTAAGACTGTTAATGAAGACTTTAACTAGAATAACAAAATTGTTGCTGTGTGTTAGAGAAGAAAGCAATCTGTGCTTTGTGATGGTGGAAACAAACCTGTCACCTTCATTAAGGTAGAAAGCAAACAATATACCTAATGAACCGATGTATTTGATGAAGGAAACTTCTGGGTAATGTTGAAAGTGCCACTTATAATACAATATGTATAGATAAAATAATTTAAAGAAATAATGTTTAACATTCAAATAGTACTCATAAAAACCATAAAACTTCAGGTATTTCTGAGTTGGAATACATAATTGTTTTTCATTCACTTTTTATCTAGACATTATATACTCAAAGTAAAAAGTGTGCATTTTAAAAATATTTTATTGGTCATAGGAACTGTTTGGTTAGACTGAAAAGGATAAAGATAGCTCATAATGGGTTTCATAATGACAACTACATTCTGATGGAGAGGACATGCCCCAGTTACATTCCCACATGGAATCCTTCTCTTGTTTTGGTTATTCCTGTTCCCATGAACCCTCAAATCTGGCAGACATTATCTCTGCCTCTAGCCTAAGAAGATTTCCAGCTCCATATCATAGGTATCCTATCCACCTCAGATATCAGCCTCAATTTCTATGACAGTGGAAGATCCACAGCACCCGCTCCCGCATTTGCTTAGTCCGAGCCCCATAAATCAGGGGGTTGACCATGGGAGGCACAAGAAAGTAGAGATTGTCAATAATAATCTGTAGATAGGGAGCCATATGGTAGCCTAAAATCTGGGCCAGGACAGAGAAGACAACAGGAGAATAAAAGAGAGCTATAATACAAAGATGGGAGCCACAAGTACTGAGAGCTTTGCCCCGTGCCTCCCAAGAGGGGATCTGAAAGACAGCATGAAGGATCAGCCCATATGACAGAATGATAAAAAAAAGATCAAATCCCACAGATGCTACAATAACCATGAGGCCATAGACAATGTGGTTGGACACGTCTCCACAGGCTATCTGCACCACAGCCATGTAGGCACAGTAGGAGTAAGCTATGATGTGAGTTTGGAAGCCTTCCAGTCTTTTCGCCAGGATGGGTGCTGGAGTCAGCACTGCCACTGCCCTTGCCAGGACAGCCAGTGCCATCTTCCCAAGCATGCTGTTAGCAAGGATGGTTGTATATCTCAGAGGGAACCAGATAGCCACAAATCTGTCAAAAGCCATGGCTAAGAGGATCCCAGACTCCATGACGTAAAAAGAAGGGATAAAAAACATCTGTGTGAGGCAGGCCTTGAAGCTGATCTCTTTGGCATTCACCCAGAAGATACTCAGCATGCGAGGCACAGTGACACTGACAAGGGACAGGTCAACAATAGATAGCATGGCCAGTAGGAGAAACATGGGCTCGTGAAGACTCTTCTCCACTCGGATGATGCATAAGATGGTGGCATTCCCAATAACTGTAATGACAAATACCAAGAAAAAAGGCACAGAGAACCAGCCATGGGAAGATTCTAGGCCAGGTATTCCAGCCAGGACAAATATCAGGGGTTGAGGAATGGAGTTGTTGCAAGAGGTCATCCCTAACCTGAGCTCCTCAAAGTCTGATTCCTAGGGAGAAAGAAACAAAGGACACTTTGAAACCACTGCATCATTTGACCTAAAATGCTGTGTATTCTAGTTTACAGTGATAATCATAATTATATTATATAAACTAATGATCAAATGAATGCTTCAGCTACTTAAAGTATGGAGGGAGATAATTCTAGACAGAAGCAGTCTCAGGGATAAATGCTCAATAAAGAGATATAAACTCCATACTTTAGATTTTCATGTGGCTCTGATCCTACTTAATAACCAATGTGTGCAATCCTATAGGACTTTTTCCCAGATATACAGTCTGATGGGAGACCGCACATTTCCGACATTATAGGCAGGAGGTAGGGTAAGGACAAGCTATGAAGCTTGGTTTTAATATAAAATTGAGGCAGTTGAATTCGTCATCCCAGAGTCTTCAGTTCTTAAGTCTGACTTTGGTACTTTGAAATTCTTCTCTGGACCCTTTGTTTTGAATTTGACAGAGAATCTAAGAATTCTGCCAATTTTATACCTGAAAAGCATGATGTTATTTTGGAGCAATAACTAATATTTTGGATGACAAATGTGGTGCCGAAAAGGCCTCAATTCATAATAATTTAGTATTAAAGTCCCAGATTATTCAATAAGGCATGGTTAGGGAGTGGGCCAAAGTAAAGGCAAATTAATAATCTTTTATGTATATGTGTATTTATGTGGGGAATATGGTTAAGATTAGTGGTAATACATATTTCTATAGAAATTAAGAATATTATATTTGTTAAATATTTTAACCTACAACTATTTTGAATCAAAATGCACATTTACAAATTTATAAGTTATTTGATTAAATTCAAAAAGAGTGTATTTAATGAATACATTAGAAGTAGAAATCAAACAAAAATAACAAAGGAGTAAGACTTTTTTCTTATACTATGAATGAAATTAAATTCCACTATTAAGGTTTAGACTCCATATTTTATTAGAAACACTCTAACTACATATTTATAAAAGATAATAACAGAAGAAACATTTCTATATAAGCTGAAAATAAAGAGATAGAAAATAAAACACAAAGTTGCTCTAAAGGTAAAAGTATAGTAATCATACTGTGACCTTTTTGTTTCGATTGTCAATGAACTCAGGTTATTTGTATGTTTTTTTTTTTTTGCTAATTTATTTATTCTAAATATTTAAAATCCCCAAATAGAGTGGCATATCTGTATCATAAAATGAGTTATTCAGATCTAAGAATTTCATATACCAACTGCATTTGGCAAAAAGTGTACCACAGCCAAATGATAGATAGGAAGACTGCCTGGAAAGTAACTTGGAACAGTGAAAATAGCCAAGTTTTTGAGATAATATATGTCTGGAATACAATCTCAGTCCTGTCACTTAAGTGATTTGTCCAAGTTGTTTAAGTCTTTAAGTCTCATTTCCTCATCTCAAAAGTGGGATGAGGTTTACCTTTCAAAGCTTGCAGTGAGGATGAAATCCATCATTAAAGTCCAACATTGTATAAAATATGCATCATGCTTTGGTGTTCTATAAATGCAAATTTTCTTCCTTTTCTATGAAGTAAATATTTTGAGATATTCAAAAAAATCCTTTTTGTTTGATTCTTGGAAAGAACTCTAACTAGAATAATAAAGTTGAATTGAGATCCCAAAAAAGAATATTTAATGGTCCTAACATTTTTATCCTCAAATATTTTTAGATTCATTATTTGTTAGAGAACAAAAAATAATATGTAGTGTCACCAGAAATAGATACCTGGCCAAAAAAAGGATGCTAAAAAATTTTAATAGGTACATTTTAGTTCAATAAGGGAAATGAACCTATCACAAAAACACACAGAAAAGACAACCCTGTGAAACCAGAAGCGCACTACCAGTGGGAGTTTCCATGTAGAAACTGAATGATGATCTATCTATAAGTAATAATGTAGATGAAAATTTCTCCATGTGACGGGGACATCAGGACATTAGTGTGTTAAGCAACATGGTAAAGTTTTGTCTGAGTGATCAGGAACAGTTGCCAGCCAGGAACAAACATATCAACCTAATTATAAGTAGAGACACCATCAATCTGGACATAAAATTTAGAAATGAGCCTATTATTTTTTAGAGAATGTAACTGGGAATTCTAAAGACTGTGGACCCCAATCTTGGCCTTACAAGAATTGGTGATAGTAGTATGTGGTTTAAAAAAAATAAAAAAAATTTGAGAATCTCTTTTTCCTTACATGACTTTGCATCCCAGGATTTTGTACTCTTTCCTCATCCCTTTCTCCCTTTTCCTAGAGTAATACCTGTAGATTGTTGTGAGTCTGGTCACACTGGGACTGGGACCAGCAAAGCATCCATCTGCTTCAAGTATGAAGAAAACCTGTTGATGGCCAGAATAAGATGGAGTGTCTAAGCTGGAGGCAGATTTATGCTGTTTTTTTCTGGTTCTTCTGGGTCCTCAGTGGCCTCTCTGTTGCGCAAAATGCCATACCTAGCTTGGATATGCATCTTAGAGCCAATTACTAAGGATACCACGGGAGGATAAGAGCAGATAATTAAGGAGCACTGTAAATATAACTGTTGGTCTATGTTAGGAACTTGAGGGAGAAAGAGTAAGGATTATGGGAGAATCACTTAGGATGGAAATTAAAGAAATCCTACAGTAACAGAGGGCAGAGCTGCTTACTGCTATAATCACATACAAATTGCTTTAGTTTGCTTCAAAACCAGTAGTTTAAACCATTTTCATTTCCAGTGACTTTGGGGACCCCATAACTAAAACTTAAACTAAAATTAAGAATCTTGATTTCCTAGAAGCAAGTAAAATCCACAAGAAGCTGAAAAAAGGGAGAGATTAAGGGCATACTTATCTTGATGACTGCTGAGAAAGGTGTCATTACTGAATCATTATATTGCACACCTGAAAGTAATATAACACTGTACATTATACTTCAAAAAATGTATGCATTAAGAAATTTTAATTGACTAAATTGAGGCCATAGTTTGGTAAATAAGATATATAAAAAGGAACATAAGGGTAAGATTAAAGTAGAAACAAGAGAGGAACTCTAGAAAAAAATATTACAAAATGCTAGGTTTAAGAGACACTGAGTTTCAGAAAGACTTGGCAAAAGTCACAAACTCAATTTGAGAGTAAATAGCAAAGAGGGGAGAAACCGTTAACTATTTTGCAGGTAACCAAGGTAAACATCCTAATAACACTGCCTGGGCCTTGTTTATTTACTATTATTTCCCAGTGCCTGGCAAGTGGTAGGTCTTCAAATATTTTCATATGAATAAATGCATACACTCTGTCCCTACCTCCACAGGTCTTCATCAAGCATCTGCTCTAGACTCTAGGCCAGTAATAACACTGCAAGTGAAAGCAACAGTCGCACAACCTGTGAGCTGGTCAAAGTCTTCATTAAGCCATGTTCCTCAACCTAAAGTACATTCGGAGTACTCAATTCAATTTAATTCTTCCTATCATGATTGCTACCAACTTGGATCAAATGACTATCACACTGACCTAGAAAACTTTTATAAACCACTAAAAGGTCTTTTTTGCATTCATTTATTACATTCTTGGTCTCAGCCCATTTTCCTCACTGTAGCCACAATGCTCTCTTTACTTAAAAAAAAAAAAAAAAAAGTATTTATTTATTTATTTATTTGAGAGAAAGAGAGAACGTGAGTGGAGGAGGCAGAGGGAGAGAGAGAAGCACACTCCCCGCTGAGCCGGGAGCCCCCTGCAGGACTTGATCCCACCACCCCAGAATCATGACCTGAGCCGAAGGCAACTGTTTAACTGACTGAGGCACCAGGGCACTCTCCAATGATCTTTTTAAAACACAAACCTGATACATCACTCCTATGCGTAAAACATTCATAGTCTTCTCGCTTTTATTTTTTTTATTTTATTTATTTATTTATTTTTTATTTTTTTTTATTTTTTATTTTTTATAAACATATATTTTTATTGAGAATCTTCAGTATGGCTTATCACCCTTGCTGGCTACTGTCTCAGCCTCACACATCTGCTCTTCACCTCACTCTCCATCCTCCGACCTGTGAAATGGACTTTCTCTGGTTCTTCAAGTGTATGACACCACTTCCTATCTTAAGGTCTACACATGTTCATGCATCCTGTTCTCTCTCCCTGTAACATCACCAGTCCCATTTCATGACCTCTTTTCCTTTTCGCAGCTACTTGATGCCCATTCGGCATTCCAGAAGTGTCATTTCAACCTTCCTTGATTGCTCTAGACTATATCAAAACCTCATGTTATACGTGCTTATATAAATCTTTGTTTCTACTTGACAGGACTTAATATCCAGTGGAATTATGCATGTGAGCATCACTTGATCATTTCACCTCCACCAGATTGGAAAGTCCCTGACACATGGACTTTGTTTTGCCTACCTCTCCTCAGAATCCAGCTCAATGTATCCCATTTTAGCCACTCCATCAATAGATTTTTGCTGCATGAATACATGAATAAGTTGCATATCTTCTTTCTCTTGATTAGAATTTAATGTAGAATCTTTGAAGATTTAGTTTTGTGTTTGTTATTGTTGGACATTTCCTATTTGTCATCCTGTACATTTTGTATGTAACTAACTCCTTAGTTCTTATTTCCAGTCATAACATGTAAACAGCTCTGATGCTGGTTAAGGAATACATTATAATTAAATTCCATGATTTATGATGCTCCAAATTAAAAAAAAATACAGCAATAAGGTTCAGACTTACCAATTTGTCTTCAGGAAACATTCAATGTAATGGCAACAGTCTCAAAGTTTACATTTCCCTAGGCATTCTCTTCTCTTTAGATCTGTCCCTACTGTCATTCTCATTTTTCTGCATTATCTTAGAAAGAGAAAGACATAGAGAGAGTGGGTTACGGGAGAGGGAGGGAGAGAAAGAAGCAGACTCTCTGCTGAACGCAGAGCCCAATGCAGGACATGATCTCGCACCCTGAGATCGTGACCTGAGCTGAAATCAAGAGCTAGACCCTTAACTGTCTGAACCACCCAAGTGCCCCAGAGATCTATTATTTGAATGAAGGTGAAGTCTTCATGAACAGGACAATGAGTTCAAAGGATATTTAATAATGAGAAGAGAAACAGCAGAAAAGGATTTTGTTAAGCTTTGCTTTGCTATCCTGGTGCTTATAGGGTCCTGACATACAAATTTTGTGTATTCTTTAACTTTTAGGAGGATGACTGATCTCAATGTAGAGATGTGCTAGGCATAGTAATTAAAAACTAATGCCTTGAAAATATCAGTGGCAACTGTTGAAATAGCCCAACTGGGAAATGATAAAACCCTCAACAATGATATTTTAGTAGAGTCTATGGAAGAGAAACAGAGAGAAGCAGCCCTGATATTTACCTCTAAAAAGCTCCTATATTAAATAGAAGGAAATTAAAGAGAAAAAAAAGTATAAATAATACTTCATAAGTAATAAATCACAAATAGAGAGCATCAATTCAATGAAATTTGGCATGTATTTATTACATAACTCTGGGATAATTTCCATTTTGTACAAGCCAAGAAGTGAAGAGTCATATTTTTTGAAGAGAAAATACTCAGATTTTTTTCAGTAAAATATTTACATCTTTTTTTTTAATGATTTTGTCTTTAGTTATCACCAGTAGCATAATCACAATTTTTTTTAATTCGGTTATTTTACCAATGGACTTCCTCCTTTAGCAAGCACATGTAATATATGAAGACTGGCAAAGCTGAATCTAGCTCAGTGGCTTGTGCCTAAGCTCTGGGTAAATTCCCAAGTATGAAGCATCAAGCATAAAGTTGTTTCTGTTTTCAGGACACTCTGTGATGAAGGCAGAGATCATTTTTAAAGAGACCCAAAATTAGTTCAAGTAACAAAACAATAGCAGGCACAAGTCATTCTTGGTGGAGACACAGTATTCTATGAGCAATACAATGTCTAAACTTCTGTGGGCTTCATTATTACAATATTGAATTTTTCCACATTTCTGTTTGACAACTGTCCTGTGTGTCCATTCTTGGGAATAAAACACAATTATTTATTATATTAAAAGGACATCAATCCTATTACATTGCCTCTTCTGTAGAATATTGACAGCACTCATTAATGTTCCAATTGCAGATGCTTCCTGTGGAATTTTCTGAGGTTCCCGTGGGTTTCTTCACATTTTCAATCACTCCCTATTTTAAAATAAACTACTAGTCTCAGTTACAACACAGAAGATCAGTAGCAGCAAGAAGCTGCTACTTTCCAAAGCAACAAGTTTTGAATAAGCTCCCTAATATCCAGGTGTGCACAAAATATCTCATGTCATCTAGTTTCATTACAGTGAGGGAATTTCAATTATGTGTGGTCAGTCTTTCCCACTAAAATGTTTCAGAGAGGTAATTTTTCATGCCTGTTAAAAAAATGGAATCGATTATTTCCATAATCGATTATTTCCATCATTATTATGATAATATCTTTGCAAACAAGTTCAGGATAGTCAAGTAACTTTTACCTTTAGAGAACTAAGAACATGGTCTCGAATTTTTTTGGTCCTAATACCATAAACAATGGGGTTAAGGAAAGGTGGTACCAGAAGGTACATATTGGCAATAAATATATGAATTTGGGGAGCCACATTGTGGCCAAAGCGGTGAGTGAGGAAGGTAAAGACAGCTGTGGAGTAGAAAACAAGGATGACACAGACATGGGAGCCACAGGTACCTAGAGCTTTAAAACTTGCTTCCCGTGATGGAAGGCGAAAGACCGCACGGAGGATTAGGACATAAGAGACAGCAATGAAAAAGCCGTCACAGGAACCAATGACAGAGGCCACACTGAGGCTGTAACGTTTGGTAACTCCTGTGTCCACACACGCCAGCTTCACCACAGCCATGAACTCACAGTAGGTGTGGGCAATGATTCGAGTCCTGCAGTACGGCAGCTGCCTGAGCAGGATGGGATGTGGAGAAAAGAAGACCACTCCCCGGAGTACCACAGAAGCTCCCATTTTGGCAATGCGAGAATGGGTGAGAATCGTGGTATGGCGCAGTGGGTCACAAATGGCCACGTAACGGTCAAAGGCCATGGCCAGGAAAAAGCCTGATTCCATAGCAGTAAAACTGTGAATGAAGAACATTTGGGTCAGGCAGGCATCAAAGGCAATGTCATGGGCTTCCAGCCAGAAGAGACAGAGCATTCGAGGCAGGGTGGATGTGGAGAGGACCAGGTCGGTGATGGAGAGCATGCAGAGAAAGAGGAACATAGGCTCATGGAGGCTTCGCTCTGCCCTCACCACGGCCAGGATGGTCACATTCCCCACCACAGCCACCACATACATGGAGCAGAAGGGAATCCCAATCCAGACATGCAGGTGCTCTAGTCCTGGGATGCCCATCAGCAGGAAGGTGTCTGGAGATGTTTGAGATTTATTGGCTGGTCCCATAGTGCTGCTGCTCTCTGTCTTTTCTGGAAGGAAGCCTCCTTTTTAGGGCAAAAGTTTTCTGGCAAGATCATCACAAGCAAATCTGGCAACAAATGAGAAAACAAATCTAAAATACCCTAAAACAGCACATTAGAAAACATCAAGGTTGTAATTTAGAGTGAAAACACTTAGTGACACTAGGCAAAGCTACACAACCAGACACAAAGCACTTATTCTCATGAATTTTACAAATTTGTTCCAACTAGAAAAGAAAAAAAAAAAAACAGAAAAAAACCAACTTGGTAACATCCGTGTACAAGAAAATTCAATACCACTTTCTAAATTCACCATCTGACCCACTCTTATTTTTCTTCTTTTTAAAATTTAATTTTATTTTGTCAGGGTTCCAAGATTCATTGTTTATGCTCCATGCCCAGTGCTCCATGCAATACATGCCCTCCTTAATAACCACCATCAGGCTCACCTAAACCCCATTCCCTCCCCTCCAAAACCCTCGTTTGTTTCTCAGAGTCCACAGTCTCTTATGGTTTCTCTGCCCCTCCAATTTCCCTACTTAATACCCATCACTGGGATAACCCATCCCTCCACCCCCCTTCCCTCTACAACCCTCAATTTGTTTCCCAGATTCCATAGTCTCTCAGGTTCATGTCCTCCTCTGATCTTCCCCCTCATTTTCCCCTTCCTTCTCCTAATGTCCTCCATACTATTCCTTATGCTCCACAAATAAATGAAACCATATGATAATTGAATTTCTCTACTTGACTTATTTCACTTAGCATAATTTCCTCCAGTTCTGTCCATGTTGATGCAAAAGTTGGGTATTCATCCTTTGTGATGGCTGTGTAATATTCCATTATATGTATGGACCACATCTTCTTTATCCATTCATCTGTTGAAGGACATCTTGGCTCTTTCCACAGTTTGGCTATTAGGACATTGCTGCTGTGAACATTGGGGACAATGTGCCCCTTATTTTCACTACATCTGTATCTTTGGGATAAATACCCAGTAATGCAATTGCTGGGTCATATTATAGCTCTATTTTTAACTTTTTGAGGAACTTCCACACTGTTTTCCAAAGTGGCTGTACCACCTCAAATCACCACCGACAGTGTAAAAGAGGGTTCCTCTTTCTCCCAACACTGTTTAAACTAACAAATTCATTGAGAGAAGACCTACCTACCAGCATTCACATATGCCTAAAAAAGGCAAACAAGCATATTTTTTACATGTGACATTTTCTCTTGTGTTGTCATAAATTATGGTATCCTATATGCAGAGATGCAAGTACAAAGGGACCCTTCAAATTTTTAAATACAACATTAAGCTTCATTCGAGCACACTGCATTAATGCACACATAAGTGTATTCAAATATGCATGGATATATTTAAATAAGCTTATATTTTAAAGCACAAACGAAACACTGTTATACCTATTAAAATACACTCTCCATTTTTTTCTTAGAATTATTAGGCTGGAAACCAAAATCTGAATGAGAGATGGTACACAGAGATGTCAACTCTCTTATTTATATTTTTAAAGGATTTTATTTGTTTGAGAGAGAGAGATAATAGCAAGGGAGCAGCGGAGGGAGAGGGAGAAGCAGACTCCCTGCTGAGCAGGAATCCTGACATGGGGCTTGATCCCAGGACCCTGGGACCACGACCTGAGCTGAAGGCAGATGCTTAACTGACTGAGCCATTAAGGCATCCCTCAACTCTCTTCTTTTAGAAAACCCATTAGGAGGAATGTTTACACCCCACAAAGTTCTACTATGGAAGTCTTTCTGTACTTTGTACTCTCTTATCTGTGCAGATTAATTAGTATGAAGATTAACTACATCAAATATTACAACAGTTAAAGTTACTAAGGAGTGTAGAGGTTGGAAGTATTTTGAAAATAAAGGATGTATAGAGTAAAGACTGGCTATAGCTTGTTTTTTTATCCCTTTTAATAAACAGACACTTTTTTTTTTTTTAACCTCACTCCAAAATATTCTTCCTCCCACAAGAATTGTCCTAACTAATGCTGAATGGGAGGAAACTGGCTGTTCTTTGCTCACAGCTGTCTCTGACCTCAAAGCCTGTTCTGGTCAAGCAGCTTTAATGCTATTTTAATCCTAATTTGGAGTATCTATGACCTTATGCTCCCTCTACTTCAGAACTAATCAAGAGTAACTATATATCTGTTGTGAAATAAAAGGTTGATTCCAGTATATTACATGTCTGTGATCTTTATTCTTAACTTTACTAAGTGTATTTGAAGAGGCAAACATTACTTTTTTGAGGATCTGATAATTCTATAAATGCAAATGTATGAATGTAGCCCTTTCCTCTCTTTCTCTGTCCTGTGTCTCTATCTTAACTCACCCAGATTAAAAGCTGAGAGTCATCCAAAGTCAGCTTCTATAGGGAGGAGATGCTAAGATGTGTGCTCAGTGAACGGGAGCTGGAATTACATCAAACTGTAAATCCCACTGGATTTATGGGTGTCAGTTACAGAGAAACCAGTGGTCCTCTGAGATACTGGGCCTCTTCCCAAACTACAAGACCTAAATTACTCTTAGGTTTAGCAATTATTATTTACTATCCCTTAAGATAATAAATAAGGACATTATTATTTCCCAAAGGTCTCTTGAGTGCTAGTTAGCCCACTTCCAGTTTCCATATGTTGACAACCTCCAGTCAGAACATACTTTAAGCCTTCCCTTTTATTCCCTATAAAACTTTCCCACTGTCTGGTGGTCTTTGAATCTCAGAAAAAGGGAAACCATGATAGTCAATACTATTGCTAAAGCAAGTTCCAAATAAAATATATCTGCTTGTTCCCACTTATTTCCACAACTGTATGAATGTTTTAATATTTTTGAAGTAATTATTAGTTGCATGTAAATTTTAAAAATTTTGGTTGCTTGAAATTTCTTTCATTATTGAACGGCCATTGTTATCTCAACCCAACACTATTTTGTTTATTACTAATGAAAATATGCAACCATTGATTTTTGGATATAGAAAGATTCATACAGTAATTTCATGTCTTGTGTACAGTGAAACACTACATTATATGGTTCTGGAATAACTGTGAAGTGTACCTATCAGGTTGTTAGTGAGCTATGTTGACTGGTATCAATTGGTGTAGCAAATAGTAATGAGAATGCCAACTCTAAGGCAAACAATACTTCACTCAGAAAATATGACTGCAATTTAAAAAGTTCCAACATTTTACTTCTGAAAGATTGGTGTGAATAAGAATTAAAAGCTCCTGTTTAGCACAAGAATGCTATAATATTAATAATTTTTTACTAATTTTCACTGAAAATATGGAAATGCACTTATAGTGAGTATCAAGGATGTTTTTCATGAGAACAAAATGTAGGTTCCAAAAAGACAAATACTGAATATCTAACTTATATGTGGAATCTAAAAAAAAAAAAAAAAAAAAAAAGTTTCATAGAAACAAAACAGAATAAATAGAACGCCAGGTTGCAGAAATAACAGGCAAGGGGAAACAGGTTCAGATTTTCAGGTAATAAAAATAGGTTCTGGGAATCTAATGTACAGCTTGGTGAGTATAGTTAATAATACGGTTAATAATATAGTTAATGATATGGTACTGTGGACTGAAAGTTACTGAAAGTAGATCTTAAGACCCACTCAAGAATACTTACACACACACATGCTAATTACGTGAGGTGCTGGATGTGTTAGTTATCTTGATTTTGCTGATCATTGCACATTTTATGTGTATGTAAACCAAAGCATCGTTACAAACTTTAAATATATACAATTTTACTTGTCAATGGCTTCTCAGTAAAGTTAAAAAAATAAAATGGAAGCAGATAATGGTGGTTATCAAGACTGTGGGAAAAGAAACATGGAGAGATGTTGGATAAGGGTACAAAATTTCAGTTATGCAAAATGTATACATCCTGACATCTAATATATAGCATGATGACTATGGATAACAATACTGTCCTGTACACTTGAAATCTGCTGAAAGGATAGATACTAAGTATTTTTACTACATACAAAAGAAAGGTAAATATGTAAAGTAATGAGTATGTTCATTAGCTTGATTGTAGCAATTATTTCACAATATACATGTACATCAAATCACCAAGATGTACATTTTGAAGATATAAAATAAAAAGTGTGTATCATTTAAAACATGGCCATGAATAATAAAAATATATATTATGAAACATTAAAAGTGAAAATTTTTAAATGTCAGATTTCACATATGGGGCCTATTGACATTTGTGACCAAAGACATGTTTTGGAACTTATGCTTCCAAAATAATTTTGGATAAATCTGAGCAAATGCCAATCAAGATCTGTACTGTTATGATCTGAAAAATAACATATTCTTGTTTTTAAAAATTTTGTATAGAATTAGTTTTCCCCATGCATATACTTCAACATCTCTGTATATTCTTTGTACTACTTTTGTACAGAATATGATTATTTTTAACCTGATTTATAGCCATAGTCCTTTATATTGAAAGTAATTGTTTGGGGGCGCCTGGGTGGCTCAGTGGGTTAAGCCACTGCCTTCGGCTCAGGTCATGATCTCAGGGTCCTGGGATCGAGTCCCGCATCGGGCTCTCTGCTCAGCGGGGAGCCTGCTTCCCTCTCTCTCTCTCTCTGCCTGCCTCTCCATCTACTTGTGATTTCTCTCTGTCAAAAAAAAAAAAAAAAACTTTAAAAAAAAAAAAAAAAAAAAAAGAAAGTAATTGTTTGGATGCTTGGACTTGTTTTTGCTATTTTTATGTTATATTTTAAATTGACAGTGAAATTTTCTGTTCTTTTTTTGCATTTTCTAGATTTATTATTTTCATTATTCCATGTTACCCTCTATTAATTTAGTCACTATATTTTCTAATATTTATTAGTAGTCTCCATGGAAATTAAAGCATACAGATGGCCAGTCTTAAATTTCAGTTAACTTCAGAAGCAGGTAGCGGTGCCTGGATGGCTCAGTGCCTTATGCTTCTGACTCTTGATTTCGGATCAGGTAATCATCTCAGGGTTGTGAGATAGAGCCCCACATAAGGCTCTGTGCTGGGGGTGAAGCCTGCCTGAGATTCTTTCTCTGCCCCTTCTCCCTAAAAAAAGACTTTAGAAGTAATTAACAAAAATCAAATTTATTTCTCCTAGTCTCATATTATTAAAGTTGGAATATCCTTGAGGGCTTCAGACTAGTTTGCATACTACAGTTGGGACAAAGATTCTTCAAATAAGACAAAGGTAATTTAGAGTCTTTTCTCGGAGGTTAGATTGACTCTGAGATTCAAAGATTTTTATTTATTTATTTGTTGGAGGAAACACAGAGAGTGCTAAAGCAGGGGGAGCAGCCAGCAGAGAGGGAAGCAGGCTCCTCAATGAGCAAGGAGCCAGATCAGGACCAGAGCAGAAGGCAGATGTCTAACCAATTGAGCCACCCAGGTGTCGCAAGAGAAATATCTTCCAAGTATTCAAATAAAGACTCAGAAAATAACCATTGTGGGTTTTGTTTTTGTTTTTGACCAGAATAGTATTTTGACTTTCTTTCTTTTTTTTAATTGCTTAATTTTTGATATAAAATATTTCATTTACTTGTGGAGCATAAGGAATAACACCGAGGACATTGCGTGAAAGAGAGAAGTAGTTGGGGGAAATCAGAGGGGGAGACATGTATGAGAGTCTGTGGACTCTGAGAAACAAACAGGGTTTTGGAAGGGAGGGGGCAGGGGGTTGGGAGGGCCTGGTGGTGGGTATTAAGGAAGGCATGTATTGCATGCAGCATTGGGTGTGGTGTATAAACAATGAATCTTGGAACACTGAAAAAAAATAAATAAATAAAAATAAAATAAAATAAAATATTTTAATCGTATAAGCAAAAATATAGTCATTATCATTGTGAAAATATTAAAATGATCTATATCATGTAAAGCCAATATAATACCATATGAACCATTTCCCTTTAAATTTAAGACTCGGGGTGCCTGGGTGGCTCAGTGGGTTAAGAATCTGTTTTAGGCTTAAGTCACAATACCAGGGCCCTGGAATTAAGCCCCATATCAGGCTCTCTGCTTAGAATGGAGTCTGTTTCTCCCTCTCCCTCTGCCTGCTGCTCCCCCTGCTTGTGTACTCTCTATCAAATAAAGGAATAAAATATTTTAAAATAAATAAATAAAGTTAAGACTCTACTTTTAAATGGTTACTTTGAAAAGAGTATTCCAATAGAATAGAGAATCTGTCAGTAGATTTTCAGCAGATCACCAAAATTTTCTTTCTCTGTTTCTTTCCCTTCATTTTTATAATTTTTCTCCAAACTAAGACTATTCAAAGTTACATTATTCCTGAGGCAAAATATTTCCTAATGTCTGTGGCACAAACTGACATACCAAAGTGGTATGTGGAGCACTGGGTGTCATATGCTAACAATGAATCCCGGAACACAGCATCAAAAACTAGCGATGTACTATGTGGTGACTAACATAACAGAATAATAAAGGGGGGGAGCTGTATGTTAATTACACAAAAAGTTCCCAAAAATTAATAAAACTGAAGGCTGTGCCATAAGTAAACCCTCAATCGAGAACCCGGTTTCTTTATCATGGAAAGGTACCACAGAATATTCTTTCTCCTTCCTCTATGTAGTCACGGCATTCTGTTCACAAATTCCCCTTTTCCTGTGATCCTTCCTTCTGTTGATTACAGTTCCTTGTTAATTTTGATCCAAAACCACATTAATTATTAGAAATGTTTCCTAAATAAGAACCTTAACCACCGTATGATCTGGAAAGCAATTGATGGACACATATTATAAATGTAAAACTTAGGACTCTAAGATTAAAAGTACCTTCTAAGTTTACTTGGAATGTGATTATGTGATCTGTGAAATTATGATCATATTTAAGGGAAGTGGATGTAGGACTTTTGGTATAGAGGGTCCAATCAACTTGTTGCCATTTTATGAAGCCCAGTCTAAGCATCTCCTTTAAGTTATGTTGTTGACACATTTTTTTAGGGCAGCCTCAAGGGCATTTCCTGAGACTACATCCTTACAGGATCTTCCACCTGCTAAAATAATCTTTCCAACCTTTCTACTGGAAGCACTGAATTACCACTACACCCAAGTAAAGCAAATGTGTCTGGGACTTGTACTCCTGCCCATGCACCTGGTTGTTTCCTCTTCCTGGAAAACACTCAGGTCTCAGAGAGCTAAAAAAAAAAAAGAAAGAAAGAAAGAAAGAAAGAAAGAAAGAAAGAAAGATAGATAGATAGATATAGCTAGCTAGCTGCCGGGGTGCCTGGGTGGCTCAGTGGGTTAAAGCCTCTGCCTTCGGCTCAGGTCCTGGGATGGAGCCCCGCATCGGGCTTTCTGCTCAGCAGGGATCCTGCTTCCTCCTCTCTCTCTCTCTGCCTGCCTCTCTGCCTACTTGTAATCTCTGTCAAATAAAATAAATAAAATCTTTTAAAAAAAATAGCTAGCTGTCTGCCCACTTGTTTTCCTGTGGACACAAGGGCTAAAAGGTGGCAGCAAAATAGATAATATCTCATGAGAATACATGGCAACTAACACAGAACTTCTGGTGCCAGTTCCCCTCCAGGGGTTTCTGATCCTCTTAGTTTGGTGTCCAGGTCACTGAATATATCTGACACAATGAAGATCTGGGTTTGGGAATCATGTGGGAAGAATCTGAGCATCAGATTCATGCAAATAATAGTTTCAGGTATGTGCATAAACAAGGACATACAGAAGTTATGGGTATGATCATGGACAATAATCATTGGATAAATCTATTCAGAATCCCTACTGGAAGACTTTCTAACCCATGTACCTACTAAATGCAATAGTCTAAAACCGTTAAAATTGTAACCCAAATCATTGCTGTCCTACTGACAGAAGTAAGACAAATACTCCTATTGTATAAAAAGTATCTCAATGTGGTTTTGATTTGAATCTCCCTGATGGCTAAATCAAAACCACATTGAGATAACACCTTACACCAGTTAGAATGGCCAAAACTAAAAAGACAGTAAACAACACATGTTGGAGAGGATGTCGAGAAAGGGGAACCCTCTTACACTGTCAGTGGGAATGCAAGTTGGTGCAGCCACTTTGGGAAACAATGGGGAGATTTCTTCAGAAATTAAAAAATAGAGCTACCCGATGACCATGCAATTGCACTACTGGGTATTTACCCCAAAGATACAGATGTATTGAAAAGAGGAGCCCTCTGTATCCCAATGTTCATAGCAACATTGGCCACATTCACCAAATTGTGGAAAGAACCAAGATGCCCTTCAATGGACAAATGGGTAAAGAAGATATGGTCCATGAATACAATGGAATATTATTCCTCCATCAGAAAGGATGAATACCCAACTTTTTGTATCAGCATGGATGGGACTGGAGAGATTATGCTGAGTGAAATAAATCAAGCAGAGAGAGTAAATTATCATATGGTTTCACTTACTTGTGGAGCATAGGGGACATTAGGAGAAGGAAAGGAAAAGTGAATTGGGGTAAATCAGAGGGGCAGAAAAACCATTAGAGACTGTGGACTCTGAGAAACAAACTGAAGGTTTTGGATGGGAGAGGGGTGGGGTTTAGGTGAGCCTGATGGTGAGTGTTAAGGAGGGCACATATCACATGGAGCACTGGGTGTGGTGCATAAACAATCTCAGAACACTGAAAAAATAAAATTAAACTAAAAAAAAAAAGTATACATTTCCCCAATAGTACACTTTCAAAGTAGAAAAGTGGGAGCATTTCTTGGGGGTGGTGGAAATGTCTTATACTATGATTGTGAAGTAGGTTACCTTGGTCATATGTTTGTTCAAGCTTACCTAACTGTCCATTTAAGATCTGTAATTTCACTGTATTTTATTGCACCTCAAAAATACATTCATACATTACACATACAATAGTATAAAACGTGTTAAAAATTTAACAATCATTGGTGACTTGATGACAAAGAGAACACACAATATCTGAGAAAAAAAGAAACGATTGTAAAAGGGCACACTTGGTAATTAACCTGGGACAACAGCTGCAAATGAAGAATACTTCAGACAAATGTAGGTGATGGGCATGGAACAAAAATTTCAGCATTTTTCAGATTGTCTGTTTTCTTCATTAGGCAACTGCTGCTTGAGTGAATTTACTCTTAATAGACTAGATGATCATCACCACTTACATGATCAAAATACGTGAATATTTACCTTAACCAAGACCTTCTCCCTGAGGTTAAATACAATTTAATATTCTACATGACTCTTAAGTCATATCCAAACTAAATTTATTAGTGTAACCCTCAAATTGCTTCAGATCTTAACCCTTTATTTCAAGGGAATCACACCAAATGTATATAGTTTTCCAAAACAGAAAAATTTGTGTTCTACTTATAGTTACATTATGTACTGAGTATTGGTGAATGCAGAGATTATCAGTCTTTGGGTTTAGCTGTGGATTTAAGTTTCTTGGATAAATAAGGAAGGAATGAGGAAAAGTTTCACAGCAATCACACATCCTTTTTCAGATGGCTTCCAGGAAAAGAAATGTCCCATAGTTCTTAGATAATATTTATAAAAGATGAGAAACACATAGCAGGGAAACTAGTGAAAGCTGAGGAAAATGAAAAAAAAAAAAAGAAGCTAGTCGTAGGTATTGAGGCAATAAAAGGGGGAAATATTTTACTTTGTTAATAAGAGATTTCATATTTTTTGTTTTAAGATTAGGTTTGAGGTCAACTAGTCAATGAGGAAGATTCAATGCACATGGTAGCCTGGTAGTCTGCTAATTTTAACTACTAACTATTAAATTTGAAGGACATGAACTATACTTTAGGAGTCAGTAGAATTGAGGCTATTGCTTTATTTTATGGAGTACCCCTTGTTTCAATCAAAATTGCTCTAGAAACCATACAAGCTCTAATACCAATGTTGGCACCTTCACACAAACCTGTGTTAAAAGATTTAATTTTAATTTTTATATTTTTGTTTTCCTTGACTGGGTGATCATTTCTTCTTAATTACATTTAAAATCTTCCTGTATTTTTAGTCTACTCATGTACCTTGAGATTTCCATTGATACTACTAGACTAGAGATGCAACATTTCTTACCTTTTTTTAAAAATCACAACCATATATATATATACATATATATATGTGTCAATATTCTTTCAAAGTAACTACTCTATAAAATTCAGCATATAGATCTCAGAGAACACTTCCTTCCCTTCCCTGTTTCTCCATAGGTTTTTTTTTTTTTTTCCTCCTTCAACATACTGTTTATTCCCTATTATAACTCTTCCTGAAAGATACATATTCAAAATGAGATGAACAAATTCATCACCAATATTTACTAAATGAAAAAGTTAAAATAATTTGTCGAGTTAGTATTCTCAGAAATTCTAGACATCTGGTAAAGAACAGCCTTTAGGTGGTAAATCTAATTCAGCTTGTAGGAGTAAGAACAGATAATTATTTTCTCTACATCATATCTTGTATTTCTGTATAGCTTGAGACATTTCTTTTATTGATCTAACTAAAATCAGGTGACTTTGATCCTTAGTGCTCTAAGAACATGCTCCCGTATTTTCTTGATTCTTACTCCATACACAATGGGGTTGAGGAAAGGGGGCACCAAAAGGTACATATTTGCAATAAAAATATGGATATGTGCAGGCACATTCTTCCCAAAACGGTGAGTGAAAATGGAAAAACCAGCTGTGGAATAGAACACAAGAATAACACAGACATGTGATCCACATGTTCCCAAAGCCTTAAAGCCAGCTTCTCGGGATGGCAGGCGGAATACAGAGTGGAGGATGAAGGCATAGGATACAACAGTGAGAATGGCATCACACGAGCCAATGATAGAAGCCACACTGAGGCTATAGCGTGTGGTGGTTCCTGTGTCCACACACGCCAGCTTCACCACAGCCATGAACTCACAGTAGGTATGGGCAATGATTCGTGTTCTGCAGTAGGGCAGCTGTTTGAGCAGGATGGGATGTGGAGAAAAGAAAGCTATTCCCCGAATCACCACAATCATACCCATTATGGTGATGCGAGCATGAGTGAGAATCGTGGTATGACGCAGTGGGTCACAAATGGCCACGTAACGGTCAAAGGCCATGGCCAGGAAAAAGCCCGATTCCATGGTAGTAAAGCTATGGATGAAGAACATTTGGGTCAGGCAGGCATCAAAGGCAATGTCATGGGCTCCAAGCCAGAAGAGACAGAGCATTCGAGGCAGGGTGGATGTGGAGAGGACCAGGTCGGTGATGGAGAGCATGCAGAGAAAGAGGAACATAGGCTCATGGAGGCTTCGCTCTGCCCTCACCACGGCCAGGATGGTCACATTCCCTACCACAGCCACCACATACATGGAGCAGAAGGGAATTCCAATCCAGACATGCAGGTGCTCTAGTCCCGGAATGCCCATCAACAGGAAGGTGACAGGAGAGGGAAAAGAAGTGTTGAGAGGAGGCATGTTGCTTTTCCCTTTGCTTTTTGTCACTACTTCTGAAGAGGAAGCAGCACAACCAGATGCTGAAAATATGGAGATTCAGTTCTAGAAGTCCCTTATGTTAAAAACAATTCAAATAATAAAGTGTATTTAAATTCACTAGGACCAGAGTAATCAAATTTGTAACATTATATAAAATACTGCATTTGAAAATACAAAAGATAACTCATGTATCATTTCATATTATCACAGGGGCATAGAAGTCCCCTTAACCATTCATTTCCATAAAAAGATTCCCTGTCTATTCAATTGTACTTAATTCAACAACAGTTCAGTAGTTATGAATTAACTGAGTATAGGGATTAACTGAGTATGGGAAGTATTGGACATTAAGTTTAATGTCATTTACATGTTACTGTGTGATGAAACCATGCTCCAGGCACTGGTAGCAAAGAAATGCACAGATCAGATCCTTTTGTGGAGGTTACACTCCATGGGGAAAACATCAGAATACGATAACTGAAGAATGGTATATGTGGGTAAGAGAATGCCATATTGAGGTTGATGTCTGAATGGTTGGGCTCAAGCCTTCAGATCCTGAGTATTATTACACACTCTGGGAATGAACACAGCAAGAAAAACTGCTGTGAAACAGGAACAAACAGAAACAGACAAAAATGCCCATGTTTGGGGAACTAAGTCAAAGGAGAAAGTGGGGGGGGGGGGCACAAATTCTCTACATGAGTAGCTTCCTCATGTCTTCCCTTTTCCTCTGCCTGTTTAAAAAACAAAACAAAACACAACAAAACACAAACATTAAGTGCATAAACAAGTGTCTTGAGAACATTCTAAAATTCCCTGCCTCATTTTCTTCTTTCAGAGCTTTCTGCAAAAGATCTAAGTTTGCCTCAATTATATGCTTTGGATAACCTGACTTGGTATATTTTCATCTATCACTCACTATCATTCTCTTTATCATTTATTACATAGTATTGTGTTTATTTTTCCTTTCTCCTCCTTTCTACTGTTAATACCTGTCTGAAAATTATATCTCTCACATTTTCATTATTTTATGTGTCAAATCCAGTGTCAAATATGTCAGGGCAGTTAATATTTAACTACTGATAAGTTGAAGAGTCCAAGAAAGAGTATTCTTCAGCTTCTCCAAGGTGAATAATGTAGTATATTACTCCTCAGAATGCAGAAGTACTTTCCAAAGCCATTTTGGGTTTTAACTTCTATGGGTTCCTTCGGAGGATTCCAGAATTTGAAATTTTACTCTTTAATTTCTCAGTCAGTATTTCTCTCTGGTGAATATAAATGGCAAGTGGAAACCTTGTGAAACTTAAAGTTATTGAAGGGATTCTTGTTTTATGCAGAAGATTGCACAACCTACACTCTATATGATGTAGAGAGTAGAAATAAATGATCTCTTATCTCCTGATTTAAGAGGAAGACAGTTATAATTGAGGCAATCAAGCTTTCAGAGTTAGTTATTAAATTTAGACAACAAAAAAATTGTAGGATTGCATGTGATAGGAGTGCAACATCACTTGGAATATTTCTAGATGGTAACATGATGTGTACATTGTTGGGCTTGCTTCTTAAATGAGAATAATGTATTCCATGTCTTCCAGATCTCATCTGCCACACTCCATGGAATGTAGCATATGATGATGTCACTTTTTCATATTTTTTCTATCATGTACCCTTTAAATAGAGACATCATCTGTTCTCCTGAGAAATATATCGATAAGGATCACACACACACACAAACAACGTATTTCTTAAACTTAATGTCACTTACTACCTTCCCATACTCAGTGCTTCAGACTTTATCTGTTCACTGTAGAGATGGACCCTTCTTGTGTTCCCTCATTTATTTATCCAGAAAACTGCATTCTGATACATGCAGAGAAGTCATTTACTGGATTGGTAAATTGGTCTAATGATGTCCAAAATATCAATTAAGCATAATAAAGCATAGTCCTTTATACTTCTCACAGTTCGAGGGGAGAAATGAGCCTCTTAAGACAGAGAAGCCATGGGGATATCCCCAGATAAAGGGATGAGTGTGGAGGCAGGCGTTGGGAGAGTTAGAGAGGAGAACGGCTCTTAGATTGCTACAAATTATTTGTTTGTAAAGAAACACTCCTTTACTAGTTTTCTGTCCTCCCCCATCTCCCACTGAGGCACAGACACTGAGTAGTACTGCTGTCAGCTCTTGAAGAATCATCTGTTTCTAATATGCCTCAAACAAGTCCTCATAAGTACAATATGCACTCATAAAAAAACATGCATGGTTATCCCTTCATATGCTTACCAGAACCATGAAAACACATTCACATTCTCCAGATATCACTAACTGAAGGATTGTTTTCTGGGTTTGTACATTTACTAATCCTGGGCTTTCCTCTAGCGAAAAACTCTTGAACAGTGGTGATATGGATTTTTTTTTTAAGATATGGATTTTTGATGATTTATGTGATAAATAGACAATGAGGAAGTGATTTATTAGGCAGTGGATTATCATGAGTATGTATGAATTCTATAGAAATGATAACAATAGATTAAGTTTTGTCACTCAGGGTAAGATTCATTTAGAGTGGAATCTAAACAACATATAACATCTGGTCTTGGAAATGTATACATATATATGAGGTAGATAAATAGAGATGAATATATGTAGATATGTATATATCCAAGGAAAAAAGCACAAAGTTCCATTAAGAATGGCAATCATGACATATTGAATTTAAATCTTCTATATTCTGGGCTCAAAGAGTTATAAAATAGCTAAGATTCTATGGATTAAAAAATATATACATACATATGTATACACATTGTATAACTTACAGGGAATTTTATAACCCCGGGTTTAGACCACTGGCATTGACCTATTAGGTGTTCAATAATACATGTAGGATACCTGAAAACAGTATATAATATTGGAAAAGAAAAAAACTGCACAGAAGGATACATACATTGGTTTCAAAAAATACTTTTTTTTCCCCCAGAAGCACACATGATATGATCACTATGATAACATCCTCTTGAAAATACCAACCTGTACATGAGTCCAGATACCACAAGGTAGCCTTATTTTTGCTACCCATATTGTATTCCTTCAAGTTCATGGAATATAAAAAGAATTTCAAAAGGAAAGATAATCCTCACTTCTATGATATCCTTAAAAAATATCTTTGCCTCCTAAAATTTGGCCCTTTCATCATTTCTTCCATTGAGAATAAAAAAGAAATGTTTATTTCCTCTGCTTAAAGATTTTTTACTCCTCCATTGAATCTATGATTCAGAAAATAAAAGGGTGGTATTTGGAAGAGAACTCATGTCCTAAAACATTTTACAGAAATCACCTGGGCTAGCCCCTTTTCTCCACCCTTCTCTACTTTGATAACGATACTGATTAGCTCATACAGGATACTGAATCAGAGCCAATAAGCAACCCAAAGAGGTAGCTTCTATATGTAGCAGCTTCACCATGATATTCTCAGAGGATAAGCAAGAATAACATTTGTCACAAATGGGTCCCTATAGAATCATTGCCAGAAGGGAGAATGGTTTGTATCCTTGGTAGTGATTGATAGTCTACATGATCGGTCCTAGTAATTGGCCTGTGCATATCCTCAGCTTTTAGCTCCAAATGTAGCCATCCCTCAGCAACATGATATCATTTAGTTTGCCAACCACTTAACAGGACCTGAAATCCTGAAGGGGACTGAAAAGGCTAACAAAATATTCTTTATTCCTTTGATTAACTCAATTTAATTCCAATCGGAAACAAGTGACAGTCGTCATTTAGTTTCCTTTGGATGTATGACAAAGGTGGGACTGCTGGATCATATTGTTGTTTGGTTTTGTGTTTTTCATTTTTGAGGGCTCCATACTGGTTTCCATCATGGTTATACTAACTCACCCTCCCACCAACAGCATATAAGAAGTTTCTCTATTCTCCACAGCCTCCCCAACACTTACTTGTCTTTTTTTTTTTTTTTTAAGATTTTACTTATTTATTTGACAGAGAGAGATCACAGTAGGAGAGAGGAAGGGAAGAGATCACAGAGAGAGGAAGGGAAGCAGACCCCCTGCTGAGCAGAGAGCCCGATGTGGGACTCGATCCCAGGACCCTGAGACCATGACCTGAGCCGAAGGCAGCGGCCTAACCCACTGAGTCACCCAGGTGCCCCTTACTTGTCTTTTTTGATACCAGTCATTCTAAGGGTGTGCAGTGATATTTCACTGAGTGTGTGTGTGTGTGTGTGTTTTAAGATTTTATTTATTTATTTGAGAGAGAGAAAGAGAGAGAGAGAACAAGTGGAGCAGGAAGGGGCCTGAGGCAGAGGGAGAAGCAGGCTCCCCGCAGAGCAGAGAGCCCAATGCAGGCCTCAATCCCAGGGCCCTGAGACCTTTATCTGAGTTTAAGGGACTGAGCCACCCAGATGCCTCCTCACTGTGGTTTTTTTTTTTTTTTTAATTTTTTATTTTTGATAAACATATATTTTTATCCCCAGGGGTACAGGTCTGTGAATCACCAGGTTCACACACTTCACAGCACTCACCAAAGCACATACCCTCCCCAATGTCCATAATCCCACCCCCTTCTCCCAAA
>NC_081557.1:46416845-46429455 GCF_022355385.1 Mustela nigripes | reverse complement strand
AAAAGAGAGGGAGAGAAAAAAAGAAAAAGAGAAAGAAAAAAAAGGAACAAGAATTGAAAGATGAGAGATATGACAGAGAATAAAATATGGGAAATAAAGTGTAGAGAAAAGAAGGTAAGATAAGGTGGTGAGCAGAAAAGAAAGATGTCAGTCCTTAGCATAAATTCCTGAGGAAGCTGAGAATAAGAAAGAAAATGAAAAATCAAAGAAGATGACCCCCCCAAAAATGGCACATATAAGCATTTTCTTCTCTTCACAGACCAAACTGATTTTGTAGGTGAACTGAAGCTAGACTAATAATTCTGAGATTGGACGAATACTGACAACTTAAAGCCAAAATTAAGTACACAAGTGAATAAAGAAGATGGTATCACATGAAGATACAGAGTATCAGACTATTGAACCTCAGTTAGAAAAAAAAAAAAAAATCTAAGTGGCAATCCCTGCTTTTTTGGCTGTTATCATCCAAAAGCCAGTAACCTACAGGCTTGCTAGAGAAAGACAGTTTGCCACCATCATATTGCCGTCAGTTAACTAATGATTTTCTATGTCAAATGACTAAACTAAAACTCTGGGTCAGAAAGCAGCCAACCTGTAAAATATGTTCCACATTCTGAGAGGAATAACCTATTACTAACAATAACCTACAAAACTTGCCATCTGGGGTTTTAAATACATCAAAGTGACACAGTAAAAATGTTGTTACTGGAGTTATTGCCATTACCTTTCAAAAAAGAGAAGAGAGAATTTTTAAATATCTCAATGACCGTGGGAAGCTTGAAGAATGTGTTCCTTGAGAAAAAAAATACTTAAAGTTCATTTGAAGTTGAAAATTACTGTAAAATACTAGGCAAGCGTAACATTCTTTGCAGGAGGATCAGGAAGAAAAGGAGGAGGTGAAGGAGAAATAGGAGTAATAGTGTAGTAGTAATGGGAAAAGGAGAAGCAGGTGGAGCCAGATTACTATAGTATTTATGAGTGCAATAAAAATTACTATACTACTTCATCTCCATTAACAGAGGATGAACAACATAATTATACTTTACTTCTATGTCTTGAGAAATCTCCATTTCTCACATTCTGGTGTCCTCACTACTCATGAGCTTTTGCTCAAATTTCTCTAAACCTAACCCAAGATCAGAGAGCTCTCATTCCAGGCAGACCCTTTCCTTCTAGAATCGAGGGAACTTTCTAGCCTGATGGTACAAGGCCAGGCCAACTTACTCCTGGGAAGGAAACGTGGGGGTCAGAAGGATAATGACACACTGGGGAATCAGAAAGGTAATGACGCTCTGGGATCCGCCCAGGCACTCAGGAAGGCCGAGAAAGCTTTCCTTTAATATCAACCTCTGCTGGAAATCTTGGTGGAAACAAAGATACTACTAGACGATTCACATGCCAAATCAGCCCTCAGCTCTATCCAGGTAAAGTTCTGCCCCTACAGTTTTGGAACTAGGAGTTAGTAAGGAGCTGTAATGGGTGCTTATTTTAGGAGAGAATGGAGAGACTAACGTTTTCCAATCCTGTTTTGTTCATTAATTTTATTATCCATTGCCATGTTATTTCCATTCTGTGTGTTTAGAATTTTTCATCCACCAAAGGATAAAGAGGGGGTTAGATCAGTGTAAATCTAATATAATTTAGACTTGAAAGAATTTTGCAGATAATTTGGTCCCATCTTCTATGTATGGCCCTCTGACAATTTATGATACATGCAAAATGTTTTTCATGATTCTGGATTCTAGTCACCTGGATGCCTATTAATTCTAATGTTCACTGAAAATTAAAAAAAAAAAAAAGATGAGATAACTCACCACTTATATCTGTAGAGATGTGGAGTGTTTGAGTGATACAGAAAGGAAGAAAAATAGAGGAAAATTGTAGGTCATGAAAAGCTTCAGTATCTCATCCGTTTACATGCCATCTTGGTCCTTTTTTGTGATGGAACAAAAGATACCTCAACCTCCTTTCTGATCTCTTGCCTCTGTTGGAGATCATGTATTAAAACCTTTCTTTCTCTTCTGCACAGTAACTAAAAACGAGCCAGTTTCTTTTATGATAGCATTTAGGCCATTTTGAAAGCTAAATCATCAAATTCATGGCCTTGTGGTTTCTCATAGTAATTATATTTAAGTAACTCAGATGAAGGGGGCTCATCTCATTTTATTCCTAATAACTTGCAAAGTCTGCCAAGGAGTAATTGTTACAAAGATTTTGTAAAATTCAAGTGGCATTTTTTAACTGCATGGAAATCTACAAACTAGTTGGGACATCACCTTATTTTTTTTTTTAATTTTTTATTTTTTATAAACATATATTTTTATCCCCAGGGGTACAGGTCTGTGAATCACCAGGTTTACACACTTCACAGCACTCACCAAATCACATACCCTCCCCAATGTCCATAATCCCACCCCCTTCTCCCAAACCCCCTCCCCCCGGCAACCCTCAGTTTGTTTTGTGAGATTAAGAGTCACTTATGGTTTGTCTCCCTCCCAATCCCATCTTGTTTCATTTATTCTTCTACCCACTTAAGCCTCCATGTTGCATCACCACTTTGACATCACCTGTTTCTGTCTTAATAAAATACCTTTTCAAAAACTGCTCCAGATAAAATGTGAATCGTACCAACCACTGATGTGTTCTATATATGATCTCATTTAGCACTGGGGTAAGTAAGGTTTTGTTGTTGATTTACAGATGGGTAATCTGGGGTGGTGTGTAAGGTAATTTGGCAGGATCCCACAAAATATAAATATGTGTGCGTGGTGGGGGACTCATCTATCAGTTTCATGTCCTTGATTTTAACCACTTGTTGATTCCTAGATAACTGTTCTCTGAAAAAGGCAATATCATCAAGTTAATGCAGCTAAGTACAATATTTCTGCCTTTACAATATCAGCCAGTTATTGAACGATTATTTAGGAGATACCGATTTATTAAGATTTTGAGATTTCTTTCTCTCTTAGCTTCTATCAACTGGAAACTCACATTCATAACTATTAGCAACATTCTCCACATATTCCATCATTTCTACCACCACATACATCCAAAGGTAACATGGAGACATCCAAAGGAAACCATTTTACACAATATGGCTTTAATCCATATCTTATGACTACTTTGCCTATTGTCTGCTCATTAGTATTCTTGCAGGAAGACAAGCAAAGAGAACTCAATGTCCCTCCACCAATTACTTTTCATTCATGTAATAATTATTGTACCAAAAATTCCTTTGATATGTCCACACATGTACTTTATGTGACTATGACACAGCTATTTATATGACTATTTCCAAGAGATTGCCCAAGAAAGAAATAGACTTCCATTACTATACCTAAAAGTTTCCATTTTTCAGGTTCTATGGATATCACCAGATTAGAGGAAAACTTGTTGTGGGAGTTATTTCAGTCAATGTGTTGACATGGAAAGACTGGTATAAAGTGTGAACCAGTTTAGCTATCAGAGAATGATTAATGCAACAGACACTTGGGAAATAAAAAATGGATTTCTTAAAAGTGAAATTTGAATTCCCTTAAGGAGAAATCAGATCAGGGCACCTGGGTGGCTCAGTGGGTTAAAGCCTCTGCCTTCCGCTCAGGTCATGATCCTAGGATCCTGGGATCCAGCCCCGCATCAAGCTCTCTGCTTGGCAGGGAGCCTGCTTCCTCCTCTTTCTCTGCCTGCCTCTCTGCCTACTTGTGATCTCTGTCTGTCAAATAAATAAATAAAATCTTTTAAAAAAAGAGAGAGAAGTCAGATCAATTCTGTAAAAAGTATAAAAACAGGGAGTTGTAAGATTAGCTCATGATATTCAGAGGTGCCTCAGGAGTCAAATCATAGCAATTATCATAGTGTAATTATAGAATCTTAATACAGAGTCATAGTATAGTGTAAAGTTATTAATAAGAATGTAAGACTCCCACTGTGAAACCAGAGGGTTTCCACACAGATTACTGAGTGATCCATTGACATTTAGCTTGTGGAGAGAAAACATCATATTCATCCAGGAGTATGGTATCTCTAAACCGATTCTGCTTCTGCCTGCATCCTGTCTTATTTTTAGCTGTTACTCATCTTAAAATGTTTCTCTATTCTTTTTCTAATTTCCTAAGCCCCTCTGTAAAAAACATCCTCCATATTCTACCCTTCCTATTCTACTCAACAAATACACTTTGAAATTAAGTGAACTTAATTCATTCAGACAACTAAACATCCCTGGCTGCCTGTGACAACAGACCACCCTCTTCAAATCTCCTTAAAGGGCCACACTTAATGTCCCGTCAGTGATTTATTCAATGTCTTTATGATGAAAACTGAGTAAATATACAGCTAGACTCTCTCCCACCAATTCTCATTTGAGAGCCAATGTCACAGATTCAGGGATCTATAACCTGCTCCCCGGGACCAGGAATAATATTGTTTGAGGATAAGGCTCTCAATAGCTATGTACTCACCCACATAGAAGAGAAATGGGATTCTTTTAGGTCCACAAGATGCCCAGAGGGATCTACATTTGCCACAAAATTGGACTGATATCTACAAGGAAATAAAGAAGGAAAGCCTACAGAAGGTGTTTCAAATACCTGAGTGTAGAGGTCATGGGAAATGCAAAAGATCAATGATCTCAGACTTGTGATTTCCATTTCCACAAAAAATGTCAGAAATCCTAACACTCTCCCTTGTTCACATATGAGTCTAGTAGAGGTTTTGTTTTATTTTGTTTTGTTTTATATTTTTATTTATTTATTTGACAGAGAGAGTGAGAGGACACAAGCAGGGCGGACAGTGGGGAGAGAGAGGGAGAAGTGGACTCCCTGATGAGCACGGAGCCCAGTGCGGGGCTCAATCCCAGGACTCTGGGATCATGATCTGAGCTGAAAGGAAGACACCTAACCATCTGAGCCACCCAGGTGCCCCTCTAGTGGAGGTTTGCTTGCTATTGCTATGTTGGCATGTAGCATTAAACCTCCGAATAATCTGGCCAAACTGTCATCCAAAGTACTGAACTTATTTCTTAAAGCTCTATATGTCTGAGTAATAGTAGGGTCTGTGTATTTTCACTTCCCACTCCCATTCTCTTTCTACAGGAATGAGAATTAATGGTGAAAAGAGAGATCACTAACTTCCATGGCATCCATTAACATGTCATATATTGACCCCACAACAGTAATGCTAATTGGGATCCCTGGACTAGAGCACGTGCAATTTTGGATTGGGTTTTCTTTCTTTGTAATATGCGTGGTGGCTCTTCTGGGAAATATCATTTTACTGATCATCATCCCAGCAGAACGTAGTCTGCATCAACCCATGTACATCTTCCTGGCAGTGTTGGCAGCCACTGATAGGACTCTGTGTAGCTATTGCTCCCAAGATGTTGGCTATCTTCTGGTTTGGGTCTTGCTCCATGACTTTTGATGCTTGCTTAGCCCAGCTTTTCTTCATCCATGCCTTGCAGGGCATAGAATCTGGCATCCTGTTGGCGATGGCCTTTGACCGCTATGTTGCCATCTGTGATCCACTGAGACACACATCCGTCCTCACACCTTTCATTCTGGTTACTATGGTGCTGGTTGTGGCAATTCGGGCAATGGTGCTTGTTGGCATTTTACCAGTTTTAATCAAAAGACTACATCTTTTCCATTCCATTGTAATTGCCCACTCTTACTGTGAGCACATGGCTGTGGTCAAGTTAGCTGCAGAAGATGTCAGAGTCAATAAGACGTGTGGTCTCCTTGTAGGTTTTACCATATTAGGATTTGACATGATTTTTATCCTCATTTCCTATATCCTTATTTTCCAGGCTGTTTTTCGTCTACACCAAAAGGAGGCACGGCTCAAAGCATTTAATACATGTACAGCTCACATTTTTGTTTTCCTTGAGTTTTATATTCTTGCCTTCTTCTCCTTCTTTAGCCACCGTTTTGGACATGTTGCTCCTCCTACCCACATTCTTCTGTCTACCATCTATCTCCTTGTACCACCCGCACTCAATCCTATTGTTTACGGTATAAAAAACAAGGTAATCCGTAAACGTGTGGCACAGATTTTTTTTCTGAATCATCAATCCCAGCAGTAAACTATTAAATGGTTATGTTCTTGGAGAGAATATTTTCACTTCCTAGGGGTAGAGACAAGTTGAACTCTGTCTCTACCCCCAGGTAGAGAACTGTGCCCGCATCGTGTTTCCCAGTTAAGCAGCTGTGTTCATGATTAGGGGCTTTACTTCAAGATGCCCAAACTTAAAGACATTTATTAAAAGGCATTTATTTCATGAACTATAGCTAGGATGAAATAAAATCTGTTCAGGTTAAGACTGCTATTAACTCTATTCATGCATTTAAATTATAATTTTATCTTTATCAATGTCTTCCTTTTTGTTTAATTTACAATTCTTTTAATTTTTTATAAGAAAGTTCACTGATTTTCAAACTTTTGTCTTTTGGAATATTTAAATTATAAGCTTGGGATTTCTTTTCAACCACTGCTTTTTTTTTTTTTTTTTTTTTTTTTTATATATATACACAATGGAATACTATGCAGCCATCAAAAGAAATGAAATCTTGCCATTTGCAACAACATGGATGGAAGTCAACCACTGCTTTTGTTGCATCCCACCGTTATTGACATTTTATCTTAACACACAGTCAATTCCAATAAAAGAAAGAAACTGTCATGCATAGTTTTCTAACTTAAACTTTAAATAAACCAACTCAAGACCTCTCATTTTGAGGAGCTCTGTATGTCTGCATTCCCAATGTGATATGGGATATCACCTGCTATATGATAGCAGAGAATATTGGCTAAGCTCTAGGATAGAATATTCTAGTATAACAGTCACAACTAAAAGGTTTTTGTCCAGCTCTACAGTGGTGACGCTGATATAAACACTGTTGCCCATAGAACATCACCAGGTCAAACTGGCACCGCCACTTCTGCATCTGCCCTTGAAGTCTGGCAGTTCTACAAAAACTCCATCCCTCAGGGAGAGATGCAGAAGTTTCTAGGTATTTCTCCATGAGTTGGAGTTCTAGTGGAGTAAAAGCCAACCCACAGATCTGCTGTTGAGGCATTTGGGGTCACTGCAGCACTGATGCACAGTTTCATATCCTATAGCTCTAACATTGTGGTCTGGTATGTAGCTTTAGCATTTGTCCTATCTCATGGCAGGGACCCTCATACATATCCCTTATTGATAAATGCCAAAGCCTGTTGCCTTTTGGTATATGGGCTTGCAGGTATACCTTCCTAATGCCAGCCAAGAGGAATGAGTTAGTTTAGCCAGTAACCATCATCCATACCAATGGCATTATCATTCACATTATCTCAGATATGTCTAGGACCATTTTATAGTCCATAAGTGGAGAAGGTAAGTCTTTCTCCCAGCACAAATTTACCTTCACTCCAACTTTCATAATCTTTTCTCTGGATTTGGGTCCTTAGATATGAGTAGTAATTCAGTCATGGTGAAGGAAACTTTGCCTGAGTCATCTTTTTCAGTTAAGCCACTGAGTCAGTTGTTTGCTTGCATGTCTAACATTATTTTATAGCATGGTGCACAATATCGTTCTGTGCCAGTAAGGCACAATTCCTGAGTTACAAACAGTAAAGCTGTCATTCCTGCTACAACCAGAGGTCTGTTACTTCACTCACATAATCAAGTTATCTCTTTTCCTTGTATGGTCACAATAAAACCTAGAACATGAGACGAATGCTTTATCCTTCTAGACATCTATCTTTTGTTCCCTCAGACCACCTCATCCATTTTTATACCACATTTTCAAAATGTGAAAATCTTTACTGAATTTATGCATTAAATAATTTATTTTATGCAATTTCTAAAATGCCCTCTCGCCATTAGGTGGACCTTATATGAAGCAAAGAGCCCATATGCTTCATATCATCCTTGTTTGTTACTGCATCTTCAGCACTTACTGGGCCTTAGTAGAATTCTAACATACATTCATTGTGTGAATCTTTTTTAATTATGCAGCTGGCTGACCTATTATGTGTTTAGTGGCCTAGCGTCCTGACTACCAGAATGTGTTGTAATTGATCTAGAAATAATTGAAGATACTTCTTCAATATTAACTAGTATTCACACACACAGATCCAGAAAACAAAACAACAACAACAAAACACACACACACACACAAAAAAAAACATTACCTATGATAGTGGGATCGTGAGCCAAAGTCATCACTTTTATCTGTGTACATTCAGTATGAATCTGAATATGAAAATGATTCTGAGAATATTATTCTGGCTTTTTAAAAGAAAACTTTATTTATTTGACAAAGAGAACGCACGTGAGAGAGAGTACAAACAGGAGAAGCAGTAGAGGGAGAGGAAGAAGCAGTAGAAGGAGAGGGAGAAGCAGGATCCCCGCAGAGCAGGGGAGTCCCAATGTTGAACTTGATCCCAGGATGCTGGGTTCATGACCTGAGCTGAAGGCAGCTGCTTAACCAACTGAGCCATCAAGGTGCCCCAGTCTGGATTTCTAAATGGACTCTTTTCTTCTTTCTTGAATCTTCTTCTTTTCTATGTTCACTGGCAAATTTTCATCATTTTTCAGCAGAACTAATAAAAATATACCCCTAAACAGTGAAGTTATTTCCTATTTCCATGATTCCAATTTAAACACAGTTGCTGAGCCATTTTTACTTCCAGGCTCTGACTTTTCAAGATCCTGATAAATTAATTCCAGTGGAGCCTAATTACATGTAGGAAAAATCTTTAAAGTGTCAAGATTATTTCCTGAAATAACTCCTGTCAATGTCTCCATATCATCATTGAAGAAACTGAGGCAGAAAGCTACCATATCTTCATAAGTTACAACATAGTTTGTAAGTAGTTGTTTGGAGATTCAAACCTGAGCAGTTGTCTCAAACATGACCTTTTATTGCCCTCTTAGAATTGTATATATGCAAATATATATATCTTATCTAAGGCAATGTGTAATAGAGGATAATAAAAGAAATTTAGACTACCAGAAATATGAACACACAGTTAGCACTTTATTTTGAAGGGAGAAAGTGTGAAATCATATGGCAGTCAGCAAAAAAGTGGTCATGTTATACCTGGCACCTGATAACCCACTTGTCCAGAAAGAAGAAATAAAAATTTCAAGGTAAAAACTGACATGATCCTATTCTAGCTGCAGCAGAAATTGTTAACATATACTAATATGGACTAATGAAAAAACTGTTTTAACACTAGATCTTAAAGAAGCCTAAATCTTTGTATTACATACAATACTGATTATCCTACACAACATTCCATATAAATATGAGTCACTGAACTTCAAAACAGGAAAAAAAAGGCATATCACAGTCAAGAGTAAATTATAAAGAAATTATAAAGAAAGATTATTAAGAAAGAAAAATTATGAAGAAAGATAAATTTTAAGAAAATACCAGAACAAGATATTCTCCTGTTTGTAATATAGATTGGGGGTAGATGGTATTAGAATATTCAAGACCTTCAAAGAATGGACAGACAACTACAGATATTTTCAAAGAATCAACGGAGTCAACCTGAACCACAGTGAGAAAACAGATAAAAGAAAAATGGTAGGACAATTTCTGATATCATCAGGTCTTCTAGAAGAGTGTTTGTGGGAAGCAATTTCATTTAAAAACTTTAAAAGAATTATAGGTATACAGAATAAAATAAGGCTACATGAAAAAAAAATTCCAAGAAGAACTCTCTACACAGGATATCCTGACAATTTCTTCATCCATCCATTTAGAAATTTTGCCAAAACCAGGCCAATTTCCAATTTTACAGATTTAAACTGCCTTCAGTCTTATCATTCAGGAGATATAAACATTCCTGTTAGTGAAGACCTACAAATGTACAACAACACAGGAAAAGTCAGAGATATGAGTCAGTAAAATATCTCTGATAAAGCTGATAAGACTGAACAATAGGATAGTCCTGTGGAGCAAACATGGCAGATAAAAACACATAGTAGTGTAGATATTGGATCATCAGGTAAATATGTCAAGAATAAATAACCTAAATCTGCCATTTCCCAAGAAATTCTCTGAAGAACAAAATCCAGTCAATGATAATTAATACTTTAAATATCAAAAGTAGAAGATATAGGGATTGGGCTTTTAGAAGGAGAGTTAATTTTTTTTTTCCTCTTTAAGTCAACAACTTAGTGAAAGAATATTTGAAAAGTTTCTTGTTTCAGAATTTGTGAAATGTAAAAGCTTGAATCGATCTCTAATCCTCTTGGTTCTAATGCCATAGATCATTGGGTTCACTGTGGGTGGAACAAGGAGGTAGATGTTAGCCACAAAGATGTGAATATGAGGAGCCACATGTTGACCAAACCTGTGAGTAAGGAAAGTGAAAAAAAGCAGGAGTGTAGGCCATTAAAATCACACACAAATGGGATCCACAAGTGCCCAAGGTCTTGAGTCAAGCAGCCTTGGATGGAAGATGGAAAACCATGTAAAGGATAATAACATAGGAACATAGGATCAGTAGGAAATCTAAACCTCCAGTGAGGAAGGCAGCAGTCAGACTGTAGATTTTGCAGATCCTGGTTTCCGCACAAGCAAGATTGATCAGAGACATAAATTCACAGGAAGTGTGAGGGATGATATTAGTTCTATAGTAAGGAAGCCACCGAAGCATGAAGGGTTGAGGGCTGAAGAGCAAAACCCCACAGAAGACAATAGCCAGCCCCAAATTCTTGATGACTCTATGTGTCAGGATAGTAGAATGTCTCAGAGGATCGCAGATTGCCACATACCTGTCAAAGGCCGTGGCCAAGATAAAACCTGATGCCATGCTGCATAGTGAATGAATGAGAAACACTTATACAAGGCAGGCCAGGCTTCAAAATATATCTCCCTGCTGTGGAACCAAAAATGCTGAGGATTTGGGGCACAACAGTAATGGAGATGACCAAGTCAGCCACAGAGAGCATACAGAGGAAGAATAACATGGGCTTGTGCAGGTTGGAATCTGCTCTGATAATAAATAGAATAGCAAAATTACCCATGAGAGCTCCCAAGTAGACAAGGCAGAAGGGCACTGACAGCCAAGTGTGGATGGCCTCCATCTCTGGAGTGCCAAGGAGAAGAAAAGTACTGGGATGGAAATTCATATCATTTGACATGATGGAAACTCCTGGCTGGATTCAGTTGTAGGGTGGGTGGTATAGACTCTTTCATGTTCATTTGTCCATTCATTTACTGATGTTTTCATTTGTTTATTTATATAAAATATTTGGCAATGATTTATACCCTAAGGAGACAATGATAAATAGGATGCAATCTATTCTAACTTTAGAATTTAACATTCTAATAGTGGAAAAACTGATGCAAACCAATGATTACATTCCCTAGTGATTACTGCAATAAAAGTTATGTGAATAAACCAGGAAATTTATTTCACTTGTGTGAGTCAGAGGATTCATGGTTATGAGGCTTAATCTTGGTTCTGAAGCATTCTCGACCTTTGAAATAAGGATAAAATTATACCTCAAATCAAGTTCACAATCAGAAGACATCAGTGCCTCTACTGAGAGATCAAAGAATGTCCTTTGGTTTGTATGTGGGTGAAGATGAAGTAGTTGTTTGAGACATAAGCTTTTATCTCTGCCTCCTTGTGTTATCAACTTCACTGGTGAAACCACCATGATACACTGTTAATTGGCAAAAGAAAATTTCTATGTATTATACATAATATGGTTGCCTAAATAATATTCTTTGTATATACCACAGCAGAGAGAAAAGTCCAAAAAATTACAAATCAAACTGTTAGCAGAATTTGGTAATTGTACACCCAAGGAGACAGCAGCAAAGTATTGTTTTTTTATAACAATACTTATTTAAAGAAAAAAAAAGTTGTATAACAGACAAGCATTATTTTTCCTTTTTGAAGAAAAAAAGGTAATGCATTAGTGATTTCTCACTAGTTCTAACAAGTTTCATTTTCATTTTCGTTTGCTTCAAATGACTTTCTAATGTTTCTTTTGATTTCCTTAATCTATTTAGAAGTATGGCATTGTTTTCCATATATCCTGGGAGGGGCTCACTAGGGAAATTGCTATTACATGGGAATTATCATAGCAGAACTCTAACTGTAATTGCCTCACTTCATTTAGAATTCACTTGTCCAGAACTGTTCCTTAAACAGATTTATATGGCAATGAAACTGTAGAATGGAAAGAGATTCTTTCCTAAATTTTACTAGATTATCCACTATGCTACATCTAATTAGCATCTATTAATAAATAATATTAATTTCATATAATCTAGGTTCTTCTTCTAAGGAATGAGAGGTAAAAGAGTGACGGCAAAACTTTCTAAGCCAGGGCACATCTGCATGTTTCTCTTCAAATTAAACAAAAATTAGGAGCCACCCTCTTATGACAGGAAACAATTTTTTTTTAATAATTTTTTATTTTTTTATAAACATATATTTTTATCCCCAGGGGTACAGGTCTGTGAATCACCAGGTTTACACACTTCACAGCACTCACCAAAGCACATACCCTCCCCAATGTCCATAATCCCACCCCCTTCTCCCAAACCCCCTCCCCCCAGCAACCTTCAGTTTGTTTTGTGAGATTAAGAGTCACTTACGG
>NC_081557.1:46398343-46416745 GCF_022355385.1 Mustela nigripes | reverse complement strand
CTCCCCCCAGCAACCTTCAGTTTGTTTTGTGAGATTAAGAGTCACTTATGGATTGGGAGGGAGACAGGAAACAATTTTTAAAGCAGGCAATAATCCTCATGCCTCAGTTAATGTCTCAGTCCTCCTCCAACCTCCCATTCAACAGGGTCAGAATTCAGAGTTTTGCAGGCTGTGGGGTCTAGCAGAGAGCTGAGGTGTGCATGCTCACAGGTCCTGCTGTTAACTCTGAGGACAGTTTACAGACCAGATACACAAGGACAATGATTGTGGCACATGGTAACCTTAGAGAGACAGAAATCACAGCAACTGAAACCTGCTGATGATATAGGAAAGAGAGAGCTTATAAAAGTGAGAACTGCAGGTTCGATTACTGTTCCAAAGATGACCCAAAGGGTGATTGAGCAGAAAACTCCAACTCTGTTGAGAAATATATAGAAGATGCAGAACTTCTCAGAGCCATGGTCTCAACACCCACTTCAGGTATAGTCAGAGAAAAAGGATTAAAAAGAATTAAAAGGATTACTACTTCTGCAGCCTGGAGGATGGCGTGGGAGAAGAGATAAACATCATTCAATTTTGGAGTTGGGAAGCAGTAAGCATAGGCTGATCTTTCTCATTTAAAATGAATAAGAAAAAAAGACAAAAAAGGAAATCCATAAACAATGAATTTTGGAACACTGAAAAAAAATTTAATTTAAAAAAAAGGAAATCCCAAATTACTTGTTAATGGAATTGGGAATTGGCCTAATAAATAGTTTATTTCAATGTGTTGTTGGTTTTTTTTTTTTGCATAGTCACTTTATCTCAGCAAATAAAACAGTTTAGAAATGAGATAGTAGTATGTAAAGGACAAGTAAAGCACACCCATCATTGTGCAATTAAATTTGCTTTTCAGATTGGCTTTTCAATGAAAGAGAAAATCAAGTTCAAAACAACACGTCCTTGTAAAATTGTAAAGTATGAGAACATTGTCATCTGCATGGCATAATGCTAATTGTGCATTTGCAGTAAATTCATAGAGTTCGTTGGCTTTATTATATGAATGTTAAAAGAAAAATAAATAAACATTGAATTAAGAATTTTAAAATAACACCAACAATAACCTCTAGAAAAATAGGAGCAAGGCAATAATGAAAATAAAAAGAAAGGGTGATCTGGCAGAACAGTAAAATATTACAAGTATATGATTTAAAAGAGAGGAAAATCTGATAAGAGTCTTCCAAATTTAAGAAAAGCTACAGAGAAAAATTAAGCAAATTTAAAAACACTGAACAGCAATTGAAATATTGAGTGTGAAATTCCACATACATTTCACTCTAGGGAATTATGTGGCCCATGGAGAAGACCCATTACCAAAAGAATATTCTTCTGTACAAATTTTCTTTCCATAGGCATCAACCATTGTAATCACCGTTTTTTAATGTTTACTTTCTTCTGGAGATTTAGTGACTGGGTCCTGAATGAACAATTCAGAGCCCTTTGAGTATTCTGCCGTAAGGAGTAAGAACATGAAGGAGGGGGGCAGCCTGGATCCTGTTTGGGACATTGTCATATTGTCTATTTCTCCGGAAACCAAGTGGCACAATATCTCTTGGAATTATTTTCTCTGGGTCCCCGTGAAGCTACAGGAACTGGTTTTTCTTCGGTAAGTCTCAAAGCTCCTGCTTATCTCTTCAGCAAACAGGACAAATGCAGTTAGCCTTCCTGGGCATGCAGAATTGGAAAAAGAGAATAAACTTACAACCCCTCTCTTTCCAAGTGCTTCCTTCTGTATCACAGCCTAGAACTCTTCACTCTCAGATCCTTGATTAGAAAACCTGGGTTGTCCTTGCATCTGGTGTACACCCGCTTCATCTTGGGATTTGACTAAATAGGAGGTCAAAGAGCTGCTACTTTTCGGTCCCTTGTTCTCACTGCCATTAGTTATCCGTGGAAAACCTCAGCTGGGTTGCTGCCATTCCTGGAGAAAAGATCAGATGGGAATAGTGTAAAGCTACTGGAGAGAAGGAAAATTGTGGTACAAGAAACATCATAGTCAAATCAAAATTGATAGGACTGATAGAATGAAAGAGAAAAGCATAATAAAAATGATTTTATGGCCTCTTGTTTATTTGATAAGGAAGTTCCTTCATAGAAGATACTAATCATCGTCCCATGATTTCCTCACTCTTACTGCCTGAGGGCTCATTTGAATCTTCCAATGCTATTCGGCTTTCATACCCCTTTCACCTTTATGAAGTCCTCTGGGCCTTATTCTCCATGGTATTAATGATGGAGATTTGAGTTTTTGTGTTATTTTGATATTACCAGTCCTGAATCATCCAAAGTTCCTGGCCTGTCTTTTTATAATCTTCAGCCTTTTCAGCTCACCTCAACTATATAATAGATCTGGAACCACTACCTCATAGGAGCCAGGAAAGTGGCCCAGGGGTGCATGCATTCTCTGTGGATCCCAACTTATGCTGGAACAGAATCTTGAACAGAGATAGCATCAAGTCCTCAGAGGTAATTTCCCAACATTTTTATTAAAGATTTGAGAAAAGGGAATAAAAAGAATAATTTCTTTAATGGAATTTGTCTCACTCTGAAACTATCTTCAGTAAAGGCATACTGGTTGGTCAAATATAGTTTACAGATGTGCTTCTTGCACTAAATTTTTCAAATTTATAATCACATTGGCTTTACATAATGATTTTTGCCTTGATTACACATACATAATTCCTAATAGCCTATGAGAAAAAAATATGCAGTAAAGACATTACTTTTAATGTTATGGTATTCATAATTATAATTTTAATGGTCACAAAATACATATTTAATTTCATGTTCCATTATTCACTTAACCATTTTCTAGTTCCTGGATATGTGTCTTGTTTTTATTGTTATACTGATTAGGGGAAAAAAATGTGAAGATCAGTTCCTTACTGAGGTGTGATAGGAATATAAAAGAAATAAAAAAGAAAGCTAAAATTACACACAACTACTGCTCTGAACACTACCCTGCAAAGAGGGTTTAAGTCCTATTGTTGAATATCTCTCTCTATATATATTTTTAAATTAAGCTCCACACCCAGCATAAACACCAATACAGTACTCAAAATCACAACTCTGAGATCAACCTGAATCGAGATCAAGAATCTGATGCTCCACCAACTGAGCCACCCAGGTGCCCCACGACAGTACTATTTTTGATAGATAAACCACACATGACATTTATTGAAAAAAATCATGAAATATATACAAGAATTCTGGAAGATGTAGTTCAAGGAAGATAATATATATAATTGTTTTGTTATCAATGTTGTGTTCATGTTTTTGGAGGAGGTCATTACGAGGATTTGGCCAGTGATCAACTCATCAGTTAGGTCCAGGCAATTGGGCTCCTCACTCACTCCACTGTTTTGGAATATACATTCCACTCACCATCCCTGCACTAGGACTTGTTCCAAGGATTCAGTCTTGAGAGAGCAGTGTGTTTCTGAGACCACCTGGATACTGTATATGACCAAAACCCATGAAGGCCTCTACATAAACTTGTAAGATTCCTTTGGACAGGTGAAGAGAGCTACTCATCTTGCGACCACCCAATAAAAGCCTCATGAGTACGCTCCCTTGCTTATTAAACCAGTCACCTATTTGTCTAGTGTAGCCTATCTCTTTCTATAGTTATACATTGCCATTTATGGTTAGTCCGGTTTGTGAACTAACAATTGATGAGCCAGCCAGGAGATAGAGGAAATGCGTTCTGGAGAAGAGGTGTTGGCAGGAGAATATGGAGTTGGCCATAAAACTTTGTGTGGAGAGGCATGGCCCATATACCACATACTTGTGTACAACACAGTAATATGGGACCCCAGAAACAACAGCTTGTTTAATACCTTTGTTTGAGAAACTACATGTATTGCACTGTGGCAAAAAAGGGAAGCACATGGTGGCCACTGTGGGGAGGCATCCCCTGTGGGCAAACTGGCAGCCACTAATGCCCAGTGAGAGGCTAAAACTTGAGCTAGAAAGTTGGAGAAATATCTTAGTTTAGAGAAGGACATACAGGTGTACACTACTCTGCAAGTTTTGGGTCTAAAGACAAAGGTGGGAGAACAGAGTAATAAGTTGAAGAATTTAGCATGTCATTTGGCAAAGAGAAGAAGGTTCAGGCTGCCATGGATTAAAGTTTGAGGTCTTGTATCACAATCCAATTTGGACAAATAAATGTGGCATCGGGGGAAAGTGAACAGAATAAAGGGGAGGATGTCATGAGAGTGAAAAAGACAATGTGCCCCACTCCATCCAACCCCTAATACAAGAAAATTTCTAATAGTAATTACCCTAGACTTCCAACAAATAAGTTGGACTTAAAAAGACTAACCCCACAGCTTGAAGAATGGGAAGCAAGAAGATGGATGATCACGAATAAGCCCTTGTGTGGTAGGGATATAAGGAAAGACATTTGGGTTCACCTGCAAGAATCTGCAGCAGTCCTTCCTGTGTTCCATTTCCCAGCTCATAAGGTGCTGACATTCCCTGGCCATCAGGAAACTGCTACACTAGCTTGGGTACACACTCTAGCAGCTGACCCTGCAGTAGATTCAGCATATGATTGCAAAGAAAAACTAGGCACTGTAGTGTCAGGTGGGAAGGCATTTTGCCAAGGATGACAGATTGCCCTGGGAATAGTGACTTGATTAATGCAGGAACAGTATAGTCTCTGTTTTCTGAGCAACACCCAAGGCAGCTGCCAAAGGAGTCTGGCCATCCACCAGAGCTCCCAACTGGTGAGGAATTAAGAAATTGATGATATTGGCCCCATTCCTCTGAGTTGATGTTCTAAATATGCCTTGGTTTCTGTAAACACATTGTCTGGTCTACCCCAAGCTTTCCCTGTCATGCTATAAACAGGGCTATCACCCTCAGGGAGTTTAAAAGCTGAGTGTTATTTCTAGACACCCTCACCAAATACACAATAATCAAGGGTCACATTTCAAAGGTCTTCATATGCAAGTCCAAGTGAAAGAACATGACATTGAATGGAGGTTCCATCCTCCCCTATAATCCACAAGCAACAGGACTGATAGGAAGAATGCAATATTAAAGCAGCTTATTAAATGATTAACAAGTAAAACCACCTTTGCTGGGTGGGCTAAAGTACTGTCCCAGGTTTTCATACATTTGAATAATCAAATAATCAACCAGTAGGGCCTATTGCCCCCTATGTGAGACTGGGGACGTCTGCCAGGACATTCAACATCATAAAGCTGTGCACATTGCAGGAGATAGCAACCATTCCACTACTCAGTGTGGATCAACGTGCTATGTTGCCAAGAGCATCAAGGTCAACACGCCTGGAAAAGGTGTTACCTACTAGAATTTGCCATGGGGACTCCCACCAGGGTAGGTGAGTTACTTCACAGCTTTGTGTGAGGGGGAACTACTCAGTCTCTACTTGGATCCTATTGTCCTGCTATGGGCCAGAACTATGGAAGCATCCTCTACCAGCAATGGAACACCCACCTCTGAGAGAAAGGAGAAGATAATGGAGGTCTTGGTCTGGCATATCATACCCCAAATCGTTCTCCCAGCAGGCAGTACTGTCTCCCCTAGCCCACATGCATGGTATGCACACCTGGCTAGGTTCCTAAAAGGGCTGACCTCCCTCTCTCAAGGCCAGGTGTGCATATTGTGTTTTTCAGTGGTACAATCATTTGGCCACTGTCTTTGTTCCCTCCTCTGACCTGGAGGACACTATATAGCACATATAGAAGCCTCCACTAAATTCACTTGACAAAATTAAATGATAGTCAGCAAAGCCTGTCTTTACTGAACACTAAAATTTTCTAATGGGAACAGCTGTCCTCTGAAGTAACATGGACTTGGATATTATTACTGCTCCCCTGTGAAATTACCCAAAGAGAATGTTGCATGTTCATATCTCATGAGTCTGCTAGTAAATCATCTTTATTAAATTACTTGAGGACACTGAGTTATCTGTCTCCCAGCCTAGGGAACTTAATACATCAGTGGTTTGGATCCTGGGGCCCTTGGAGAAAAAATATGTTACTTATTTTGAAAATTGTTATCTTAATCTGTGTTTTCTCTTGCATGAGTCTCTACTGTTGCTGGGACATGTGCTTCCAAAGCAGGCAGATAGCAGATGAACCCTCCCCCAACCCATACTACTGAAACTCCTGCTCACTGCTCAGGGCACATTGCAGAAGAGGGGGCATGGAAGAGCCCGTCATGAGGGATGGAGTGTTAAAGAGGTCATCAAAAGGTGGTGACTCCCAGATAACCCCACAGCTGGACCTCGGCAATTGACAGGCTCCTTACTGCAACTCCCCACCATGGCATGGACTTTCCATTCACCATTTCTACACAAAGAGCTATTCCAAGGACAAAACCTTGAGAGACTAAGATGTTAAGACCATCTGCATGATCTACATGATTGAATCCCCTTAAGGCTTCTTTATGATCTGTTAAGATTCTGAAGGACAGATGTGGAGATCTACTATATTCAGCATAAAAAAGCTTTATTTAAAATAAAGGGACTAGACACTACCTTTTTCTCTCTAATGCATACATATGATATTGAAAAAAATCAAAACTTCTGAGACTCAATCCTGCTGAGGGACAGGCTTCAGAGATAGTTGAGGAGGATTCACCTCTTTTGCCCCCGTCAACCCAATCCTGGATTCTCTCATTACTATGATGTTAAGAGTAAAGACTTAGAATCCAATTCCCAGTAGTGTCTTACCATGATACCACCGGGAGGCTATGTGCCTCCATGCCCTTGGGAGCCTTCAACGTTCAAAAACTTGCCTGTAGCTGAGCTTATTGGAAAAGCTATAAGACTGTGAGAGAACTGAAGGCCTCCTCAGGTGAGGTGGGTGCTCATCCTCATTCCCACAGAACCTGTGGTCAGGTAAGGCAATGCACAGCAGAACTCCTTTGTGTCCCACCTCAATGTTACTCATTACTCTTAAAGCTCATTTTTGTATGTGTCCTGTTTGTTCACTGCTTTAACTTAATGCCTATTCCATTAGGCACAGGAATCTGGGGTTGATCCTTGTTAGAGTCCTGAAGGCTCTCTTCCTTACCTTTTTCCAGTTCTACATGGGACACTAATGGGAGGCACACTTACATGCCAGACAGACAGGCTGACTTCAGGGGAGTCTGTGTTCACTGTACCTGGGTAATGTCAACCTTAAAAATAAAATGGCCAGTTGTTTTAGCAGCAAAATGATTTTATTTAGAATAGCAGAGAACTTACTAATTGGGACGAGCAAATGATGTCAAACCATAGGCAAGTCTGAGAAGACCAAGTGAAAGTAAGCTTTTATGGAGCAGAAAGAGATTTCGAGGTTGTGGCAGATTCCCACTGGCTGCAGGCAGTGGTTAATGTGTTGCTGCTAAAACAGGGAGGGATCGTCTTTCTTTTTCTTAAAAGCAGGAGAAGGAAGAAATCAGAGAGGGGGACAAACCACAAGAGATTCTTGACTCATGGAAACAAAGTGAGGGCTCTGGAAATGAGGATGGGTGGGGGATGGGGTGACTGGGTGATGGGTATTAAGGAGGGCACTTACTGGAAGGAACACTGGGTGTTATACACAACTAATTGATCATTGAACACTACATCTGAAACTAATGATGTACTATATGTTGGCTAATTGAATTTAAATTAAAAAAAGAGTAGCAGATAAAATTCCTATGAGAAAAGTGTCCTTCCCTGTCAAAACAATTTCCTCTCCTTGCTGATTATGCAAACACAGCATGTAGCAGGTACAGAAGAGCACCTCTCAGAGCCTCCCAACTCCACTGTAAATGTGGGTTCCTTTTCCTCATTGTCATAGTCCCAACAATTATCTAACGATGCTGTGTTTCATTCTAGACTTAATCATCCAGATGTCAAGAAACCACATGACTCTTTTTTTTTTGAATACACACATATTTTTATTATTAAACTGAAGAAGTACACATGTAAGACTTGCAAGTTTGAACTCTGGAAAAATAATGGCAGCACGTTAACCTCGTGCGAAACATAAGATGACATCCTTCTTAACCAATCTCATCTCTCCGATTTTAGTTAGTTTATTCACTGAAAACTTGTAAGACTACAACAATCTGTACTGGCATGAGTTTGGGGAACATGTGTGGGAAGGAATTTAGTTATACCCACAGTGTCTCTGATAGTTAAGGGCAAACATCAGCCCTCTGCCACTTTGGGATAGCACCAGGATCCATGTGATCCATGTTCCTCTGAAAAACTCCAGGACTGTAAGGTAGAAAAGTCATGTTTTGCTTTGTTTTGTTTTTTAAGATTTTTTAAAAAAATATTTTATTTACTTATTTGACAGACAGAGATCCCAAGTAGGCAGAGAAGCAGGCAGGGGTGGGGGGGAAGCAGGCTCCCTGCTAAGCAGAGAGTTAATGGAGATTGCCTCTCACATCTCTAAGCCAGGATCTCATGTGAAGATGATTATTTCACTTTTTCAATCAAATGTGATGTAAGATATCTTTTAAACATAGTTTCATTTGGCTGAGTTCATTAAGGTGATCATTCATTATATTTATTTGGAATTTGTTTCAAGACAGTATCCCCTCCTTTTGTCTTCTGTGTATGTGTATGATAACATATAATCCTGCACTGCCTTTAACTTTGATGTCCTGAGTACCACATTTACTATTTTACTATGTTTCATTTTCATAATGTGTGTACTGATGTTCATTCTGATTACTTATTTATTTAAGAATGGACCACTCTGAAAGGTACCACTTTTAGGCACTCATCTTCTTAGACATTTTTCTGCTCAAACAAGTTCATGTCCAATCAATCACTGCAGCATTTACTATCCATTTCCTATGTTTCCTCTCTCTTTTCTTGAGGATCAATAGTCAACACCCTTCATCTGCAGGAACACCTGTATTCCCGCCTTCTGTTATCACATAGGCACAGAGAGGAGGACACTGAAAATTATTCTTGCAGAGGCTTTCTTTTTCTGATTGAATATCATCAATGCTGTCATGTTGAGTATCATCATCCTCAACACTTTCACCATTGTAATTAACAATATCAATTCCTATTTATAATTAAAGTGAAAGTATCTTCAGCCCATCTCCACAGCATTTAAATATTTGAAGTATTGCAGTCTTTCTTAGTTAATATAATGTGAACAGTTCAGCCTCAACCTTACTCAACATTAATATATGTTTCTCTGTGGCTTTTTCCCTTTCCTTTCTTTTTGTTTTTCTTTTTCTGTTACTCTGACATGTGTGTGCCCGTGCAGTCAGGTAAACAACAGTCTCCTCTACCATAAACACAGATACAGTGAAAAAACAGGTTAGCATGTGAAAAAATCAAAGAAAAGATCTTGCCCATGCATTCTATAATTAGTAACCCAGTGTAATTAAAAACTAGCCCATATAATTCATTTGCTACTACCCACAGAATCAAATGTTAATTGCATAGCATTTCTTCTAAGTGATCTGCATTAAGATCCTACTTAGGATAGAAAAATACTGCAGATAATAGTACAAAAGAAAGATTGATTTATGCCTTATAAAGTGGTGGAAGAAAATAGCTACATAAGATTTATGGACTTTGGGAAACACCCATGGTTCTCATGGGAGATAGACATGATTTCTATAGGGAAACTTGCAGAAGAATTCAGATACTGGCTGGTAAACAGACACACACACACACACACACATGTGCAGAATTCATTAATTGTCTGCTCCTAGACATAATTTTAGGTATATTTCTTTTATGCTTATGGTCCTAAGTACTGACTTACTGTCTATGGTGGAAAACCAGGTATCTTTCTTTTATGGTGGAAAATCAGGTATGTTTCTTGTTCCTAACAGAAATTCCAGGAAAGGAGAGGTCTTAAAAGGTCATCCTTGTCCACAGATTTCATTTCCTCTACATATCTGTTTGTATAATGAGACTGAGGCCGGTGGAACACTCCTTCCTTTTGATCTTGGTTCACTGTACTCATTCTAAAGATGCAAATTTGCTGGGACTCACTAGGTTTACAAAATGAGCAATGGAGATGCTAGATGCAAGCAAGCAATGATCAGTAAGTAAGTCTCTAGGGAATGCCATGCCCTGAAGAACTCATGGGATCTTATTTATGAAATGTATGGTGCTCACCTCCTAATTGTTTCTGTAGCGAGCAACACAGACTCAGGTGACTTATTTGTTTTCTTTGATATAGCATAGAAACATGTGGCACTCTTCTCAGAAATATTCTTAATAACCAATATTTCTAAGAAGATCCTTCATACCAGACTAAGTTATATATTCTTAATATGTATCATCTCATCTACTTCTCACAGAACTAGTATGTTATAGACATTATTACAGTTACTATCCATAATGTGAAGGTACAAACCTTAGGCTCAAAGAGGTAAAATTATTTGCCCAAGGCCATACAACCACTGAAGCCAAGAAAAACCCTGTGTTTTCCTTTGTTTGTACTGAGATGGTCCATTTAGGAAATCAGTCATAGTATGGAAAAATTAATAGACTGTGTATTTTCTTGCCTCCACTGAATTCAGCTGTCTTGCAGTTTAATAGCTATTTCTTAAGAAAATCACTTTCCTTCTAAAAGCTTGATACTTCATCAGAAAAGTAAGAGTGAATAAGAATTTTTTTCATAGGGGTCTCATAAATTTTATGGAGATGATCTTTAAACTTGTTACAGTCCCAGACCTATGGTATTAGTCCTTTTCAGCAGAATTTAGATATTGTTATCCATATACAGCTTCCCAAACAGGGGAATAACCTTACTGAGAATTATAAAATTTTCTCATGCAATTAACTGACCACAGAGCAACTAGATTCATCTTTTAATAACATGAACATACCATTCACCCTCTCAAACACACACACACACACACACACACACACACACACACACTCTCATTCAAAATTAGCACTTACATTAATTTATTTAGGAATAATATGGATTTTTTTTAAGATTACTTACTTCTGTCTTGTTTCATAATGCTTCTCATATCAAGGCTTTATCTATATCCAAAACTTATTCTGCAAATTGTTATAAATTCCAGAACTTTTCATACTCTCCTTTGCTTCATGGTTTTTCTATATTTATGGAATTTTCCTATCTCACCACAGAACCCAACGTGGGCACTATTTCCCCACCTTTAGGACCACTTAAATATGACCTCTTATATTCCCTCCCAGGGAGCTTTCCCAACACAAGATACATGTAGCTGCATAGCATTGTAATCTGGTCCACTTTATATTTTGATTGCACAAGGCAGTATTTAGAATGGGCAGCTTTGTAGGTACATAATAATTTTTTAAATACTTATTTGTTAAAAAAATATATAAATTAACCAAATAGATCCTCTTGGCAAGAGTCTTTAGAAGATCATTTACTTAACTTCACATCACTTAAATATTTTAAAATAAAAAAAAAAAACTTAGTTCAGAGATCAGAAGCAACTTAGTCACTATCCAATAGTTAGTGTCAGATGAGGAACAGAAGAATACGGACTTCTTGGACTCCAGTCTTGTTCTTTGGTCCACACTTTCAAAATGAAGTTGAGAGAGAATAAAGGTACAGGAATAATGGAGTCAGCATCATCTCCTAACAGGGCCCTGAGCTTATGTACTGATAGAGATTCTAATGTAATCAGGGATCTGAGATTGTTCTCTTTGCAAAGATAGGAACTCTGTATGGATGACATCCACACTTCCCTACTTTCAGCACTTGATTCCCTTAGTGGACTGAAGAGGGGACACAAGCATAAGAAAAGTGGAGAGTTTTTCCAATTTGCTCCTATTTGTTTAAACTTTAATCCTGAAACAAGTTTCAGGTTGCTCTCTGCTAGAAACCATACCACACTTTATATTAGAAATGTTAGAAAAAATTAGAGACTATGTTTTTACACAATATTTCATGTCTTATTATTTGGGGAAAATACATACTGATACAAGTTTCTTATTACGAGCTCTTGTCTGAAAGTTTACTAGTGCCTGCATGTTTCTCTTTGATTACAGCTTTGAATAGGTGGTGAACGGAATTTATATAGTCAACGGCATATCCACAGAATGTCAGCTTTGTGACATAAGGCTCATGTTGATGGTGTGCTAATCCTGACTGGTTTACTCCAGACACAAAGACTATCGATTACTCCAAACGACACGTCATGGTCTTTTTCAATAGTAGTACCTACAGACCCTTTCTGCTGAGTGGTTTCCCTGGTGTGGAAGACTCACATCCAGTGATTTCCATCTTGTTTTGTGCCCTCTACCTGATTGCCCTAATGGGGAACATCACCATCTTGGTGGTTATTCGGGTAGAACAGTCACTTCATGCACCCATGTACCTTTTTCTCTCCATGTTGGCTGCTACAGACCTGGGACTCTGTGCTGCCACCCTGCCCACACTACTCAAGCTTTTCTGGCTTAATGTTCGTGAAATAGACTTTGATGCCTGCCTCATCCAGATGTTCTTCATTCATGTGTTTTCCCTAATGGAGTCAGGCATCCTCCTCACCATGGCTTTTGACCGCTATGTGGCCATCTCCAACCCACTGAGGTACACTACTATTTTGACTGATTCCACCATAGCCAAGATAGGTGTAGGGCTTCTGCTACGGGCTGTGGTTGTCATCTTTCCAGGACCCTTTCTCATTAAGCGACTCAGGTTTTGTAAGGCTAATGTGCTCTCCCACTCCTACTGCCTGCATCCGGATATCATTAAGCTCTCCTGTTCTGACCACCGAATAAATAGCATCTATGGCCTCATCATCATTCTCATCACCTTTGGAGTAGACTCTGTACTCATTCTCCTCTCTTATGTGAAGATTCTGATCACTGTGCTAAGCATTGCCTCCCAGGAAGAACAATTCAAGGCCCTTAACACTTGTGTCTCCCACATTTGTGCTGTGCTGCTGGTCTATGTCCCTATGATGGGGGTATCCATTATCCATCGCTTTGGGAAACATGTTCCACCCCTGGTGCACATTATTATGGGTTATGTATACCTGCTGATTCCTCCTGTTCTCAACCCTGTTGTATACTGTGTTAAAACCCAGGAGATACGCACCCGTATTCTGGGTAATCTCTTAAGATTATAGCAGAGAGTGCTTTAGGGTCACATATATTTCTAGAATAATCCTTATGAAATCAGCTTCTAACTTGAGCAGAGGAAACATATATCTTGGATAAATATTCTTATGTTCACAATCCCCATGGACATATTTATCTTTCAGTCTTCTGGAAGTTTTTTAATGTACTAACAGTATCTTTTGGCTTTTCATTTCCCCCAAGTAACTCAGTGCAGATAGATGAAAAATAATCATATAAATAAAAGGTGAGTTCTCAGTCATCTATGTTGTCAGAGATCCCCAATATCCATGGAAAGCAGCAGATTAGTTGGAAGATGTAGAGTGCAAATCATAAGGCATCCAGTAGAGGCCATGTTTTCATCTGACCCCATGCATTCTGCAATGTAACTTCTGATGATATCTTCCATGAATGTCTCTTCCATGACTTTTTCCAAGATACCTTTGAAATTATATAACTTTCTCAGCTTTCACTTGTGAAAGTTTTATATTTAGATATTACTTTACAATGTATTATCCTACTTTACCATGCACTGACTCAACCACTTTGACATCTAATGATAGGCACACATATAAAGCCTAGAAATCTAGGCCAGAAGTTAAAGAACAGACTGAAAATCTGAAATGAATTTTTGTCATTGCATGCTAGGTACTACCTCTTATCTCATATTTTTATTTGCTAATTAGCATTCTCCTGATTCATGAAATTATGTAACTAAACTTAAGTAAAAATAGGCTATTCACTCAGTATCAATTGGGGAGTGTGCTGCTGAGAAGTTTTTCACAGGGAAGATACATTTATTTGAACAGTACTCACTTTAAATAGTTTTTACCTTCAAAGAGTAAAAACCTTAAACCTTAAACCTTGCCGTTAAAATAACGGCAAGAACGAGAAATAACTCCCTCAGGTGAGTTGCATTTGCAGCATATTCTGGCAAGAATAAGAAGGAGATCCTCATGAGCCAGTACTATAACTTCCCACAGGCTACAGGGGCTTATATATTTCTCATCTCATGAGAAATGCTGATACCTTAATGAGAAATTGCTGATTTCTATAACTTTCCTGTATTTACTGAGGAAAAAAACCAACAAATAGATTTGTACAACATTATACTTACAAAGATTTCTGGATATGACAGGAAATTCATGGTAATTTTAAATGGCTGTAAGGTAAAGTAAGGTCTTGTAAATTTAACTCATTGTCTCACGTGTGCCTGTAAACAATCTAATGCTAACCCCATACATTCTATCTAGACACTCTGGAAAGCCAATGGAGATTTTCTGCCATGGTTATTTTTATTTGTCATTTGTCATTTTCATCTTTTTTATCATTCCAGAACTTTTTATTTTTTGAACTCAATGTCCTTATCTTACCCTGGAAACGCTTTTCTTTTTTTTTTTTTTTTTTTTTTTTTTTTACTGTAGAATATGTATCTCTTTCATTAACATGTATCGTTCACTGAGTAACCATACCAATAAGAATCCCAGCATTAATGTGATTTACAAAATATATATTAAAAGAATCAAGAAATAAATATATAGTCCCAAATTATTTGTGACATAATCTACAAATTAGACAAAAAAATCAATGTCATATCTAAACAAGGAATAAATTACATAATCTTAAGGACCATAGGGAAAAGCAGTTGCATTGCTGATTTATCTCTTGGAACTACAGGATATTTGTGATTAGACATGACTCTGTGAGATCAACAGCAAAGGTGAGGCTGAGACCTATATTTGGCACATAGGAACATTCTAAATGAATATCATATTGTTGAACCCTGCCTGGAATGTTTCTTGGTGGAAAATGCAGCATAGTTTTATATTATCTAGTGTTTTCTGACTGATACTTAATAATTTCCCAAATTTGGTGGATGAGGTATTCATGGGTTTTAATAGAAGGATTTCATGATAATTTCAGATTGATGAATTAAAATAGGTAACTTACTAGGGTTCCTGAGTGTCTCAGTGAGTTAAGGATGGGACTCTTGCTTATGGCTTAAGTCATAATCTCAGGATTATAAGATCCAGTCTTGCCTCCACTCCATGCTTAGCATGGAGTCTGCTTGAAATTCTCTCCCTTCCCTCTGTCCCATACCCCCTCATACACATATTCTCTCACTCTCAAATAAATACATAAAAAAGAATAAATAAAGTCTTTAAAACATAAAATTAATAAAATGGGTGATTTATTAAAACATTTTGAATTAAGAGGGTATGTGACTTCAGATTCAAGGAGTACTTAAAGGTACAAATATAATTAACCTGAAAATAAAAATATATATGAAGATAAACTGCACTGTTTTATATCTATAACCACTGAAAAGCATCATAATTATTTGTCTTCATGAAAGGAATAATCTCATCTTACTTGTATTCTCTAACCACTGCAATAAATTGTCACTTGTCTGACTCATCAACATTTAATAAGTCAATTGTTATTTTTCCCTCAAGTAAACTTATAAAGTAGACTCCTCTTAATTACTAATGTGTATATTTCTTTGGTCTGTTCATGTATAATTGACACTAAAAATCATGGCTAGTAATGACAGTTTTATATACTCTGTTCCTAATTAAGGTGGTTTATCCATACACATGAACAATTATCACTTGACCATTAGAAGCTGTGTCTTGGGATTGGGATCATATATAGTAACAGAAATGATCAAAGGAAAGAACATTATTGGAGTTTCCCATGAACTTTAGTTGAAACATGAAAAAATGCTTAACATCATTAGCCATCAGGGAAATGCAAAACAAAACCACATTGAAATACCACTTTACACCAGTTAGAATGGCAAAAATTGACAAGACAAGAAACAATAAATTTTGGAGAGGATGTGGAGAAAGGGGAACACTCTCACACTGTTGGTGGGAATGCAAGTTGGTATAGCCACTTTGGAAAATGGTGTGGAGATTCCTTAAAAAAAAAAAAAAGAATAGAGCTACTCTGTGACCAAGTAATTATCCAAATGACCAATTATCCAAATATCCAGCAATTGCCCTACTGTATATTTACCCCAAAGATACAGATGTAATGAAAAAAGGGCCACATGGCACCCCAATGTTCATAGCAGCAATGTCCACAATAGTCAAAGTACAGAAGAAGCTGAGATGCCCTTCAACAGACAAATGGATAAAGATGTGGTCCATATATATAATGGAATATTATTCAAACATTAAAAAGGATAAATACCCAACTTTTGTACAGCATGGATGGAACTGGAGGGTATTATGCTAAGTGAAACAAGTCAAGCAGAGAAAGACAATTATCATATGGTTTCACTTATTTGTGGAACATAAGGAATAGCATGGAGGACATTGGGAGAAAGAAGGAAAAAATGAAGGGGGATGAAATCAGAGCGGGGAGAAGAACCAAGAGAGACTATGGACCATGGGAAACAAACTGAGGGTTTCAGAGGGGAGAAGGTGGGAGAATGGGTTAGTCAAGTGGTGGGCATTAAGGAGGACATGTATTGCTTGGAGCACTTGGTGTTATATGTAAACAAGGAATCATGAAACCCTACATCAAAAACGATGTACTGTATGGTGACTAACATAACATAATAATAATTAAAAAAAGAAACTTAGGTAAACCAATAGCATCTCCTTCTCTTATTCTTCTCTATAAATTGCAAAAAGAAATTGGGAATCTGTGCTAAATCATTGTGGGAATAACAAATCGATTGCAGTGCCTGCTCAGGCGGGTCACTTGATAAAGGGAAATAGATCTATGGAAATAAAAGTCTTAAGGATTCCAAATAAAGCCAAAGATATTTATTCCACCATGGAAGACTAAGGAAAGCCAGCACTAGGAATACCTGTTTGAGTTTTTTTTTAATTTCTTTTCAGTGTTCCAGAATTCATCATTTATGCATCACACCCAGTGCTCCATGCAATACGTGTCCTTAGTAATACCCACCACCAGGATCACCCTACCTTCCACCCCGCTCTCCTCCAAAACCCTCAGTTTGTTTCTCAGAGTCCACAGTCTCTCATGGTTCATCTCCCCCTCCAATTTCTCTCAACTCCCTTCTCCTTGAATTTTATCTTTCAAAAACTAGTTATAAAAATTTCATTACCTGTCTTTGTTGCTGTACTCACTAGCCCTGGCCCTTTCTATTGCTAAGGAAACTAAATATAATATGATGACTAGCACAATATAAAAATTAATAAAAAAGAAACAAAATAACCTCATAAAGGGCAGAATATGTGTATAAACTTTTAAAAGATGATGCTGATGCTCTATGAAGAATGATAAGTTCTGCTTCAAGTCCTAATATGCTCTTATGTCAAGATAAGATTTTTTCCATTGTTAAGAAAGAAAGAAAAAGTAGATATACAAAGACACTGATAAAACAAGAAAGGTAATATTAAATTCTCTGACAACACAGAGTATCAGGAAACAAAGATACATGGGTTTAATATATTTCATGAAAATTAATAGATAAATGCTCATCTTGCAAGTGGTTGGGATTAAAAATTGAAGGGAATAGGTGGAAATGATTTCTAACACACTCTGCTCCAAAATATTCATATTTAAAGGGAATTTGTAAAGAACACATTAAGTCAAGCTGTATGGTCTAGTAGACATGAACTGCCTCCTTTAGGACCTTCTCGTGATGCTCTGTTGCCTTTATTTCTGCTATTTACTCTTTTATTGGCAACTATGATGCTAACATACCTAGAATACAAAAATCAGTATGTGTTTAAGTCATTTTGTTGATGTTATTATTGTTTTGGGACATGTCTACATCACAGTAGAACTGACTTTTGTGGGGAAAAGTATATGGAGGACTCCTTGGCGGATCTGTTTGGTCTTCACACTATAGATGATTGGATTGAGCACAGGTGGGACCAATAAGTAGATATGAGCCATGAAGATATGGATAAGTGGGGAAGAGTGTTTGGCAAAACGATGGACGATAGAGAGCCCAATCATAGGCACATATAAGATGAGTACAGCACAGATGTGGGATGCACATGTGTTAAGAGCCTTAAGCCTCCCCTCACGTGATGCAATTCTTAATATTGACTGAAGAATGTACATATAAGACACAAAAATACCCAGAGAGTCCATGCCCCACAGCACAGTGATCAAAACCAATCCATATATAACATTAAACTTGGTGTCAGCACAGGCAAGGCGAATCATGTCCTGGTGTAGACAATAGGAATGAGAAAGGGTGTGGGAGTGGCAGAAAGGAAAGAAGGCCAGCCGGGCCAGAAGTGGAATCATGGCAAAGGCACTCCTAAGCAGAGCTGCAATTCCAATTTTAGCAATAAGTCTTGGTGTGAGAATGGTAG
>NC_081557.1:46296686-46388343 GCF_022355385.1 Mustela nigripes | reverse complement strand
TGTGGGTAGGAGAAGAATCAATGAAACAAGATGGGATTGGGAGGGAGACAAACCATAAGTGACTCTTAATCTCACAAAACAAACTGAGGGTTGCTGGGGGGAGGGGGTTTGGGAGAAGGGGGTAAGATTATGGACATTGGGGAGGGTATGTGCTTTGGTGAGTGCTGTGAAGTGTGTAAACCTGGTGATTCACAGACCTGTACCCCTGGGGATAAAATATATGTTTATAAAAAATAAAAAATTTTTAAAAATGGAGGCTTTTTCTCAACTATTACAACTCTATGTTTTTCAAAAATACTGACTCCTTAATGTTTCTTTGTGGTTGAGTGTTGCAACAGGGTAGTATGTGCACTAATGAATAATCAGAACTCTCTCGTTGGGATGGGAGTTTCAGTTGTAAATTCAGATCTGTTTGGTCCAAGAACAACTTTTTAAAATGTGGTCCTCTGTTAATTTTTCCAACCCCAATTTTGTTCTTGGCAATTTTGGTCTAATTATAATGCCTTACAACTTTATCATGTGTCCACTCCCCTCCCATGTTGTCTATTAAACGTACATTCCAAATTGCTAATCTCTAGGCACTGCTGTATTTAATATTTTCAACTGAGAACCAGCTTTTTCAGGAGTTGAGAACCTCAGTATAATAATTGTCCTACAGAAAATGTACTCAAGTACTAAAGAAATTTGCCATTCACTGATAGTCTAGGAAAGTGAGAGATTATTTATCGCTTAATAGTCAAAAAACCCTCACAGTTCCATCTTTGAATGTCTTCTTAGGGAATTGTCAGACAAATGATCTAAACTTACTGACTTACCTGGCATTGGATGCCTCTCATTCTCCTTGTACTTTAATTTCTCTAATATGAATTTAAATCACTCTTCACAGATTTTCTTATAAAGCAAATCAATAATAACATACATTTTGAAACCTCTGCTGATTTAAGTAAGCCAAAATGCAAGGAATTTTAGCCTATGGTGAAATTACAATGTCCATAAATGTTTAAGTAGAAATTATTTGTATCATATCACATTTTATCATATGAGCATATATTATTTCTGAGTTAGTCTACCTCAGCAAGGACACTATCCAAATAAATGTGTAGAAATTGTCTTTAGTGACAGACAACTGCAGGAGTATTTTGTTTCCTTATTACAAGGCACTGAGATGATCTCTGTAAATATCTCCTTATTCATGAAACTGAGAAGCTTTACTAACTTTTACTAATATATTTCCACAGATGTATTTTCATTAATGTACATGTATGTATATGTAATTTGCTATATTACCAGCATCATATAAATGAAGGAAAGTACTAAGTATTGATATCCAGAGTTAAATGTAGGAAAATCCAAAAATCTTCCATTGGGAAGATAGTTATACCACTTGTAAGCTGAAGAATGTGTATGAGTCTTAGGTTTGGAGTACTTAGTAAGAAATAGTCTAGTTGTGAGACAATAGAGTGAGACATGGTATGATAGACAGTTTTCACAGAAAATAATTCCCCCCAGATTTTTTAAAGGTATTAGTCTAAACAGTTTAGGGACTGCCAAATTATAGGGCAGGGCTTTGAGATTGAAATACCAGAATTTGTGAAGATATGCTGCTTGCTGGGGAATGAGCCAAGGGAAGTTCATTTGCACCAACATGAATTTCATTCAGCATGATGTCAAGGTGAACTTGTTGAGTGTGTCAAAAATGGAACAGCTCCTTGCATTGCTCCTGACTCTCCACTTGTGACACAATTTGTATTTACTTCTGACCTCAGCAGGCAAGAATTGCAGCAATGTGGTTATAATCCACACTCTGAGGTTCCTTCTCTTCCTTACATGTTTCCAGTTAGTGCCATAGCTTTATGACAACTTTATGACTTTCTCTCCATTCAGTCCCCTCTCTAGACAAATTCATCCAAACTTCCCCTGAGGACCTTTCCTTTGCTCTGCACACTTCTGTATTGGCCGACCCCTCTCCCACCCCATACTGTGATTGGCTGGCTATACTTGTTTCATTTCTTAACACCATAGTACAATATTTTGAAAGTTATACTGGTCCCATAATAAACAGCCTCCACTCCCCGCCCCACACACACTTTCTTCTTTTTAGGAGCACAACTGAAATTATTCCTTGGACACTCTTTTACACTACCCACTGATACCAGAGGCAGGGGAATTCTCAACACCTGAGACCTCAACTGCCAGCCAATGCCAGGTTCTTGACTGTGCTGGAGAAAGAATTAAAAAACAAGTCAGAATAAAATGTAGCAGAAGCAGCTTTATTGCAAAAAACGAAAGTGCACACTCCAGATGAGGAAGTGAGGACAAACTCAGAAAATTCGAGTTGTGCCATTTGGACGTTGAGCTCTGATGTTTATGGGTGTTTATAATTTGGGAACAAAATATTCATGTGAGGTTCTGGGTATAGGAGTGGATTTCTAGGAATTGCGCCCAATATTATTCATGATATAAGTTAGGTATTATGTGTAGACAGTCTAATCTTTCTCTTGCAGGTACTCCATATATAGACATATAGACAAAACCTACTAGGAATCTTCTCACATCCAAAGTGGAGGGGCCATTCTGTCATTTGAGAGCTAGCTGGCTTTTTGTGTGTATGTATGCTGCAGTTAAGCAACAGTAGCAGGATGCTTGTGGTTATGGGAAACCACAGAGCGATCATAAGTTTGCTTAATCACCACAAACTGTCAGGTGTCAGACTCAGTTCCCTGTTTTTTTGTTACTCTTGAAAATATCCAACACTTCCCTATTCTGCCTGCCTCACCTGTATTATAGACACCTGAAAATTATGGAGTCTTGTGATGAGGAAAAATAACCCTTAAACCAGTGTCCATTGAAGCAGGGATTGGAATATGTATGGCAGAGAGGGCATCAATACTGAGTTACAGTGATTTACTTGTCCTGTTGTTGAAGTTTCATACTCAAAATTTCTGCTTACTGTGATTATATGGCCTTCAAGATCCTTAGGGATGAATATTTTCTTTTGAACATGAAAACAGCTGGATGTGTGGGTCAAGGAGTAGGGAATGTCTAGAGAATAACATTTTTGAATCATGATATAAACGGGGACACAAGAGGGCTACAGGGTAACCAGATTATTGGGAAGTAATATAATAATTTGCCATTCCTAAATGTTTACTCAGAATCAGTTGTTTTTCTGAGAACATTCCATGTATTAAACCACATAAATTTTAACTCGAATCAATATAAGTTTAAGTGACTTGTATAACATTAGACAGATGACAAGTGATAGACCTGGTTTGTCTCCACACACCGACTCCAGAGCCCTCATTCTAAAATGTTTTTATAAATTGTCCTAATGACACAATAGTTTATTTGTATTTTTGCATGTGAGACACTGGATGGTGACTATTCTGTACATAATATTGGAAAATACCATCATTAATTTGATTATGGGTGTTGGTTGAAAATATACCTTTTAAAAAAATTCCTCAAAGGGGCTGGTCCACATCTGAGCCTTTCTCTTCCAAATTAATGCTTTTGCAGTGCACTTACCCACCATATATGAGCTTTTACCTCAGAGTAAAAAATCATCACCAGACAAAAGCTCTCTCAATCTTACCTTGTCCTACCATTCAGTTTCTGTATATTCGTCAAGAAAACTCATTTTTACATACTTTCCTTTTTTATTTTTTTGGTCCTAAAATAAACTTTTATATCTTTTATATCTTTTTATCTGTGTTTGTGGCTTCATCAAGAGCACTTGGGTGGCTCAGACCGTTAAGCATCTACCTTCAGCTCAGGTCATGATCCCCAACTCGTAGCATAGAGTCCTGCATCCGGGTCCCTGCTCAGTGGGGAGTTTGCTTCTCTGCCCCTCCCTTGGCTTGTCACATTCTCTCTCTCCCTCTCGCTCACTCTCTCTCTAAGTAAATAAAATCTTTTAAAAAATTCACATTTCTTTTTTCAACATTTTGAGGAACCTCCATGCTGTTTTCCAGACATGGAAAGCTGGTTGCACCAGCTTGCATTCCCACCAACAGTGTATGATCTCCCTGATATGAGGAAGTGGTGATGCAACATGGGGGCTTAAGTGGGTAGGAGGAGAATAAATGAAACAAGATGGGATTGGGAGGGAGACAAACCATAAGTGACTCTTAATCTCACAAACAAACTGAGGGTTGCTGGTGGGGAGGGGGGTTGGAAGAAGGGGGGTTGGGGTTATAGACATTGGGGAGGGTATGTGCTTTGGTGAGTGCTGTGAAGTGTGTAAACCTGGTGATTCACAGACCTGTACCCCTGGGGATAAAAATATATGTTTATAAAAAATAAAAAATTAAAAAAAAAAGAAAACTGGTGAAATCCAAAAAAAAAAAAAATTCACATTTCTCATGCACTTTCACATTCATTCTTTCTATCTCTATCCCATTGCACAATTTATTTTTTCTTTTTTTATTTAAATTAAATGACCCAACATATGGCACATCATCAGCTTCAGATGTAGAGTTCAATAGCTCATCAGTTGCATATAACACTCAGTGCTCATCACATCACGTGCCCTCCCTAATGCCCATTATCCACTTACCCAAACCCCTACCGAACTCCCCTTCAGCAACCCTGTTTTTTCCTATAGTTAACAGCCTGGTTTAAAACATGGTTTGCCTCCCTCTCTGATGACTTTCCATTCAGTTTTCCCTCCCTTCCTTTGTGATCACTTGTGCTATTTCTTATAGTCCACATATTAGTAAAACCATATGATGACTGTGTTGATCTGACTGACTTCTTTGGCTCAGCATAATTCCATCCACATTGATGTAAATGGTAAGAGCTCACGTTTTTTTGTAAGATTTTATTTATTTATTTGACAGAGAGAGAGATTACAAGTAGGCAGAGATGCAGGCAGAGAGAGAGGGGGAGGCAGGCTCTCCGTTGAGCAGAGAGCCTGATGCGGGGCTCAATCCCAGGACCCTGAGATCACGACCTGGGCCAAAGGCAAAGGCTCAACCCACTGAGCCACCCAGGCACCCCAAGAGCTCACTTTTTTGATGGCTGAGTAATATTCCACAAATATATAAACACACACACATATGAGAGACATATTGTGTGTATATATAGATATATACATATATATGCATATATATGTGTATATTATATTATATTATATTATATTATATTATATTCACACACATACATACATATACATACCATGTCTTCTTTAGCCATTCATCTGTCAATGGACGTTTGGGCTCTGACCACAGTTAAGCCTCATGCTGTCAAAAATTTGCCTATAATTTCTGACTCTCCAAAACTTAACTACTAATATAGCCTTCTGTTAGCCCTACTGATAATATAAACAATTCATTGATGAACATATTTTGTAAGTTATATTTATTATATACTGTATTCCTAGAAGAAAGTAAACTATATAAATAAAATGTTAAGAAAATCATAAGGAAGAGAAAATACATATACTGTACTATATTTATAAAAACAATACATGTATAAGTGGACCTAGGCTGTTCAAACCTGTGTTGTTCCAAGGTCAACTGTGTAATATATACACAATTGTAATGGGAATTACATAAACATAGGAAAAAACCTAAAAATCCACACATCCAAACTAGGAGTCTAAAATGTAGGATGGATGGCAAAAAGTACAGAAAAGGTATCATTTAGTTGACTTTCTGGGGTCTGACATTTTTAACAGTGCCAATGTACTCAGTGCTTTCCCGCCTTACCTGTGTTGCAGTTACAATTGTATTCATCAGAAAAAATACATACAAATAAATTACAAAGAAGATGTGGCTTTCCATGTCTTGTAAAACATTCAGAAATCTTTCGCTCCTCTTAAAATACTTTTCTATATCTCACTGCATAGAGAACTTGTCATCTACTTAATTCATGAAGGTGGCAACTCCGTGTCTTTTTCTTCATGGCATTTCTTCACATACAAAAACCTCCCTCGGTAACTTGGTTAGAAGTGATGGCTCTTTTCACATATCAGCTCTTATAAGAGTAATTTTCTAGGAATTTGAACCCCGATTGACACTTATCCTCTCATCCATATGGCATGTGCACTTACCTGTCTTTCATCTCTTGTCATATTTATTTTATATTTTTGCATGACTTTCTCCTTTATTATATTGCACATTTTTCTTTGGAAGAGATCTTGTCTTTTCATATAGCTGGCTGCCATTCCAATGAATGAAGAAAAAGAGAAGCAGAAATAAAGTAAAAGAGTGTTATTATGTGTTTGGTAAATAATTTCAATGTAAATCTGAAACAACCAGTGAATTGTCATAAATTTATTAGAGCCCACACTGACCTCTAAATGCTATAGTGCACTAACAGTTTCCTGATTATAATATTAAATCTTTCAGACACAACCAAGAATCAGTCTCCAACAAAATTGAATTATGTCAACATTTTGCTCCTTACTTAACTACAGAATGAAAAGAAAAGAGAATAGAGGACAGAAACTCACATCTTCTTTCCGGGAAGAATAAAATAAATGACCTGTAATGTTTTCTGGCTAAATCCTACATCCTCTCTCTATCTCTTTACAAGAAATTAATTAATTAAAAGAAAGAAAGAAACAAATGCGTACTGAGCATATATGAGGGCTATGTGAGTTGCATTACAGGCGTTATCCCATTTACTTCTTTTTTATTTATTTCATTTTATTTTAAATTTAATTCCAGTATAGTTAATACACAGTGTTCTATTAGTTTCAGGTGTAAAATATAGTGATTCAACAATCCTATACATTACTCAATGCTTATCTTCATAAGTTTATTCTTAATTCCCTTTAAGTGTTTCACCCATGCCCCCACACACCTCCCCTCTGATAACCATTAGTTTGTTCACTCTAGTTTAAAGAAACTGTTTCTTGGTTTGCTTCTCCATCTCTTCTTTTTTGTTGTTCATTTGTTTGGTTTTTTAAATTCCACATGTGAGTGAAATAATATGGACTTTTCTTTCTCTAAATGTGTCATTTCACTTAGCATTATACTCTCTAGATCCACCCATGTTGTTGCAAATGCCAAGGTATCATTCTTTTTTATGGCTGAGTAATATTTCTAGGGATGATAGATAGGAATTTATCTATCTATATATCTATATAAGGATATATAGATAGGAATTTATCTATCAATCTATCTATCTATCTATCATCTGTCTTTATATATATACCACATCTTCTTTATCCATTAATCTATCAATGGACACCTGGGCTCCTTCCATAATTGAGCTATTGTACATCCTACGATAAATATAAGGGTACATGTATTGTTTTGAATTAATGTTTTTGTATTCTTTGTGTAAATATCCAGTAGTGGAATTACTAAATCATATCATAATTCTATTTTTAATTTTTTAAGAAACCTCCATACCATTTTCCATATTACAATTAATGCTTAAGAAATTTCATGGGATATAATCATAGCATGACACAGTTAAGCAAACAAGCTAATAATGTTCAATTCATTTACCTAAAACTACTCTAGTATGAATTCATTATACTGGAATTTGAACCCAAGTATAATTACAAATTTGTAATCTTTACACTTACATTGTAAACTTTGGATTCATATAGTTACATATCATTAAGTCAGTAGTCACTAAACTATTAGTAGTTAAGTTTTGGGGGAGTCAGCTTAAAAGATAAGCACTCCACAGGGTTTTGTAAATGTAAAATAACATAATGCATTTAATACTGTTTTGAGCAGCATGAAACATTACTCAAATATTATAGATTTCTTTTAAAAAATTATTTATTTATTTATTTGACAGATAGAAATCACAAGTAGGCAGAGAGGCAGGCAGAAAGAGAGGAGGAAGCAGCCTCCGAGCTGAGCAGAGAGCCTGGTGTGGGGCTCGATCCCAGGATCCTGTGATCATGACCGGATCAAATACTATAGATTTCTAAAGTTTGTTCAGAATTTGGGACTCCTACATCTACTCTCCCACCCATTCCTTCATCAACCTTCCTCTGATGGACTGAACTAAGCAGGGGCATCCATGCGTGAATTCATCTTCAAAGAGGCTGCAGTCTAGTCCCAAAGTATAACAGAATAGAGATGCTGGTGCTTTTAATATGGGCAATTGTATGATTTTAAGATCCATAGACCCTTTATTTTATTTAAGACTTTAATCAGTTGGAACGTGTCCACTCCTACTATGCATTTAAGCTAAGCTAGCCATCAGAGATACAGAGCTTCTTTGAATTTGTCCACCTAAGTCTCCCTTGGGCATTCTCTCTTCCAGTGGAAATCCCCACTATCTCATCCTGAGCCACATTCATCCCTCAGGCCCATGGGTTCCTACTCCTTAAGTAGTATTAGTAGCTATAGTTCCCTCAGGCTTCCAGGAATCCTGTATAACCAGGAGAACCTAAAATCTTCTTTCGCCTCAGATAGATAAACTGGTAACCTCCTATGTCCTTTAGGAAACACTGTCTACATTTGTGAACTCTGAGCGAGAAAGCAAAGCAGTGAATGTTCATTAAGTGATGGGGAAACAGAAGTGGCTATAGATTCAGGTAAGTTTGTTATAGGGAAGGAGGGCTAATCTTGGAGGAAAAACAATGATCAATTTTTCAATGGAAAGGAGGGCAGAAAATTTGGGGTAAAGAAAAGAAATTGTGGGTAGTTGGAAATAAGGATTGAAGTGAGGTGAAAAAGGGGTTTGAAGGAAAATAATGCATAATGTGGCACAGTTATGTGAGATTAGATATGTTGAGTGTTTTAGGTAAGTGAACAGGTAATAATTGAATAGAATTATGAGAAGGATATGTAGATTATTTTATAGGGAAAAAGAAAGAATATCTGTGCTTTGATGAATGAGGGTAACAATAATATGTATTGAGGTCAGAAATAGTAAAGCTATCTGAGAGGCAGTCTGGAGGATTTGAGCACAAAGGTAAAGAGAAAGGGGAGTAGGGACAAAATCATATGTATCAATCCATCTCCCTTTCCCCATACACTGGAAAGAAGGATCTTATTAGTAATGACGATGACTTTCCTTTCATCCTCAGATCAGTAGGCAGCAGTTAATAATTTTATAAACAGCAATGAAGGATGCCTGGGTGGCTCAATCAGTTAAGCATCTGTCTTCTGCTCAGGTCATGATCCTGGGGTCTTGGGATCAAGGCCCACTTCAGGCTCCCTGGTTGGTGGGGAGCCTGCTTCTCCCTTTCCCTCTGCCTACTGGTCCCTATGCTTGTGCTCTCTCTCTCTCTGTCAAATAAATAAATAAAATCTTAAAAAAAAAACCCAAAACACAGGAGTGATTTACCTTGTCTATGTCTTTCAGAATTGACTGCTGTAAGAAAAATTGATTTGAAGGAATGAAACAAAAAAGGGAAGAATTAGGTGAGTTAAATGGCTAACAAAATAGTTTAGAAGAGACATCATGACAGAACTAAAGAGAATAGTTAGTTAAATACTTTGGATATAGAAACAAGAGGATATATTGATGGGTGGATAGGAGTAAAAAAAGGTTTGAATAATCAAGGACAATAACTAGTTTTTACATATTATCAATTATACAGCATGAATTACATTTACTAAAATAGAAATATTAAGGCAATTATCAAGAATTCTTTCTTGGCCATGTGATCTTTGATGTGCCTTTTAGACACACAGACAGAGATATCTAGTAGACCATTTCTTATTTCCCCACTACTGTTGGAGATTCTTTTTTTTTTAAGATTTTATTTATTTATTTGAGAGAGAGGCAGTGAGAGACCATGAGCAAGGAGAAGGTCAGAGGGAGTGATTCTTTTTATTTATTTTGAGAGAAAGAGAGTGAGAGAAGGGGGCATGGCAAAGGGAGGAGAGAGAGAATTTTTTTTAAAGATTTTATTTATTTATTTGACAGACAGAGATCACAAGTAGGCAGAGAGGCAGGCAGAGAGAGAGGGGGAAGCAGGCTCCCTGTCGAGCAGAGAGCTGAAAAGGGGCTTAATCCCAGGACCCTGAGCCACCCAGGTGCCCTGAGAGAGAGAATCTTAAGCAGTCTCTGTACCTTGCATGGAGCCTGATGTGGGGCTCCATCTCACAATCCTGAGATCATGACATGAACCAAAATCAACAGTCAGGTGCTTATCTGACTGAGTTACCCAGGTGGCCGTAATTCTAATGATTCTTATGTTTGCTCAGTAACATTTCTGGGCTTCAGGCTACTCATATGTAACATGGCCTCTGTTGATCTGATATAAATAGTTAGTAGTTCAAATATAATATATATCTATAAATAATTTTTATTATGTCAGTTAGCTACTGTAAGGTATGTGATTAGTGTTTTTTTTAAGATTTTATTTATTTATTTGACAGAGAGAGATCACAAGTAGGCAGAGGCAGATAGAGAGAGAGGAGGAAGCAGGCTTCCTGCTGAGCAGAGAGCCCAATACGAGACTCGATCCCAGGACCCTGAGATCATGACCTGAGCCAAAGGCAGTGGCTTAACCTTACACTGAACCACGCAGGCACCCACATGATTAGTTTTTGATGTAGTGTTCAATGATTCATTAGTTAAATATAACATAATTTTAAGGAGTCTACAAGTACTCTTGGACATTGGGATATGATTATAACATGAATAAACTCAAGGAACTGGACAATGATATCTGTTTTTTCTTTATGTAGTTATCACTATTCATAACTTTGAATGAATCATTGCATTCATTATGAGAAATAAGATATAGATGGTTAAGTGACCAGGGCTTTAGTGACACATGTATCATGTGTGGCAAAAAAAATATAGATTGATAAAATATTAAGCTAGTGAAGTGTCTGAAGAAACTGAATTTGTTTAACACTGCTTTGGCATTCATGACTGCATGTGGTGGTAGGCTGGAACTCAAATGTTGACCAAGCTAGTCACATGGCTATAGGAAGCAGACAGGTGAGGGAGGGAGGTGAGGGAGTCACTATCCAGGGAAATCACCATCTACATGAACAAAACCCTGAAACCAAGATTTATGAAAGCTATTATTGTACCTGTGTGGCTTCCGGCAAACCACTTCAGTCTCTAAGCTTCGGTCTACATATCTATAACAAGCCTCTATTTTGACATTATTGGAGATATTTTACAGTACAAATATGATCATTAATATGTAAAAATATGGGGCACCTGAGTACCTCAGTGGATCAAGTCTCTGCCTTCAGCTCAGGTCATGATCTCAGGGTCCTGGGACTGAACCCCACATCAGGCTCTCTGCTCAACAGGGAGCCTGCTTCCCCCCTCTCTCTCTGCCTGTCTCTCTGCCTACTTGTGATTTCTCTCTCTGTCAAATAAGTAAAATCTTTTAAAAAGTGTAAAAATTCAAATTGAAAGAGAACTGGGGTAAGAACATTCATAAATTATTTAATGTAATCATCTATATTCTATTGTGAGATAGGGTTTGTTAACTTTGTTACTGAAATACATTCAAACTAAATGAACAAAGAAGCTAAAACAAGAAAATCAGGAGGTTGTCACCAGATTGAATCACAGTCTAAGGATGTCAGGGGTCCTAACTTCATTCCAAGGCCATAGGGACAGTTAGGCTGAGATTGGTGGTATTTTTCCTGCTTCTGTCAGAGATGGCCCAAGGCCATGTGTAGACAGGAGCATTAGAAAAGGAGCTGCAAGTTCCAATGACACCAAAAAGGTGGCTCCAGGATCAACGAGGATGATGTAGTTCACAATTCAATTGCATCAATGGAAAAAATGTTAACAATTCAATTAAGTAAAATCCTGGCCTGGCTGCAGTTTAAGTACATGTAGATGAACCTTGGTAGACAATATGAAATGGAAACCAAGCTCCAAATACCTGTGATTGAGTAAGTGAGGATAAGTTCTATTTACTCTTGGATGGGGTTCTGGTTCCCATTTAAACCAGTTTGAGGACTCATTTATTTCACTCTCTAATTGGTAATCACATTGCTGCATATACAATGTTTTTGAAGTATCCATTTATATCTCATGATATGATTTGATGTATCTTATGGACTCTTTTCTATTAGAGATAGCTAACTCTATATATTTATTGCCTATGCTTTTTCTGACATTCCTTCTAAATTATTTCCATCCAGTTTCCTTGTCAGAGGAAAATGAATGCTTAACATGGAGAGGTCTTGGCAAATATCCTTGCTTAACATCATACACAAAATGAATGACAAGTAAATGGTGACTCTAAAAGTAGATAGAAACAAACCAACTTATAAAAATATCAGTAGGAGATAGGAGAATATATTACAAATTTAGGGAAGGGAAGAGTATCCTGTGAATGACTCAAAATCCAGAATCAATGGAATAAAAGGTTGACAGAAAACTACATAACCATAATACACGTAAAGAATTTAAAAGTAATATATTAAAAAATGATGGTGTCTTTGGATAATTTTAAAAATCATTTTACAAACTGTACAGATACTGCCTCTACAAAGAATAAGAGGAAAAAAAAAACTAATGTAGAAACATAACTTGCTATCTTCTTAATGTTGTGTGTTTCTCTTCCTTCTAGGAGACCACATTCTTATGGTAGGAAAATGGCTACTTGGGACACCCTTTTAACCGGTTCTAACTCCAGTACTAAACAGTTTGTTTCATTCTACCTCACTGGGATTCCTGGCTATGAGAATGTTAATCACTTTATTTCCATCCCTTTTTGTGTGTGCTACCTGATTGGGATAGTGGGCAACTGTACAATCCTTCACATCATCCACACAGATAAGAGTCTCCACGAGCCCATGTACTATTTCCTGGCCATGCTGTCCCTCACTGACATGGGCATGTCATTCTCCACCTTGCCCACAGTATTAAAAATCTTATGGTTTGATGCTAGGGAGATTGAGGTGAATGCTTGTGTGGCACAGATGTATTTTATTCATACATTTTCTCTGATGGAGTCAGCTGTGCTTCTAGCCATGGCTTTTGACCGGTATGTTGCCATTTGTGATCCTTTGAGGTACTGCAGCAAACTCACTCCACAACGCATTATCTATATAGGGGTCTTCATTATAATCAGATGCTCCACTGTCCTCCCTGTTATTCTTGTTCGTATTCCCACATTTCCCTTCTGTCACTCCCATGTTCTCTCCCACTCTTTCTGCTTACATCAAGAAGTCATCCAGTTGGCCTGTGCTGACATCTCTTTCAACATTTTATATGGCTTGTTTGTTGTTGCATTTTATTGGGGTGTAGATTCTCTAGGGATCTTGTTATCTTATGCTTTCATCCTCCATTCTGTGCTAGGCATTGCATCCCAGAGAGGGAAGCTCAAAGCCCTCAATACGTGTGCTTCCCACATTTGTGCTGTGCTCATTCTGTATGTGCCCATGATAGGGCTATCCTTAGTGCATCGCTTTGCAAAACACTCCTCTCCCATTGTCCACATAACCATGGCCAATATTTACCTGTTAGTTCCACCAGTACTTAACCCAGTCATTTATAGCATCAAGACAAAGCAGATTCGCCAAGGCTTCCTAAGGATATTAGCGCCCAAAAGGGTTGGACTTGCTCACAATTAGAAGGGATAAGATCCTCTATTATTCTGACCATTGTATCCATAACCTTCATTCTGAAGAAAACCAGCTTAGAATTTTTTGAACATATTTGGTATATAGTAAGTGCATGATAGTTAATAAATTCTACGTATCTCTATAAGAAAAATATTGTAATTGTGTCTTTCATTACTTCCCAGCTTTAAAGCATCTCAAAATCCTGATACAAAGAGGTTTAGTAAGAGGAAATTCATTTCAACCAAAACATTTGTGGAGATACTTTTTGTTCAGGTTTGGAGAGAAGCCCAATCTCCCATGTTAAAACTAAGACTTACAGAATTTAATATTGCAAAGGTAACAGAGGTAATATGTAGTAAACTGGGCACTGGTAACTAGGAACATTTTCTTTCAAATGAAACAAAGTAGACCTCATTCTTCAGATTTTGAGCCAAATCATAATAAAATGGATGTTTCAGTTTAGATATAGAATAAATAATTTCTTTGTCTGCTTTACTTCTGTTGGAATGAATGTCGGAAAAAAAACTTGGGCAATGAATGCATTGGGTTAGATTTCACAAGACCAATCAACACTTCACACTCACAGGGCTGTATATTCATGCTGAGTATAAATGTATCAAACCCCCCTGGTCAGTGTACACTCATATGAGGAAAAATGTCTTCAGAACTTTAAGCAAAATAGAGAAAGAGAGATGCCAAAATTTCCCAAGACTCTTGCTGTCTCATCTAATTCCCTAGGAAAGAAGAGAAAACAAATTTCCAAATTGAAGCTTAAAGTGTACACTCTAATGGGACAATGGAAATGCATCTGAAGTAATGAAAGAGCATTCAAAGAGAATCTAAACTAATTATTTTTCACTCTAGTACCATAAAGATAATGAAACTCTGAATGCTGGTATTTTCTTGCATCTGCTGTCTGCTGTGTGTCTTATCTTCTCTCAGTGCCCACTTTTGTAACTGATGTATTTAGGAAAACTAAATATGCAGTGATTAATCTGAAGTTTTCTTTCTTACACTTCTCTGAGGTAACCCCCAATTTTGAAAAAAGAATTACGCCTGTTTAATCAAAAAATGGACATCAGATTTCTTGTAAGAAAACAATGAAGAAAAATGACATGTTAAAAATTCAACACTTAATAAAATCCAGATAGTGATAGTCCTGGTGATCCACGCAGAGATGGTAAGGGATAGAGATGTATACACGCATGTGAAATAGATATTTCTCTTTCAGATTAATTAAGAATTTGTTAGGAAACAGACACCACACTCAAACTGGATAATTTCAAGAATTTGATAAAAGGGTCAGGATTCATTGAAAATATGTTGGCAAGATTTAGGAAAATGAGGAAGGTTTATATTTATAACTATATCTATATCTATATTTGTATTTATAGTATTCTGGATGAGAAGTTTGTTACCATCACTAGTCCTATTGAGGCAAAGGAAAAAGAATTTACCCAAATTTAGAAAAGGCATCGTGTGGAGAAGGACACTTGACATCCACTCCCTCTTTCTGTAGAAAGAGGCAACCATTGTGAGGGGTTGGTGGGCTTCCAGAAGAGTTAACACCTCAACTGTATGTTCTTCTGTATTCCTGTTTTCAGCTTCCATCACTGACTAAGTCAAACCAGAAGCCAGAGATTGAAAGGAGCTATTCATGCAGTTCATTATGGTCAGGACAGAAAGCAGAGTAGATTTGGGAAATAGAATGAGCATGCCCTTGTCACAGAAACCATTTTGCCTTTCATTTTTATATCCACTCTCAGGCTTGTGAACCTAGATAGTACTCTACCCATAGCTCTAAATGTGAATATTTGCCCATCACATTTTCCTCATCATAGTGAATCATTCAAAATTGAACTTATGACTTAAGGTTGTCAAAAATGTTGGCAGTGGAAAACAAAATTATTTTCTTATTTTTTCCACTGTGTATCTGAGGAATATATATAGACAATACAGAAAAAGAGTATGGATGCAATGACTATTGAAAACACTTTAATTTGGGAATCCTTGATTATATCAAACTTACATGATACCAAACTGATTTAAGTTAAAGAAACTAAAGTGTAAGGAGAATTATGAAGCATCCAGTGCCAGTAAAGGCAGTAAGTTTAAATCATTTGTCTGGCAATTCCTCAATATGTTTGGAGATGGAACTGTGAGCGTTTTCCTATTGTTACAGTATAAATAATCTCACATTTTCATAGTCTATCAGTGCATGATAAATTTCTTTAGTAATTGAGTACTTTTTCTGTAGGAAGACTATTACTTATACTGAGGGCATCAATTTCTGAAAAAGCCAGTTCTCAACTGAAAGTAGTAAATGCAGCAGTGACTGAAGATTACTGAGTCACTGTGACATATGTGCAATAGAAAACACCCGAGTTCAGTGAACACATGATAAAGTTGTCAGATGTTTTTGTTTGTTTGTTTGTTTGTTTTCAATTTTCTTTCTTTCTTTTTTCTTTATTTTGTTTGTTCTTTCTTTCTCTTTTTTTTTTCTTTCTTTCTCTTAAATTTCACTTAGTTAACATACAGTGCAATACTGGTTTCAGGAGTAGAATTTGGGGATTCATCACTTACATATAATACTCAGTGCTCCTCACAACAAATGCCCTCCTTAATACCCATCACCTAATTAGCCCATCCTCCTACCCACCTCCATCTATCAACCCTGTTTGTTCACTATCATTAGGAGTCTATTATGTCTTGTTTCCTTCTCTCCTTTTATTTCTTTCCCCCCTTCCCATATGTGATCTGTTTTCTTTCCTAAATTCCACACGAGTGAGATCATATGGTATTTGTCTTTCTCTGACTGACTTATTTCACTTAGCATAATACACTACCTCCATCCATGTTGTTGCAAATGGCAAGATTTCATTCTTTTTGATGACTGAATAATATTCCAATATATATATTATATATCATACACACACACACACACACACACACACATGCACATATACCACATCTTCATTATCCATTCATCAGTTGATGGACATTTGGGCTTTCTCCATAGCTGGCTGTTGTTGATAATGCTGCTGCAAACATCAGCGTATATATAGCACTTTATTATATCCTTTGGGTAAATGCTTACTAGAGCAATTCCTGGATAGTAGGATTGTGCTATTTTTAACTTTTTGAAGAACCTCCAAACTCTTCTCCAGAATGGCTGCACTGGTTTGCGTTCCTACCAGCAGTGCAAGAGCGTTCCCTTTTCTCTGTATCCTCACCAATACTTGTTGTTTATTGTATTTTTTAATTTTAGCTATTCTGAAAGATGTAAGGTGGTACCTCATAGTGCTTTTAATTTGTATTTACCTGATGATGAGTGATGTCAAGCATTTTTTCACGTGTTGGTTAGCCACTTGGATGTCTTCTTTGGAAAACTATCAATTCATGCCTTTCATACATTTTGAATTTATTTTTGTATATGGTGTAAGAAAGTGGTCCAGTTTCATTGCTCTGCAGTTGCTGCCTAGTTTCCCAACTCCATTTGATGAAAAGACTGTCTTTTTTCCATTGGACATTCTTTCTTGCTTTGTCAAATATTAGTTGACTCTAGAGTTGTGGGACCATTCTGGGTTCTCAATTATGTTCCATTGATCTAAGTGTCTGTTTTTGTGCCATTACTATACTGTCTTGATGATTACAGCTTTGTGACATAGCTTGAAATCTGGAATCATGATGCCTCTATTTTTGTTTTCTTCTTTCAGAAATGCTTTGGGTATTTGGGGTCTTTTGGCATTCCACACAAATTTTAGGATTGTTTATTCCAGCTCTGTGAAAAATGCTGGTGTGATTTTGATAAAGACTACACTGAATGTGTAGATTACTTTGGGCAGCATAGACATTTTGGCAATGTTTTTTCTACCAATCTATGAGCATGGAATGTTTTTCTACTTATTTGTGCCTCTTCATTTACTTTCATAAGTGTTCTATGGTCTTCAGTGTACAGATTTTTTGCCGCTTTAGGTAAGGTTTATTTGTAGGTATCTTACTGTTTTTGGTGCATTGCAAATGGAATCGATTTCTTTTCCTGCTGCTTAGTAATTGTTGTATAGGTATTTCTGCACGTTGATTTTATATCCTCCAACGTTGCTAAATTCTGGGAGAAGTTCTAGAATTTTTGTGGTGGAGCTTTCAGGTTTTCTACATAGAATAGCATGTTGTCTGCAAATAGTGAAAGATTGAAGCTTCTTTCCCAATTTAGATGAATTTTATTTCCTTTTGTTTTCTGATTTCTGAGCCTAGGATTTCCAATACTATGTTAAATGGTAATTGTGAGAGTGGAAATCCTTGTCTTGTTCCTGACAATAGGGGAAAGGCTCTCAGTTTTTCCTCACTGAGGATAATATTAGCTGTGGGTCCTTCAAACATGGCATGATGTTCAGGTATGTTCCATCCATCCCGACTTTTTTGTTTTTTTTTTTAATTATTTCTTTTCAGTGTAACAGTATTCATTGTTTTTGCACCACACCCAGTGCTCCATGCAATCCGTGCCCTCTCTAATATCCACCACCTGGTTCCCCCAACCTCCGACCTCCAACCCCTTCAAAACCTTCAGATAGTTTTTCAGAGTCCATAGTCTCTCATTGTTCACCTCCCCTTCCAATTTCACCCAACTCCCTTCTCCTCTCCATCTCCCCTTGTCCTCCATGCTATTTGTTATGCTCCACAAATAAGTGAAACCATATGATAATTGCCTCTCTCTGCTTGACTTATTTCACTCAGCATAATCTCTTTCAGTCCCGTCGATGTTGCTACAAAAGTTGGGTATTCATCCTTTCTGATGGAGGCATAATCCTCCATAGTGTATATGGATCACATCTTCCTTATCCATTTGTCCGTTGAAGGGCTTCTTGGTTCTTTCCACAGTTTGGCGACCGTGGCGATTGCTGCTATAAACATTGGGTACAGATGGCCCTTCTTTTCACTACATCTGTATCTTTGGGGTAAATACCCAGGAGTGCAATTACAGGGTCATAGGGAAGCTCTAGTTTTAATTTCTTGAGGAATCTCCACACTGTTCTCAAAAGTGGCTGCACCAACTTGCATTCCCACCAACAGTGTAAGAGGGTTCCCCTTTCTCCACATCCTCTCTAACACATGTTGTTTCCTGTCTTGCTAATTTTGGCCATTCTAACTGGTGTAAGGTGGTATCTCAGTGTGGTTTTAATTTGAATCTCCCTGATGGCTAGTGATGATTAACATTTTTTTTATGTGTCTGATAGCTATTTGTATGTCTTCATTGGAGAAGTGTCTGTTCATATCTTCTGCCCATTTTTTTTATATGATTGTCTGTTTTGTGTGTTGAGTTTGAGGAGTTCTTTATAGATCCTGGATATCAACCTTTTGTTTGTACTGTCATTTGCAAATATCTTCTCCCATTCCCTGGGTTGCCTCTTTGTTTTGTTGACTGTTTCCTTTGCTGTGCAGAAGCTTTTGATTTTGATGAAGTCCCAAAAGTTCATCTTCACTTTTGTTTCCTTTGCCTTTGGAGACATATCTTGAAAGAAGTTGCTGTGGCAGATATCAAAGAGATTATTGCCTATGTTCTCCTCTAGGATTCTGATGGATTCCTGTCTCACATTGAGGTCTTTTCTCCATTTTGAGTTTATCTTTGTGTATGGTGTAAGAGAATGGTCGAGTTTCATTCTTCTACATATCAAGAAAGGATGCTGTATTTTGTTGAATGCTTCTTCCTCATCTATTGACAGGATCCTATGGCTCTTTTTTCTTATTAATGTAGTGTATCATGATGTTTTATTTGTTAATGTTGAACTACCTCTTTAGCCAGTGATAAATCCGACTAGATTATGGTGAATAATTCTTAAATTCTCAAGTACGTTCTCAAGAACTCTTGAATTTGATTTTCTAGGTTTTTTTGTTTTTACTTTTGCTTTTTTATAATTTTTGCATGTATGTTCATCTGTGATTTTGGCCTGTAAGTCTCCTTTTTATTGGACCTTGATTTTGGAATCAAGGTAATGCTAGCATTCAAGAATGAGCTTGGAAGTTTTCCTTCCATTTCTATATTTTGAAACACTATGAGGATAATAGGTATTAACTCTTCTTTAAATGTCTGGTAGAAACCCCTGGGAATCAATATGGTCGTAGATTTTTATTTGCTGGGAGATGCTAGCCATTATAATTACACCAATATTGCCAAAATCAACACCAGAGTTGGAGAAATTCATAGAAGACCACATTTTTAGAAGTAGTTTCTGTACCAAACAGGGCTGACATTACAATTGCAACATCCATCTAATTATAGATTTCTGATTATTCAGTAATGCACATGCCACCCTGTTGTTTCTCAATCCCAAATAGAGATTCAGGAGTCAGTATTGTTGACAAAGAGAGTTTTAAAAGTTAAGTAAAAGCTTCTCCTTTAGACATATTAAACATTTTAATCTGTGTCATTAGGAAGAATTCAGTGGCACAGTGAAGAAAATACCACCAGGCAATCAGATCTAAGTGATAATATTGGTTTCATTGTTTTATATGTGGTTTTAAATAAAGATTTTATTTTTTATAGTGGTTTTAGGTTCACAGAAAAATTGAGTGAAAGGAACACACATTTCCATATACCCACTGTTGTGTGATTTTGAGGGAAGCAGATCACATAACGGAATCTCATTTTTATGCAGTGTATAATAATAGTACTGAACTAATGTCACTTCTAGCTCTTATGGCACACACTCTAGGTCCATACCCTGTTCCAGTATTTAACAAGGTCCTCTCATTGGCTATATTGTAACCAAACACCTTTACTGACCCATCGTATTCTGGATACAAACTAATATTTCATCTCGTGTTGCACTACCTCGTTTGTTCCAGACATTGAAGCAGAAAGCCTTAAAGAATCTCAATAGGATTCTTGCCCCTGTATTCCCAAACTGTCATCCCCTGCTGCAGCCTGAGTGCTGGGGAGAAACCACACTGAACTGGCAGCACTGACAGGGTTACACACACTGTGCTGCATTTATCCTGGGGTTTCCTGTCTCAAAGGACTGGAGGAAGACTTATCTGATCCTTCTTGCTCTGAGAATTGGAATGGTCTCTAATGACAAGAGGTACTATTCTGCCAGGTATGTGAGGCTTGGCGACAATGAAAGCAGGAGGTAAGAGGGAAACACAGAGGGGGACCTGAGAGACAAAAGAGAGGAGAGTGGACACCCAGAGTGTGAGGAGGAGAACCAGGAGACTGTTCTGGAAGGAAGAGGTTCTCAGTTCATCACATAATTTTCACCAAAATACCTTCATTGTTCATGCTCATTCTTACAGCATTCAGGCCAGCCTCAGTCAGACTTTTCAGATTGGAATTGCTTGAGATCCCCTAGATCTTTATGGTAGGTGGTGTCTATGTCCCTGGGCAGGATGTGATGTTTACATGGGGGTGACAATTTTTTTTTTCTGACATGACAGAATGGAGATTCCAGAGTGATTGAGATTGTATCAGATCACCTTCAAAGACTCCAAGAATCCCAAATATCAGTGCTTTTGATATGACATTAATTGTGACTCACAAATGTAAACCCCAAATTATAACTCCTTTCAGTCTTTGAGTTTATAAACTAAGTCCTCAAACACCATCCTCCTCTTCTGAGGAATAGTAGAAGACATCACAAGGCCATGTGAATGAAGTTTACATTACAGGATCAGAAGTAGTAGGGCTTAGAGGACCCCTTTCAATATTTCCTGTAGAGCTGGTTTGGTATTTGCAAATTCTTTCAGTTTTTGTTTGTCCTGGAAGCTTTTAATCTCTCCCTCTATTTTCAATGATAGCCTGGCTGGATATAGTATTCTTGGCTGCATGTTTTTCTCATTTAGTGCTCTGAAAATATCATGCCAGCTCTTTCTGGCCTGCCAGGTCTCTGTGGATAAGTCAGCTGCCAATATAATATTTTTACCATTGTATGTTACAGACTTCTTTTCCCGGGCTGCTTTCAGGATTTTCTCTTTGTCACTGAGACTTGTAAATTTTGGGGGGCTTAAGTGGGTAGGAGAAGAATAAATGAAACAAGATGGGATTGGGAGGGAGACAAACCATAAGTGACTCTTAATCTCACAAAACAAACTGAGGGTTGCTGGGGGAGGGGGGTTGGGAGAAGGGGGTGGGATTATGGACATTGGGGAGGGTATGTGCTTTGGTGAGTGCTGTGAAGTGTGTAAACCTGGTGATTCACAGACCTGTACCCCTGGGGATAAAAATATATGTTTATAAAAAATAAAAAATTAATAAAAAAAAAAAAAAGAAGTAGTAGGAGTTGGGCAGTCAAAATGAAGCCATGTCAAAATACAAGGAGTTGTGGGATAATAGGCAAGGCAGATCATAGTGAATACATGGAATATGGTGCATATTTGCTGTTGTGGCTACTTCAGAATACTAACATGGCTGCTCAGATTCCAAGCTCATGGTAGTCCCAAATCTCATTGCTTTTCTTCAAGAGACTTCCCATTTTATCCTGAAATGTATCTTTTTTTTTCTCAAATTGGCAATTAATAGAATGAAAAGTATATAAGTAAAGCTATTAAAATTACCAGAAGAATTTGGGGGTAGAGTAAAAGAGCATGAAGCAGTTTGTACCTATGGCAATACTGAATTTTTCACTAGATGGCACAGAGATGAATCTGATATCTTTCACTTCACTCAGCTGACCTAGGTCACTTTTGTGAGATGCCCACTCAGGGGTTTCCTCTCTGGAAGGATACTCCAGAGTCTCTTCATCTCTTACTTCCTTCCATTACACTTCAAAGAAATATTGTTGTTGTCATTGTTGTCTTCATCATTATCACCATTATTTTATGTTCATTATATGTAAGGCTCTAGGCTAAGTATTTCACCCACAGGATCTCCTTTATTCTGAAGCAAAATTCTGTCAAATTGTTTTTATCTACAGTTCACAGATGAGGCTACTTTGCTACAGGGGAAAATCAGCAATTTGTCCCACTTAAAAAGTGAGGAAGCCTTGGAACCAGAATATTCCCGACGTGGATAGGTTTGTGGAAGCAGATGGAGAATCTGAATGAGGGGAATGGTGGACAGTTGTTTCCTAAAAACTCAATAGAAAGTCATAGAGATGATAAAGCTGCTTCAGACTGGCCTCCAGCTTAGGTATCTTCCAATTTTAAATTAAACTTCAATTTCACCTCTTCATGGCAAAGGGAGAGAGCCACAATAAAATTGGAGAAATGGTCTGAACTAACTAAGCAGCGAGTTAAAAAGAAGGCATATTTCTAAATTTGGATTAAGGATGAGATTTGGAAAATAATTAACGTTAAAAAGGAGTAATATTGGAAAATCTGAGCATTGAAGGTAACCAGTGGAAGTATAGAATGACAGAAAGGAAGGTAAGGGAGACAATCCCAGGGTAAGAGAAGCAAGAATTGGGGGTGGTCATTAGCCACACAGATTGAAATATATAGGAGGACCATAGGCACAGGTCTTACAATATGTGACAGGTTTGAATGTAATGGGAGTAGTCAGAGACTGAATTTATCTCTGGCATTTACTTATTTGATTTCTTGATAATGGTTCTTCCATTTTTTAGAAAATTATGATTAGTAATCATTCCAGTAAAAACTGCTGAATTCAGGTTTTATCTGTGTGGAGCTAGAGAAGATTGAAAGAGATTTTAAGTTCCCAAGGAACAAAGTAGACTTTACTAAACAGAAAAAGGCCAATTTATCCATTTGAAATGGGAAATACCCTGTCTCCTGGATTGTAAATTCTCAAAACAGCATTTTGGTGAGCAGGAATTCTTGGCAAGTGATGGGCAAGTGAGATTTTGAGACGCGTTTTCCTTCCTTACTTCAGAGATGTTTTTCTGGACCACAGAAGAAATACTGGAATCTTTTGGGAGAAAATATATTTTCTCTTTTGTTCTGAGTAGGAAAGATTTAATATCAAGTTTAGATGTTTTTTTTGAACATTATAATTTTTGTTATCCTATTTTCCCTTGTTTTTGCTTTGAAGCATGGGTTTCTACTCTATCTTTCCTTATAGTACCTATTTTGTGTGTGTGTGTGTGTGTGTGTGTGTGAAAGGTATCAGTCTCTAAATGACTGATCAGATCTGAAACTTAAGAGAAAGAAGGTTTTGAATTTTTAAAGTCAGAGTCAGACAGTTATGTTTTGTTTAAATCGTATATTTTCTTACAGTAAGAACATTACATATAAAATTTCATATTTCATTATTATAATTTTTAAATTCAAAATGGGAGGTCGGGGTACCAGGTGGTGGGTATTATAGAGGGCACGGATTGCATGGAGCACTGGGTGTGGTGAAAAAATAATGATACTGTTATGCTGAAAATAAATAAATGAAAAAAAATTGTTTTAAATAACTCTATTTCACCTTATATTTAGCTCCTAGCAATGCTAGTCCAGCACCAGGCCTGTAGCTTTAATTACACAATGAAAGATATATGTTAGTAAGATCTCTGCTTATGTTAATAAGTACTGCTGACCCATACTTGCTTGAATCCTATAAAGGTACCTCACATGGTGTTCTAGTACTTATTGAAAAAGCTGTGTTGTTTAGGCAGAATAAGGCATCATATGTAAATCACTGAAGGAGTCATTAAAAAAAAAAAAAAAGACAAATGTTAAGATCCGTACCCCTTGCCAAGAAAATTCTGGAAGAAAATTATAAATGAAAGATGTTAGCTAGAAACATTTAATGTGTGTTTGGTGCCTTAGGAGTGTCCTTAGAAGAAGATCGTCTGTATGTAGACAGGATGTCAAAGGGTCTTCATTTGAGAGGCAGGAAGAAAAGTCCTTATGGTAATAAAGTAAATGTTTTACTTAACTTGCCATTCCCAGCAATGCAATGAAAAAAGACAGAGCAAAAATGTGGAGATGAATGGAAGAGTATTTACAGAAAGTGCTGAAGTTTCACTGTTTTGTTTTGCTTTCCAGGCTCAGATGCTGATCTCATCATTGCCCTCCCCACTGGAGTGGGATCCTGAAACTGGGTGGTGATTTAACAGCGAGCTCCATGGCAAACATAAACTCCAGTAATACCCTGTCCTCCACATTCTATCTCACAGGTATCCCCGGCTATGAGGAATTTCACCACTGGATATCCATCCCATTCTGTGTCCTCTACCTTGTTGGAATAATGGGCAACTGCACCATCCTGCATATTGTTCGGACGGACCCCAGGCTCCACGAGCCCATGTACTACTTCCTGGCCATGCTCTCCCTCACTGACATGGGCATGTCCATGCCCACAATGATATCACTCTTCAGGGTGTTGTGGTCCATTTCCAGGGAAATCCAGTTCAATATCTGTGTGGTCCAAATGTTTCTTATTCACACTTTCTCCTTCACAGAATCATCTGTGCTCTTGGCCATGGCCTTTGACCGCTATGTGGCTATCTGCCACCCTCTACGATATGCTACCATTCTCACACCAAGACTTATTGCTAAAATTGGAATTGCAGCTTTGCTTAGGAGTGCCTTTGCCATGATTCCACTTCTGGCCCGGCTGGCCTTCTTTCCTTTCTGCCACTCCCACACCCTTTCTCATTCCTATTGTCTACACCAGGACATGATTCGCCTTGCCTGTGCTGACACCATGTTTAATATTATATATGGGTTGCTTCTGGTCATTGTGCTGTGGGGCATGGACTCTCTGGGTATATTTGTGTCTTATATGTGCATCCTTCAGTCAATATTAAGAATTGCATCACATGAGGGGAGGCTTAAGGCTCTCAACACATGTGCATCCCACATCTGTGTTGTACTCATCCTTTACGTGCCTATGATTGGGCTCTCTATCGTCCATCGTTTTGCCAAACACTCTTCCCCACTCATCCATATCTTCATGGCTCATGTCTACTTATTGGTCCCACCTGTGCTCAATCCAATCATCTATAGTGTGAAGACGAAACAGATCCGCCAAGGAATCCTCCATCTGCTTTTTCCCACAAAAGTCAGTTCTACTGTGATGTAGGCATGTCCTCAAGGCAATGAAGGTTTCAATCTAAATGATTTAAATAATACTTATTTATGTGCTCTAGATATGTTGTCATCATAATTGCCAACAAAAGAGTAAAGAACAGAAATAGAGTCAACAGAGTATGTTGAGAAGTGGTTATAGTAGAGTTGGTGTCCATTGGGACTATACAGCTTAACATGTACTTCATAAATTCCCTTTAAATATAAATGTATTGGAGTGGAGTGTCATAGAAATCATTTCCATCTATTCCCTTCCATTTCTAATTCCAATCTTTTCCAGGGTGATTTATCTGTTAATTCTTCATTAAATATATTAAATCCATGTATCTTTCCTTCCTGATACTCTGCATTTGTCAGGGAATTTACTATTCCCTTTCTTGTAATACCAGTGTCTCTGGATATCTACTTTTCCTTCTTTCTTAACAATCAGAAAAATCTTATCTTGACATAAAGGCATTTTAGAGCTCAAAACAGAAGTTAGAAATCCTAGCAATGTATCCACATCATATTTCAAAAGTTTATATTTATGTTATACGCTACTAAGGATATTTAGTTTCCGCTGGAATAGAAAAGTACAATATGCATATTTTTTTCTTGCTCAATTTTTAGAAATAATTTTAATTTTATAAAAATTGAGATCCTGTCATTACTTAAATACTTCAGATATTATGATGTGAAGTCTATGATTATAATCCATTGGGTTAAATGCATCTTAATAATTAAGGGCATACTATTTATTTAAATGTAAAAAATATTATCTTTGGTATCCTTGGCTATGAGGAATTTCACTCATGTAGCAATATAATTCATTGGGGTGTAGCTACTTATAAATTTGTGGTAGCTGGAAACAGCTAAAGATGAAGGTCTCACAATTTTATCTAGAACTGTTTTCAACACACAAAACTATCTCTCCTTGTGATTCTGAAATTATTTGGCACCTGGCTGTGCATAGGGTTGTATAAAAATACTTGCAAATGCAACTGAATTTTCTTAGCTGGTACAGTTAAAATTGTGCAAAGCAAAAAATAAACAAAGGGGATAAATAAAACTTTAAAAACGTGTTATGGTTCCCAGTATTTATGTAATAATTAGTAATATATTTGACATATCTTGTTCTACCTAGTATAGCAACTATGCTTCAAAGAGCTTGCTGCCTGTAGGCATGAATATTATGCTTAGCATAAAAGTGACATTAAATAATTATTGAATATATAAATAATGAAAGGAATGAATCAATTATTGAAAAAGAATGACTAGTTTGGATATAAAAAAAAAGTCTTGAAGGAAAAGATTTGACATGTCATGAACCTACATGTCACATAATAAAAGAGAGTTTACTAACTTAAAATCAGGATTTCAAATTTCAGGCACATGGAGTATATCTACAACTTATATCTGCTATCTGGTTTTAACTCAACTATGATGTTTCCACCATATTATCCTATTTCTTGATTCTAATTCTAATTACCCTTCTCCTTTTAGCACATTCACTTCAAGTAAGGGACATCAACTAAAAATAAGAAAGATGTATAAACATCATAATTAGATAATATTTGGTGTAATAAATAATTAAATAAAATTGATAGGAAAAGTAAAAATTTTGAGAATGATCATGGTATACATTGTATAAGTAATATTTAACTATTGATAATCATTTTTATTTTTATTTTTTTAAAGATTTTATTTATTTATTTGACAGACATTGATCACAAGTAGGCAGAGAGGCAGACAGAGAGAGAGGGGGAAGCAGAGTCCCTGATGAACAGAGAGCCCGATGCCATGTGGCGCTCCATCCCAGAACCCTGAGATCATGACCTGAGCTGAAGGCAGAGGCTTTAATCCACTGAGCCACCCAGCCGCCCCTAATAATCATTTTTAAAATAAGAACTTCAAATACAAAATATGTATTTTTTTAATATTTTATTTATTTATTTGACAGAGAGAGAGAGCAAGCACAAGCAGGGGGGAGCAGCAGAGGGAGAGGGAGAAACAGACTTCCCACTGAAGGGAACCCAATGCCGGACTGGATCCCAGGACCTCAGGATTATGACCTGAGCTGAAGGCAGAAACTTAGCTAACTGAGACACCCAAGAACCCTACAAAATATATTTTCAACCTGTGATGTTGAAGATACCTTTCCTAGCATCTATGCTTCAAAAAAAAACCGGTGTTGTATTAGGCTTTGTTGTTGTTGTTCACAGAACTATGTTTAAGCTACTTACTGCACCTTAGATTTTGCATTTTGCATATGAATAAAGCTATTTTAAAGGAATACCTGCATAGGTAATGCAATATTTGGACACACAAATTATTATTTCCTATGTTACATTAAATTTATTACTATAATTGCATTATAATCATATTTTATCAAAAACATTTAGAAAACCACATATTTTTAAATTAAGATCATTTTCCCCAAAGAATATCATTGCTGAGGAGATGAGTGATTGAATATCTGAATGGATGAATGAATGGATGAATGAATGACAAGTTAGTACTATGAGTTGAGAACAGAAAGATCTTGTTCTGGAACCTTACTGAAGGCAAGCGTTCAGTCTTCTGGCAAGCAGTTGGTGCTCGAAAAACAGGAGGTCTCTTGTTCTTGCCAAGAACTATAATAATATGACTGAAACGTCTTTCTCATTTGTATATGGATTTATAAATCAGGAGGCACTCTTACTCATATTACCTTGCTTGACAAAGTCATGAGTGTCTTTTGAAAACATTCTCTGCCATCTTGCAGAATGTGTAAGTGATCCAGAAACCCAAATCATAATTCATTTTTGTATACGAATCCCCAATCACTGGGCAAAATGCAATGCAATTGTTTTCATAATGTCAAACGTTATCTTTTAGGTTATACCTTAATCCTCTTGATACTGCAGAAGACTTCTTTTTTTTTTTTTTAAAGATTTTATTTATTTATTTGACAGACAGAGATTACAAATAGGCAGAGAGAGAGGAGGAAGCAGGCTCCCTGCTGAGCAGAGAGCCCGATGCGGGGCTCGATCCCAGGACTCTGAGATCATGACCCGAGCTGAAGGCAGCGGCTTAACCCACTGAGCCACCCAGGCACCCCCTGCAGAAGACTTCTTGTTGCAAAACACAATGGCAAGAAAAAATAATAGCAGAGATCACTATCCCCTTTGTCATTAAAGTGTCCAGTATTGTCTTCTACACAAAGCATTACCACAAAATACTTCATTATCCCACTTAGTAATTCAGTTATCCAATCCGGTATCTCAAATAATAAAAACATAATTCAGTCAAAAATGTACAGTGTGGAAATGATCTGACTACACTTAGAGTCTGGAAATAGCCACATGCATTAATAAGGAGAATGATAACAATATAAATATTTTGAAGGCACTCCATCAACTACTTCAACTACTAGACCATGTATATGTTTATATTATGTTCATGATACTCATTTTTATTGTCTGATGCCAGGGAAAATTTTAACTCTTTTATTAATCAACGGGTGGACATTTTATATGGGATAAAAGGTATTACATTCCAGGAATTTTGCCAGATAGATTTATAGATGATAATGTTTGTCCCAGGTAATATAGAATGCAATTAGCAAGAAGGTTTGGGGTGTGAAAAGCTACACTAGGAAAATTACATGTGCTTTTTTATTTAAAGAGCTAAATGAATCCAGTGAACATAATCCTGCTGGATTGCTGTGATTTTTTTTTTTTTTTTTGAGAATTTCGTTGACAAAATTTCATCCCCATTAACCAGAATGTTAAGTGATGTGACAGATTAATGCAGTTTTAGCAACCTGACCCAAGATGGGGCAATTAGCCTGACTTTCTCCTTCCTGAGTCATCAGTACTCAAATTCTTTGCATGTCATGCCACTCCTCAGATCCTGCTTTTTTGTTTACTTAACCCAATCAAAATAACTTTCTATTGTGTGTAAAAATATCTTTATTGCAACAAAGTATTGAAGGAGATATGAAACAAACAAGCTAAGTGAAAGAATAAAGGAAGGAAGTATTTAAAGAATATGCCCTATACAATACATAAGGACATATTAGGGCATTTGTTACTTAGAATTATTAGCATTCAGTATTTTTTTTTAAGATTATTTATTTATTTATTTGTCAGAGAGAGAGAGAACACGAGCAAGCAGAGTAGCAGGCGGAGGCAGAGAGAGAAGCAGGCTCCCCACTGAGCAAGGAGCCCAATGCAGGACTCAATCCCAGGACCCTGAGATAATGACCTGAGCCGAAGGCAGCAGCTTAACTGACTGAGCCACCCAGGCATCAATGACAATCAATGCTAAGATTGCCCATAGCAAACTGACATTAAGAGAGGCATTTTGTAGTACAAAATGGATATTTCACTCACCTATGCTATTATAGTGACTCCACTGATTATTACCTTAATATGTTGAGATACCCTTTCATGGTACTGGAGCAGTTGCCTGACACCTTCCTTTTTACCCTTTGCTGGGAAGGCAGCATTGAGAAATGTGAGTATTTTAAGTTCTATCCAGAGGTTAGGTGTTCTGGGGATAGATCTGCCTGGGTTGATTCACACTTGACATTTAAGTCTGATCCTCTACCCTGAACTCATCTATTCTTTGTTGCTTCATAACCCTTGGGTCATTTTGGTTGGTTACAAAGCCCTAGGACACGCATCCTTATCTCCTTTGTCTTTACCCCATAAACAATGGGGTTCATGGTAGGTGGCACCAGTAAGTAGAGGTTTGCCAGGAGGATAAGGACGTGTCTGGGTACATGATTTCCAAAGCGATGGGTAAAGAAGGAAAAGAAGGCCAGAGTATAAAATATCAAGATGACACATATATGAGCTCCACATGTTCCAAAGGCCTTAGTCCGGGCTTCCTTGGAAGGCAGCTGGAAGACTGTTCTCAGGATTAGCCAGTAGGACAGGGAGATGAGCACAAAGTCCAGCCCTGTGGTGAGGAGAGCAGCGGTGAGTCCATAAATGCTATTAAGGGCATAGCTATTACAGGCTAACTTGGCAATGCCCATGTTCTCACAGTAGGTATGGTGGATGACATTGCTCCGACAGAAATGCAGCCGGAAAATGAGGAGGACACCAGGAGTGACCACAGCCACACTCCGAGCCAGCAGAGCCAGGCCCACCTTGCTGATGAGAGAGCCTGTAAGTAGGGTTGCATAATGGAGTGGTGTACAGATAGCCACGTAGCGATCAAAAGCCATTGCTAAGAGAACAGCAGACTCAGAGAGGAACAGGGCATGAACAAAAAACATCTGTGTGAGACATGCAGGATAAGTTGATGGGGAAGGGCCCTGCCAGAAGATAATAAGCATTTTGGGCACTGTGACAGTACAAAGGAGAACATCATTGAGTGCCAGCATGGCCAGGAAAAGATACATGGGTTCATGGAGGTTCCTGTCCCAGGCCACCACTGCCATAACCAGGCCATTTCCTATCACAGCCAAAAGGTACATGAAGCTGAAGGGGATGGAGATCCAGATTTGGAAGTCTTCTAATCCTGGGACTCCAGTCAACAGAAAGGCACTGAGGTGAGTGGATGTAGAATTACATGGTCTTACGGACAGGTGTCCCAAGTCTGTTACATGATGGAGAGAAAATAGGTAGAGTGCACACTAGTAGAAAACAAATATTTATTCTTTTATCCTAGTGACAACCTAACCATTAATTTTGACATGGCGAACTGGAAGGAAAATAAAATGGTCTGAGAAAAGCTATTAATTATCTGAATAAGGATGCCTGAATAGCTCAATTGATAGAGCATGTGACTCAATCTCCAGGTTTTGAGTTCAAGCCTCAATTTTGGGCTTAGAGCTTACAAAACAAAACAAAACAAAATAAAACAAAACTCAGAGAACAGCAACCAACAAAGCACACACACACAAAACCCCCACCAAAACAAACAAACAAATAAATAAATAATTTTAAAAATCCTGAATGATTATAAGCAAAAATCACCTCTCTTATGGATTATCTAGTTCTTTCTGAAAAAAAAAATTAAATCAGAATAATAAGGGTTGAAATCTTTGTGTAAACCTAATTGTTATAACCACATCATGTATGTATATGTCTTTTGAACTTTTAACCATGTTATGTGTATAATTTTTGTCTACCTAATAATAAAAAAATAATTAATTAAATACAGAAAAGTCATTTTCTCTTTCCTTTTTCTCTGTAACATTACATAGAAGTCTGGAGATGGTTAATATTCCATTCTTTGACAAAAATCTTAAGGGGAGGTCATGGGTTGGAGGACAGACTGATACATAATGGGCCAGTATAAAGCTTCCAAGTCTTGTTTCCCATCCTGATAATCTGAGAGATGTTTCCTTACCCTACACTTTTGCTACAGTAAAGAAAAAGTTTTACTCATCTGCCTCTCATTTGAACTCTTGAAGACAATGAACATTTAAACATGAAGTTTCAACTGCTATGCCAAAGTTGTAGCATCATTCAGATCCTAACAAGCAATCTCAAGGATCATGAAGTAGAATCAAGGAAGACACTAAAAATCCAGAGTACAGAGTGTTCTCTTTCAGAACAAGACAGTCACTGAAGATGTCAAAGTCCATTATCATTCAACAGCTATCATTGAAAGACCCTTCTACAGAGCAGAGTTATTTCGATTTTCATACTCACCAACCAAAGAATAAGATAACATTTTAGCAACTTTTTAAAGTAACAGTAGTTCTTACTTTTAATCTATCAAAAAACTATAATATAAAAATAGCTTTCTCTAAAAAGTCCCTCCAATATAAAATTATTCTTTTCCCAAGTCAATAAAATATTAATTCAATTAGTCAAGTTTGTAATTAAGGGCAATATTTTTGGCAAAGGCACAAAGTATGTTTAGAAACGCTTTTGACTGCAATTCTTGAGAAGTTTCAAAGTGATAGACAAGTCTAGAACCTGCAAAGGGTACACTTTTCATATGGCCCTGTCACACCATCCCTTAGATCGAAAGCTACACTGTATTACATTATGTCTATTATCCCTGTAATTGTTAATTGAAACCTTTTTCAGATTATCTCTACCATTCACAATAAAAAGGGTATATTTTCATATGAATTAACACATATTTATTCTATTCTCCCTCACACTGTCTTCTCTCTCTCTCTCTCTCTCTCCCATATGAAATTGAAATAAGAAAGAAAAGACAAATTTTTTCATCAAAGGGAAAACACATGGAAGGGATGAACTTGTGTTTTTTTTTTTTTTTTTTTTTTTTTTTTTTTTTTTTTTATGTATTTGACAGAGAGAGAGATCACAAGTAGGCAGAGTGGCAGGTAGAGGGGGAGGGCGAAGCAGGCTCCCTGCTGAGCAGAGAGCCTGATGCAGGGGTTTATCCCAGGACACTGAGATCATGACCTGAGCCGAAGGCAGAGGCTTTAAGCCACTGACCCACCCAGGCGTCCTGGGATGAAATTATTTTTAATGCAACTCTGAGAGCTATTTTTTTGAATGGTTATCCTGTTAAAAATATGGAGGCAACACAATTTTATTAGCCTGGTAAGTTTGTGGCTTTGCTGCTGCTGCTGCTGCTGCTGCTGCTGCTTCTGCTGCTTTATCTTTTTTTATTGTGTTATGTTAGTCACCATACAGTACATCATTAATTTTTGAGGTAGTGTTCCAAAGATTCATTTTTTGCATATAACACCCAGTGCTCCATGCAATCTGTCTCTCCTTAATACCCATCACCAGGCTTTGCTTCTTTTATCTGGTATCTCTCAACAGTGCCTGATTTTGCTGTGTAACAACCACACAGACTATCACCATATTTGGATAGAAGGCATATCACATATCAGCACAGGGATGGGCAGTGTAGCAGTAATAATAATTGGAAATACATATTAATGGTTGCAGTGTGCTAAAGCATTTTCCTAAAACCTATGCTAATCAGTTTACATGGATTATCCAATTTAATGGTAACAGCTACTATAAGAAATAACTATCATTAGTGTCCTAATTTTACACAGAAGACAACTCAGGTACCTGAGGACCTTCCTAAGATCGTATTACTAAGGGGTGTGTAAAGTCTGTTTTCAAATCAGGGATCCTAACTGCAGCACCCACAATTTTAACCATGAAACTATTCTAACTTACCTTTCAGATGCATGGTTTTTCAAGATCAAGGTAGATCTTGAATTTCCTCTTAGCACACAGTGATATTCTTAGGTGTTAGGTGAAAATGTCATGTCTGTTTATAGGGATTTAGAGAATGTGTGTGTGTGTGTGTGTGTGCAAATAAATATCTATACTTGTATTGTACATAGATCTTTACAACAGCAACTCAAGGACTAACCTCTGGGACAAGAAGTCTTTTGGGTATTTCACATGCTAAGTGATTGCTTTGGCACTTGAGACCCACAGTTAGTATATGGATTAGTAGACTGAACCTATCTTTAATACTTATGAAATTATATTTCCCAATTTTGAACAGCATTGGATAATTTTCCATGTCCAGCCAAGTCTCTGAGCAACATCTCTACACTTTTTTGCTAGTTCACTATGTAGCCCTTAAACAGAACTAAAAAAATAAGGTTTCCTGAGTTAATCTACTGGAACATGGATGTCTTCTAAGACAAAGCCTAACTATTGAGCCTATTTCAATACATGTCTATGCATGACAAAGTGTCCTTTAGTGAGATATTTTGAGGTTTTTCAAAGGAAAAAGCATGGCAATATATTTGAATAACTCCCATTTCTCAAATAAAAGTTTATAAGTTAACACATATTGCTTGATAGAGCAGTTTGAGGTCTACAAAAAAATAATCAGAAAGTACACAGCCCACATATGATCCCTTCTCCTCACCCACCCAGTTTCCCCTATTAACACCTCACATTGCTGTGATATATGCGTCACAGTTCATAAGCCAGCATTGCCACATTTTTATTAGCTAAAGTCAGTAGTTTACATAAGACCTCTCCCTTTAGGTTGTACATTGTATGGATTTTGACAAGTATATAATGACATGTATGCACCTTTATAGTATCATACACAACAGTTTCACTGTCCTACAAATCCATTGTGTTCCACCTCACTCTAAGCCCTCTGAAAACCACTGATATTCTGTCTCCATAGTTTTATTTTTTTACACAGTGTCCTGCAGTTGGAAACATGTTGTAATTGTGCCTTTTTGAATCAGCTTTTCTTTTCTTTTATCTTCTTTTATTTTTTTTCTTTTCATCATCATTAGTGTACTCTTTAATCCCCATAAAGTATTTCACCTTTCCTCCTACCCACTTACCCACTGGTTCTCTATAAAGAGTCTGTTTGGTTTCTCTTTCTCTTTCTTTTTGTTTCCTCTTTGATCATCTGTTTTCTTTCTTAAATTCTACATATGAGTGAGCTTATAGAGTGTTTGTGTTTCTCTGAGTTATTTCACTTAACATTATACTCTCTAGTTCCATCCATGTCATGGCAAATGGTAAGATTTCATTCTTTTTTATGGCTGAATGAGATATCTCATTAGTCATGTGATATATCTAAATATCTACATCTATTATGTAGATATAGATATAATCATAAAATGTTATGCATTCACCTATTGATGGACACTTGAGCAGCTTCCATAGATCAGATATTGTGAATCATGCTGCGATATGTATAAGGGTACATGCATCTCTGAATTAACATTTCTGTATCTGGGGGATAAATACCCACTAGCACAATTCCTGGATCTTAGGTAGTTCTATTTTTAATTTTTTGAGGTACTTACACACTGTTTTCCACTGTGGATTTACTAGTTTGCATTCCCTACAAAGTGCAAGAGGTTTCCTCTTCCTCCACATCTTTGCCAACACTTGCTTCTTATGGTTTTGATTTTAACCATTCTGAGCTGTGAGGTGATATCTCACTGTAGTTGTGATGTGCATTTCCCTGATGATGAGTAGCATTGAGCATCTTATTTTCATGTGTATATTGGCCATCTGGCTGCCTTCCTTACAGAAATGTCTGTTCATGTGTTTTGCCCATTTTTAAATAGATTATTTTTGGGTGGTGTTGAGTTGTATCAGTTCTTTATATATTTTGGATAGTAACCTTTTATCTGATATCTCATTTACAAATATGTTCTTCCATTCAGTAGGTTTCCTTTAAGTTTTGTTGATGCTTCCTTCACTGTACAGAAACTTTTTATTTTGATGTAGTCTGAATAGTTTATTTTTACTTTTATTTCCCTTGCATCAGGGGACCTATCTAGAAAAATGTTGCTGTGGGTGATGTCAGGGAAATTAATGCCTGGACTCTCTTTAAAGATTTCTGTACATTGACTTTGTATTCTGTGACTTTATCAAGTTCATTTATCATTCCTAATGGCAGAATCCTTAGGGTTTTGGTGGAGTCCTTCAGTTTTTCTCTATATAGTATCATGTCATCTACAAATAGAGTTTTACCTCTTCCTTATCAATTTGGATGCCTTTTGTTTCTTTATGTTGTGTAATTGCTGTGGCTAGGACTTCCAGTACTATGTTGAATAAAAGTGGTGAAAGTGGACAATCTTATCGTGTTTCTGACGATAAGGGGAAAACTTTCTGTTTTTCATCATTGAGTATGAGGTTAGCTGCGGTTTTTCATATAAAGCCTTCATTATGTTGAGGTAAGTTCTTTCTACACCAACTTTTCAGTGCTAGAGGGTTTTTATCATGAATGGATATGGTTTCATCATGGATGGAATGGCTATACTTTGTCATTTGGTTTTTCTGCATCTAATGAAATGATTATATGGTTTTTATACTTTGTCTTATTAATATGACATATCCCTTTGATTGTTTTCAGAATATTGACCACCCGGCATACCAGGAATAAATTTCACTTGTTTGTGGTGTATGATTTTTTAAAATATATTTTTGAGGGGTACCTGGGTGGCTCAGTGGGTTAAGCCTCTACCTTCGACTCAGGTCATGATCTCAGTGTCCTGGGATCAAGCCCTACGTCATGCTCTCTGCTCAGCGGGGAGCCTGCTTCCCCCTCTCTCTTTGCCTGCTGCTCTTGCCTACTTCTGATCTCTCTCTCTGTCAAATAAATAGGATCTTAAAAAAAAAAAGAAGAAGAAAATCCAAAAAAAATTTTAAAAACATTATATATATATATATATATATATATATATATATATATATATATATATATATACACATATTTTTTAATGTTGTCTGCCAATATTTTGTTGAGGATTTTTGCATCTCTCCTCAGGAGAGATATTGCCTGCAGTTCTCTTTTTTGTGGTGTCTTTATCTGGTTTTGGTATCAGGGTGATATTGGCCTCATAGAATAAATTTGGAAGTGTTCCTTTATCTTCTAGTTTTTGGAATAATTTGAGAAGAATAGATATTAACTCTTCTTTAACAGTTTGGTAGAATTCACCTGGGACACACTCTAGTTCTGGACTTTTCTTGGTGGGAGGTTTTCTGTTTTTTGGTTTTTGGTTTTACTTAATTTTGTTTTTTACTGATTCAATTTCATTGCACTTAATTTGGTCTGTCCAAATTTTCTATTTCTTACTGCTTTAATTTTGGTCATTTGTATATTTCTAGGAATTTACCCATTGATCCTATGTTATTCAATTTGTTGACATATACATTTTCATATTTTGTTGCAATTGTTTATATTTCTGAAGTGTTTATTGTTATTTCTTCTCTTTCATTAGTGATTTTTTATTTTTTTAATTTGGGTCTTTACTGTCTCCTTTCTTTCTTTTCATGAATCTGGCTAGAGAGTTATGAATATTGTTTATCTTTACAAAGAACCAGCTCCTAGTTTCATTTATCTGGATTTTTTTAAAGTTCCATATTTTTTTAAGGTTTTATTTATTTATTTGTTTAAGAGAGAAGGAGATAGAAAAAAAGAGAGAGAGAAAGAGCAGGGGGCGGGGAGGAGAGGGAGAGGGACAAGCAGACTCTGTGATGAGCACAGAGCCCCATGTAGGGCTTAATATCTCCACCCCTAGATAATGACAGAGCTGAAACCAAGAGTTTGACAGTCAACCAACTGAGGCACCCAAGCACAACTGAACCACCCAGGTGCTCCTCTTTTTAATTTAATTTAATTGTTTTAGTTTCTATATCATTTATTTCTGTTCTAATCTTTATTTATTTTCTTTTTCTGGGTCTTGGTTGTGTTTGTTCTTCTAGCTCCTTTAGGTTGGAAGACAGGTTACTTGAGATTTTTCTTGCTTCTTGAGGTAAGCCTGTATTGCTATAAACTTCCCTCTTAGAATCACTTTTACTACATTCCAAACATTTTGGAACTTTGTGTTTTCATTTTCATTTGTTTCCATGTATTTTTTTTCTTCTTTTATTTTTTGGTTGATCTATTCATTGTTTAGTAGCATGTTATTTAATTTCCATGTATTTGTGTCCTTTCCAGATTTTTTTTCTTGTGGTTGACTTCTACTTTCATAGGGTTGTGATCAGAAAAGATGAATTGTACTATTTCAATTTTGTGAAAGTGTTTGAGACGTGCTTTTTGGCTTAATCTGTGATCTATCCTGGAGAATGTTTTATGTGCACTTGAAAAGAATGCATATTCTTCTGTTTTAGAGTGGAATGTTCTCAAATGTATATTAAATCCATCTGGTCGTTGGACACTTGGATGGCTCAGTGGGTTAAGCCTCTGCCTTTGGCTCAGGTCATGATCTCAGAGTCCTGGGATGGAACCCCGCCACAAGCTTTCTGCTCAGCAGGGAGACTGCTTCCCCACACTTCTCTCTGCTGACCTCTCTGCCTACTTGTGATCCCTGTCTGTCAAATAAATAAATAAAATATTTTTTTAAAAATCCATCTGGTCCAGTTTCTCAGTCAAGACCACCATTTCCCTTATTTTCTCTTTGGATGATCTGTCCATCAATGTAAGTGGGGTATTAAAGTCCCTTACTATTATTGTATTATTATCAGTTACATTATTGACGTTTTTTAGTAATTGTTTTATATATTTGAGTGCTCCCATATTGGGTGTATAAGTATTTACAACTATTATATTCTCTTGTTAGATTGTTCCCTTTATTGTTCCATAGTGTCCCTCTTTGTCTCTTCTTACAGTCTTTGTTTTAAAGTCTATTTTGTCCAATATAAGTACAGCTACCCTAGTTTTCTTTTGACATCCATTTGCATAATAAATATTTCTCCATCCCCTAACTTTCAATCTGTAGGTGTCTTTCAGTCTGATATGTGTCTCTTTTAGGCAGCATATAGGTGGGTCTTGTTTTTTAATCCACTCTGTAATCCCATGTCTTTCTATTGGAGCATTTATTTCATTTTCATTCAAAGTAATTACTGATTGGTATGTATTTATTGACATTTTGCTACTTGTTTTGTGGTTGTTTCTATAGATTTTCTGTGATCTTTTTCTCTTGCTCTCTTTCATGGTTGGCTTGTTTTCTTTAGTAATACACTTAGATTATTTTCTCTTTATTCTTTACATATCTACTACTGGTTTTTGATTTGTCGTTACCATCTTCTGCATATTGCAGTCTGTATTAAGTTGATGGTTGTTTAAGTTTGAACCTATTCTTCTCTCTCCACCATGTTTTAGGTATATGATATGATATTTTACATTCTTTTTTCTTATGGATCCCTTGATATATTTGTATAAAAATATTTTTATTGATTTTGTGGTTTTTTGTTTTTGTTTGTTTTTGGCTTTTTTATACTTTCACTTATGGTCTTTCCTTTTTGCTCAAGTGTCCCCCTTAATATTTCTTGTAGGGATTGTGTAGCAGTCATGAACATAATGAACTTTTTCTTAAAGAAAAACTTCAAGAGTTTTTCTGAGAAACTCTTTATCTCCCCTTCTAGTCTGAATAATAGCCTTGCTGAAAGGAGTACTCTTGGGTGTAGATTTTTCCCTTTCAGCACTTTGAATATATTTGAATATATTGAATATATTTGAATATGCCACTTCCTTCTGGCCTGCAAAGTTTTTGCTGAAAAATCTGCTCATAGCCTTATGGTGTCTCCTCTTATAGGTAACTGTGTTCTTTTCTCTTGCTGGCTTTTTTTTTTTTTTTAATGATTTTATTTATCTATTTGAGAAAGGAAGAGTGAGAGAGCACAAGTAGGGAGAGCAGCAAAGGGAGAGGAAGAAGCAGAAACATGCTCCCCGCCTAGCAGGAAACCTGATTTGGGGCTCAATCCCAGGACCCTGGAATCATGACCTAAGCCGAAGGCAGATGATTAACTGACTGAGCCACTCAGGTGCCCCTCTCTTGCTGCTTTAAAGTTCTTCCTTTATCATGGCTTTCTGCCATATTATTTACTCTTTGTATTGATATGGACCTCTTTCTTTTGAATTTCTGGGGGGATCTCGGTGCCTCCTGGATCTAGATATCTTTTTCCTTTCAAAACTTTCGGAAGTTTCAGCTATTATTTTTTCAAATAAAATTTCAGGCCCCCCCCTTTACTCTCTTCTTTTTCTGGCATCCCTATAATGTGGATGTCATTATGGTTGATGGAGTCCCTGAGCTCCCTAAAACTATTTTCAATTTGCATAATTTTCTTTCCTCTCCTTTGCTCAGTTTGACTACTTTCCATTACTTTGTTTTCTAGGTCACTAATTCATTCCTCTGCTTTACTAGCCTGCTATTTTTTCCATCAAGTGTATTTTTAATTTCATTTATTGTGTTCTTCAACTCTGATTGGTTATTTTTTTTTATCTTCGTGTTAAGGTCTCACTGATGTTCTCTACTCTTCTCAAATCCAGTGAGTATCTTTATGAGCATTACATTAAATTCTATATCAGGCAAATTACTTGTATCTGCTGTGCTTTTGTTTTTGTTTGTTTTTGGCTTTTTTATACTTTCACTTATGGTCTTTCCTTTTTGCTCAAGTGTCCCCCTTAATATTTCTTGTAGGGATTGTGTAGCAGTCATGAACATAATGAACTTTTTCTTAAAGAAAAACTTCAAGAGTTTTTCTGAGAAACTCTAGTTGTCTGCTGTGGTTTTTTCCCTATTCTTTCATTTGGGACATAATTCTCCATCTCCTCCTTTTGTCTCACTCTAAGTTTGCTTTTCTGTGTTAAAAAGTCATCTACTTCCATTGCTCTTTAACAATGATAGCTTTATGAAGGAGAGGTCCCATAGTATCCTGCAGTGCAGTGTCTCCTGTTCCCTAGGATCTGGCACTTCAGGGAGTGTCTCCTATGTTGTATGTACTCTGCTGTTGAGTCTTGACCTCTTTTTCTTTAATTCTAGTTATCTGCAGTGGCTCTCTTTTTCTATTGTGGCTAGTGCTTTGTCACCAGCTTGGATAGGTGTGTTTTAACAAGGTGTGCAGCAGTCTGCTTGCAAAATGAGACCTGCCCCTGCCACGGAGAACTGAGGTCATGCAAAACATGTGGATTGGGAGATAGGGTATTGTCTTTTATTTGAGTTGGTCTTCTGGAAGAGGAGAACAACAGTGTAGGGACTAAAGTGAGCATGCCTGGGAAGGGCAGATGTGTCAAAGAACAGGAGAAGCAGAGCTTGATAAAAAGCAAGTTAGGTAGCAAGTGTTAGCATTGTCTTGGTCCTCAGATGACCCTGGTTTATGCTGGGGAACAGAGGAGGGAAATGGCGCCTGCCAGCATCTTTGTTCCTGCAGGGGCTTCCAGATGACCTAACTCTCTGAGGTGTGCTCTGAGACTGAAAAACAAAAAACAAAAAACAAAAAACAAACAAACAAACAAACAAACAAAAAACAACACTCTTCTTCCCACCGACTCCTAGTGTTTCTCAAATTGCTGCTTCTTTGTTGTCTGCATGCACTATTTGTATGGCTGTCTCTTTTTCTTTTTTTCATTTTTTTTTCCATTTTTTTAAAATTAATTTATTTATTTTCAGAAAAACAGTATTCATTATTTTTGCACCACACCCAGTGCTCCATGCAATCCATGCCCTCTATAATACCCACCACCTGGTACCCCAACCTCCCACCCCCCTGCCACTTCAAACCCCTCAGATTGTTTTTCAGAGTCCATAGTCTCTCATGATTCACCTCCCCTTCCAATTTACCCCAACTCCCTTCTCCTCTCTAACACCCCTTGTCCTCCATGATATTTATTATGCTCCACAAATAAGTGAAACCATGTGATAGTTGACTCTCTCTGCTTGACTTGTTTCACTCAGCATAATATCTTCCAGTCCGGTCCCTGTTGCTACAAAAGTTGGGTATTCGTCCTTTCTGATGGAGGCATAATACTCCGTAGTGTATATGGACCACATCTTCCTTATCCATGTATGGCTGTCTCTTTAAGAACAGGGACTCCAATTCTAATACCCTCCAGGCTCTCCCACAACCCAGCATGCTGATTTTTTTTTTTTTTTAATTACGGGTTTTAAGTGTCACTGGTTATTAAGAACTCAAAAAATTTGTCCCCTCTTGCTTTCAAAGACAAAGGTTGTGGGAATCCATCCTCCCTTTTGAGGGCTCCCTGGTGTGAAAGTCTATTTTCTATCCTGTTTCATGCTACCGGCTCCATCCCCACCATAGATGATGAAGGTCAATTTCACTTCCAAACTAGATCTTTGCCCTTCTATTTTTTGATGGGGGCTTTTCTCTACCTTTATTTTGGAATTTGTTCTGCCAGTCTTTGGATCACTTTCTCTGTTATTTACATGGATATAGCTGTTATCTAGTGGTATCCCTGGGATGAGGAGAACCTAGGGTCCTTCTACTCCACAATCTTTCTAGCTTTCTGTCTCCTTTTACTTAGCAGAAGCATTTAAGTTTCTTTAAATCAAGAGGTAGCTTTATAAAAAGGGATTCAAGTGAGTAGTTTGAACATAACATGGACCTAATCTCTCTCTGTCTTCTCCAGTTCTCAGTTTTGCTTCTTTACCATTAGTTCCATTATTAGTAGGTATCCTTTTCAAAAGACCAAGGAGAAAATTCTTAAGAATGTTTATGTCAGCATAACTTAGCATCAAGGAAATACAAACCAAAACCACAATAAGATACCACCTCTCGCCAGTCAGAATGGTTAAAATTAACAAGTCAGGAAACAATAAATATTGGTGAGAATGCAAAGAAGAGAACTCTCTTACACTGTTGGTGGGAATGCAAGCTGGTATAGCCACTTTGGAAAACAGTATGGAGGTTCCTCAAGATGTTAAAAATGGAGCTACCCTATGACCCAGTGATTGCTTTATATCCTTGTACTTTCAACTCTAGCCATTTAAATGGATATTCAAGATATCTATGAAATATAGGTAGATCACTTTATGGTACCTGTTTCAAACCTGTATTGCCTCTTTGTGCCACAATGTTCAGGAGGTGGGGTGGTGTATCTATTTTGGATGTCCATGCCTTTTAACTCTGCATCTGTAGAACTGAGCCTAGTACCTGCCAAATAGTTGTTGAAAGAATGTATGAATGATATCTAGGATTCATAAAGTAGAAATGAAAATATTGCTTCTTATGACTTTCATTCTGCTATTTGGTAGTTTTTCAAGACATCTTGCCTGGACTGAACTGCTGCTTGAATGTAGATAAAGAATGTAGATAAAGGAAACATGGAGAAATAGAAAGCAGAATTGCTATGATTTAGACAAGGAAAACCCAGGAGAGATAGAGATAGGAATAGGCACATTGAAAGATTGACTGGAATGGTTATTTATTGATTTGGCATTGTCAGAATGATTTACTATGACTTAATAACAAGTATGTGACTTTGCAGTACTAAATATATTGATGATATCAAATATTTAGCAAGGATATCTTCTGTGATATGTTATGGGAATATATGACTTTAAGTTTATACTATCCTTGAAGACTTGTGGAACCTCACGCTGTTATTGCATACTGCTATTTAGTGTTTCATAATATTCCAAGACTCTATCAAGGAGAATGGAACTAATTGGTCACATAACTGTTTCATTTTTACTTTTTCTTTTTCATACTTACCATTGTGTTTCTTCGTTTCTTGGATGTTATCACAGCTCTCATGCAACTAGTTTTAGCTCTCCAATCTCCCTGTAATATACTAAGCTAAGAGATGGCGGTTCTGTTCCCCAAATAAATCTAATACCATTACATATATACAGATCACATCAAGCTGATATGCATTAAAAAGCACTAATCTTTAATAACAACGTGGAGTCAAGAAATTTTCTAAATTTAGACTTGTAAATTAGACTTGTAAGTAAACCTGTAAATTATTCCTCAAGTTATTATATTTTAAGCTTTAGAGTATGTTTTTGAGGTTAATAAATCAATAATTTAGAAATAATGGATTTTAATCTCAATAACCTTGAGTTTATTGACTGAGGCTAATACTATTCTTTTTTTTTTTCCCAAGAGGAAAGATACTTTGTCATTTTCCTGTCCTTCTACCAAAATTTTATCCTACACCAGTCATTTCCAGGGACCTTCCTCAGTCTTAGTATGGCTTATTTGAAGGGCAGAGAATTAACCCACTCTTGGATTCAAGTACATCTATACCAAAATGTATTTAAGAAGAGGAAATTTCCCAGTGGGTTTCCAGCCTCCCCTTATTGTACATTTTATTGTTGGTCTCTCTTATAGTAGTACATTTGGAGAAGTATCTAGGAAACTATACTTCTCAGTGGCTCCTAAATGGTTCATTAGAGTGCAGCTCTTTTGTCTTTCTAGATATCCACGGTACTGATATTCAGGACTTCCCCCAGGAAGTCTGCTGGTAGTATCCTCAACCACAGAGCTGTTTCTCCTTTCCTTTCCCAGTCCCATGGTACTGAGTCACTCTCAGAATGTCAAAGCTGGGACTATGTCTCTCCACTGCAGGAGTTCAGTGGCACAGGGTTCACGGCAACCTGGCTAATGCCCTAAAAGCTCTTTCCTTCCGAAACAGGGAAGGTTCCTTCCAACGGGCTAGGGGAAGTCATGCAGACAAGTTCTGCAATGGGCCCCAGAAAGACTCTTTCATGACTGAGAAATGTTTGGCCCTATCCCAGTGCAAGTTCTTCAGATTCTGAATGCTCCATCCTAGGCTGAGGCAAGCCTAAAATGCATGGGGGGAAAGAGGATCTTTAAAGAATTATCTCATTCTGATCTCTAGAACTGACCACTTAGAACTCAAACAAGGCAAAATCTTATGTTCTGTATGTTAGAACGAATATTTGAGACTGGAAGGCTTTCCACGCAGTGTATCAGGAGAAAGGGAAGCACAATCACTGGAATCAGCAACATAAACATTAGGCGCTATAAGACTATAGGTGTTTCTGTGTTTCTGAAATTTAATATCTAAAGCAGAAGTTACAAAAATATGAAAAAGGAGGATTTGTGGACCATGCTAAGAAATTTCAACCCTCTTATCAGTGGCATGTGGTAGCATTTCTCCTTCTGTGTCTGACACATTTCACTAACATAATGTTGTCCACATTTATCCATATTCTCACAAAGGACAGAATTATCTTCTTTTTAAAGGTAGAATAAAGGGCACCTGGGTGGCTCAGTCACTTGAATATATAACACCTGATCTCATCTCAGATCTTGATTTTAGGGTTCCAGTTGAAGCCATACATTGGGCTCTTCGCTGGGTGTAGAGCCTACTTAAAAAAAAAAAAAAATTAAACGTGGTATAATATTCCATTATAGGTGTCTGCTGTAATTTGTTTATCCATGTCTGTGAATGAACACTTAGGCTGAACACAGGTTAGTCTGTCTTGGCTATTGTGAATAGTACTGCAGTGAACATGAGAGTGCAAGTATCTCTGTTTTCATTTCCTTTGAATAAGTACCTAGAAATGGGATTGCTGGATCATACAGTCATTCTTTTTTTAACTTTTATTTAAAAAAGATTTTGTTTAACTGAGGGAGAGAGACAGAGAGAATGAGCTAGAGAGAGAAGGAGCAGGGGGAAGAGGGAGAAAGAAGCATTCTTTCCACTGAGTGAGGAGCCTGATGCTTGGCTCAATCGTGGAACTCCTGGACCATGACCTGAGTTGAAGGCAGATGCTTAACTGACTTAGTCACCCAAGCATCTGAGAAGGATTATATACATTTTTATTCTACACATCCTTTAATGAATCTGTGTTAAATTTCTAATGGGGAAAAATAGAGGAGGAGGAAGGCTCAATATCATAGATTCAGTTGCCTTTCACCTCACCCCATTATATTTTGCTATAAGGACTGTTACTTGAAGAATCTAAACAATAAATATGCTACCAGAATTTTAGGTAGAGGTGTGTCTAAATGGAAATAAAATATTGATGAACTGAAGGTCATAATCTTCATATGGCTTTAAGAATATTTCAATAAGATGCCAAGACAGGTGTTCTCATGCCCATAATGGCTATGATTATCCCACAGCAAAATTTCAGGAATGTCAAATTTTTTTTGACAAAAACTAGTTCTATCTTGCTTCTTGCATTAAAAAGCCTCTTAAATTCTTTAATACTTAAATTTTCTTTAAACAGCAAAATGTTTTAGATATTATTCAGATTATAAACTGTTTCACACATAAGAAATACAATTACCCTTTTGACATTAAAACATTCCAGTGAGTAAATCCAAAGCTTCTACTTCAATTTCAGGGAAAACCACTGCTTAATCCTGCTTCGGATCTGCTGGGTCTTTACACTGTAGATGATTGGATTCATCAGGGGTGGAAAGAGAATATAGATATTGCCCATAAGCACATGAACAAAAGGTGAGAGATGCTTTCCAAAGCGGTGCACCATGGTAAGGCCAATGATGGGGATGTAAAAAACCAGGACAGCACAGATGTGGGATACACAGGTCTGCAAGGACTTGAGCCTCTCCTCCCGGGATGCAATTGCCAGCACTGTATGCAAGATGAAAACATAGGAGATGAGAATGAGCACAGCATCCAACAACAAGTTACAAATGACCAGAGCCAGGGCATAGAAGCTATTGAAGCGGATGTCAGAGCAGGCAAGTCGGAGTAGGTCCTGGTGCAGGCAGAAAGAGTGGGAGAGGATGTGGGGGCGGCAGTAATGGAAGAACTTCAGGCGAATGATGACAGGAAGAATGGACAATGCACTTCTCATCAAAATCGCCACCATGACATGAATGACTCTGTTGTTGGTCAGGATGGATGTGTAGCGTAGAGGATTGCAGATTGCAATGAAGCGATCAAAGGCCATGGCCAGAAGGACTCCAGACTCTGTGCCAGAGAGACCATGGACAAAGTAAGTCTGTGAAATGCAGGCATCCAGACCAATCTCCTGGCTGAGCCCCCACAGGACCCCCAGCACCGTGTGCACTGTGGAAAGCCCTATGCACAGGTCAGTGAGGGCCAGCATGGCCAGGAAGTAGAACATGGGCTCATGCAAGCTCTGCTCTGTCCGGATCACATGTAGCACCAGGCAGTTTCCCAGGAAAACCACAGCATAGATGGAGGAGAAGGGAATTGAAAACCAGGGATAGTACTGGTCTAGGCCAGGGAACCCTGTGAGAATGAATACCGAGGAATTGATAATGGAAGCAGAAGAAGCAGACATGATTATGTGAAAGTAATTTTCCAGTGAAGATCAATATTTACTGACCAGTTTTGCCCAGTGACCTGCTGTGTTGAGAGTTGTGGAGTATGACACAGCTACTCACACTGTAGCACAGGTAAGGCACATTGTAGAATCCCATGAAAGCTCCACTCTACAGGAGAAGCCACAGCCCAAGATGATTTCCTAAGAAAGCTCCTTGACAGTAGGTCTCAGGCCGTAGAAGCAAGTCAATGCCCTGACCATTTTGGGCAAATTAGATCATTAACGTCATTCTCTTTTAATCCCTCTGAGTCACTTGTAGGACACACAGCAGGTGACAGTGGCTAAAGTTCTTGAGAGCACAGGGCTGTTTCTTCCCTGCTGCTCCTGAGGAAGCCCCCCACACACTGTCTTCTTGCCAGTGCTTGTGGCACAGGGAGTCAGAACGTCAGATTTATGAGGAAGGAATGAAGAGGATTGTGTGGCCCAGGTGGACCCCGGGCTCCTGGGAGGCCACCATTCCCATCTGGAGGCTGACGCAAGTGAGAGATTCTACCCACTTACAGCAGGCTAGTAGTTTGAGTCCCAGGGAATACGAGGAATGGGGAAATGACAGCCGTTTTGGGGGTCCACAGATCTTTTAAGGGAGGGATGCCTACTGCATTGACTGAAATCTCAATGCCTACTCAGAAGGAGAAGACAATAAACATCCAAGGGGACAAGATATATTAGTATTCCAAATAAGTTTTATTTACCATATCTGTCTGAATCAACATATCTTGTATATTTTAATACCATATTTCATTTTTATTTTTCACATAATTCTTCAGTAAACATTTCTCCTTTCCTGAACCCAAGAGAAAGGGTGGCCTAGAGTCCTCCCCATAACACAGGACAATTGTTTTGAGCAAAAAGACTGCCACAATCTTATCCCAGTTAAGTGAATTCCCCTTCTTTCCAGCTCCCTCAGACTTCCTGTCTCATCTAAGAGGGAAAGGATCACAATTCACTAGACTGGGAATGCTATAGTGAATGAAGAAAGATATGAATGTGGTGGTGGCAGAGGGGGAGGAAGACCATTGTAGAAATCCCTGTGAAGGTCACAGCTCTGAGAAACAATCCCAGTAATATCAGGTGCACAAAGATTTCATTAGAAGATTATTGTATGCTTTCCTCCTCCACCTATGTCATGAGCACACTATGAGGGCACAACAGCAGTTGTGTCCTTCCACAATGTCAGCTTTATTCAATCATAAAGCAAAGTTAAATCACAATGATAAAGCAAGTTCAGGATTCCAAACTCAATGACAGTTCACCATGTGATTAAACTTGGCTTCTTTCACAGCATACAAAGCAGGATGGAAGACAAGCCACACAACAAACAAGATAACACAAGGGTGCAGGAAATTAAGGAACCAAATGTAAAGTTAGTCGGTGGGGGGTGGGTGGCACACAGTTGGGGTAAGGCCTTGGTTTGGTCCTGGTCAACTGTTGGCTGTCAGTGCTTCTGATGTTCAAACAGGGAAGGATCTCGGTTCTGTTCAGAGATGGATTTGGAAGAGCCTCTGGCAGCAGCAATTACCTTTTTCAAGGGATCAGAGGTAGAGGGGTCAGGCTGGAAGAGTGTAAGAATTTGCTGCCAAAATCCCTTTTTTTTTTTTAAGTTAATTAGTGTGTTTATTTATTTTTGTGAGAGAGAGACAGAGAAAGAAGAGAGCAAGTATACAAACTTGGTGAGGGACAGAGGAAGAAGCAGGCTCCCTGCTGAGCAGCAGGGCCTGCTTTGTGACTCTATCCCAGGACACTGAGACCATGACCTGAGCTGAAGGCAGATGCTTAACTGACTAAGCCACCCAGAAGCCCCAAATCCTTTTCTTTTTAAAGGGATTTCATCAGTTCTGGGTCTTTGCAGGCCTCCTCTGGTTTTGCTTGTTATCAGTTCTGGGGTGGCAGCTGACATTGGTCCTGGGGACATCTCCTAGCTGAAGGACCTTAACTGCTTGCCTCGTTGCTTGACACTGTCCCCTACTTGACATGAGAGACTCCATTTTGCTTTCCACAACCCACCATTCCTTACCAGAAACCTAACAAGGGCCTGGTAAAATATCAATCGATCACAGCTAAAAAAAAGTCTGTATAAATACAGATTTACATGCAAACAATGAATCATGGAACACTATATCAAAAATTAATGATGTATGGATATTGGGGAGTGTATGTGCTATGGTGAGTGCTGTGAAGTATGTATACCTAGTGATTCACAGACCTGTACCCCTGGGGCTAATAATACATTATATGTTTATAAAAAATTTAAAAAGGTACTTAAAAAAATGTAATGATGTACTACTGTATAGTGACTAACATAACATGATAAAAATATATAGAGATTTTCTCTAAGGAAGAACACATTGGAAAAACTAAAGTCAAAAGGGAAATAAAGAATGATAAAGAACAAATAAAAGCAACAGCTTCTCGTACCTATAGCTACAATAAACAGCTCAACCTACAGCTACCACAAAACTTTAGTTTATGAAAAACTCATTATCTGCAAAGCACAATAATGTGAAGCACGATAGAGGGAGGTATGCCTGTATATTGGTCTGTAATATCCTTTTCTTGTAATATCTTTGACTTTGGTAGCAGGGTAATGCTGGATTTATAGAATGAATAAGGAAGTGTTCCCTCCTCTTCAGTTTTTGGGAAGAGTTTGAAAAGGATTGAACAATTTAATTTTTTTAAAGAATTTTATTTATTTATTTGACAGAGATCACAAGTAGGCAGAGAGGCAGGCAGAGAGAGAGGAAGGGAAGCAGGCTCCCTGCTGAGCAGAGATTCCCAAGATCCTGGGATCATGACCTGAGCTGAAGGCAGAGGCTTCTAACCCACTGAGGCGCCCCTGGGCAATTTACTTTTTAAGAGTATCAGATTCAGATTCAAATTAACTGTCACAAATCCCAGTTGTGCCACTTTCTAACTATAAGATCAATTACTAAATATCTCTAAGCTTTGATTTCTCACCTAAAAATAAAAATTATCAGATGCCTATCATTTGAAAAGTACAAGAGATATTTATAAATTATTTAGGGTTTTTTTTTTTTTGCAATTTCTTTAATTGCTCTAAAATTGGTGATTGAGTCTCAGAGTTTTGTCATATGATTCATGTGACATGCAATTCAGAAATATACCAGTTATCATTTAATTTACCTCCATAACAAATCATGTGTTCACAATTTTTAAATTCCAGTCATAGGGAACAGAGCCGTGGCCATATCCTCAGTAGGTCTTCTCTAGCTGTCCTCTTCCATCCGAATAACCAAAATGAAAAAAAAAAAAAGTTTCTGTTGAATACTTTCTCTATTTAAACACAATTTGAATATTAGCCAACCAAATATGCTTAACTGAGTTTTAAAATCATTCCTGTTTGAAATAATTTTTTAAAAGCATTTCCAACAAACAGGTATGTCTTCAATCATTTTATATACCTTCTTTTCCCAGAGTCTAGTTATTTCATTCAGTCTTCTAATATTTTATGACTAAGAATGCCTAGTGGATCTTAAAATATGAAATTTCAGATTTGTCTTGTGCCTATGTGAAGATGGAGAAAAAGAGAAGAAAAAAAGTATTGCAAAGCAAATGGTATACTTACTGGGAAAATAGCCAGTTTGTCTCAGGCTAGAGAGCAATAAATACTACCCTCTTGCCTAGTATTCCTGTGTAGCTCTTTCTGCTCTCATTCTCTATCTGCTTTCTTGCAACGAGTGTCTTTGTTGTGCCCAAATTTCGAAACCCCCCAAAGACGACCACCAGAGACCAGAGTCAAAGCCAAACAGCAAGGGTCATTTATTACGAGATCGAACCCGGCCCTCCGCGCACTCGTTGCTGGTGACGCTAAGAGGTCCCGAGCTCAGGATCACAATATCTTTTATACACTATTTTTGGGGAGGCAGGGACTTAGCATACATCATAGTATCTTGTAACAAATCGCCACGTACCAAGGGAAAATCAAAAAGGAACTCTATAATATGACTGGCGCACTACAGAGCAGGAAAGGACTGGGAACAGATTATTGGTTAGGTCACAGGGCTGTCCTTCTTCAAACTGCTGAGTTGGCACCGCTAGGGTATGTGTCACCTCAGGATTGACCGGGGTCTTCCTGTCAAGCCGCAGGGCGCCAGATGGTTGTTATCTCTCGGCCCAGAGCTGGATGGGGGGTCCGGGAGCGGCCATTCTGTCAGGTTCAATTCTGGGCGGAGGATGTGTGGTTACAGAGTGTCTATAGAAAGTCTGCTGGTATTTTTCCATCTCCTTGTGGGTTAGCAAGCGAAGGTACAGAAGCAGAAATAGCAGTAATGGTTATAATTTAGGCATCTCATCTTATGGCACAGCTTCCAGGACAACTGAGAAAATCGCAGCTTTTAAATTACTTGCTGGCTTGGGCAGCTCTTGTCAATGTATCTTAGATTCTCTTTGCTACTTCTGTGATATATTAAGAAATAAAGAATTTTTGCTAATTCTTAACTCACTGATCCACCTAGGCACCTCTGATTTTTTGCTAATTCTTAATCCACCTGGAGGGAATTATCTGAAAACGTTTTTGCAATGTATGTCTGAGGGAAATCTAATATTTGCACCGTACATATCTACTGTTCTTGCTATAGAGATATAGATCTCTAGATCCAAATCATTTTGTTTCTCACATGAATCTCATTTCTCTGCCTCCCAGTTTTAGTTTCAATAATGACTAAGCACCTCAAATCACACAGTCCACGCACTTTACTATTCGGTGATTTGTAGTTATATTTAGAGATTTGAACAATGAAAATTTTTCCTTTGGTCTCCCCATTATCCATCTATTTGGCTGTAGAAATTTAGTTTCTGAGAATCTTTTTTTCCACATGGCTAAAAAGGACACTTAGCAATTGGACCAGTAACAAGGCCCTAAAGGCAGGGAGGGACAATTCTGTACACAGGATTCTGCAATTCAGGGTAGAGTGCTAATAGCATTTACCCTGATTCCAGGACTACTACTACTTTGGCATTTGAAATAGTTGAAAAGATCTTATCTTATTTAAACTGTCTTTATGGGCCTTCTGAAGGAACAATCTCTCTACTCCCTTATCCTTCTCTGAGTCCATTTAAAATTAATACTTTCTCATTCTCTCTTAATCTTGATTTCCCTGTGGTTTTATTCTCTGACCACTGCTCATTCTTTCTTACTTTTAAATCCTTGGGGGGAAAATATCAATCAATCCTTGGGCAATAAAATCCATGTCATTGTTTTAACAGTCACTTATATACTGATTATTTAACATATCTGTGTTTGAAGCCCTGATCTCTTTCCTCAGTTTCAGAACTATATTCTTATTTGTGTACATAGTTATTTAATTACCTTAGAAAACTCACACAAAGATATACAGAATTGAATTCTTCATCTTCTTATCCATCTTTACTTATAGTGCCAGAAAAATGTGCCATCATATACTCAGTCATTAAAATCAGAAAAAAAATAAAATAAAAAAGCCTAAATTGAGATAGATTGTGGAAACAGGCATATTCAGCAACTAAATGTAGTGATTAGTGATTCTACATTGATTTAGCACTATTAATTATGGTTATTGAAGACAGACAAACAAGCAGATATCCTTAAGTAACAGAAACTTTTTGTTTATAGTATATATGTAGAATGGATGTTTTCCTAGAACATGTCACCAGAAGAAATACTTTTCTGTTTTGTGTTTCTCACCCAGATTTTGTTTCATATTATGAATTCCAATTATAGTATATATAGTAATGTGTCTATTGGTATTTCAAGTGATAGCTAAATGATATGAGACTATTTAGTCCTTGGTCTGCTCATCTTTCTTTGCTTACATTAGATTTTTCAAAATTATAATTTTTTTCCTGCATTTTGAGTTGTAATAACACATCCACTTGCTACTTCCATCCCTGACTGTATCTCTAAATTTCCCTCTTAATCTGATATAAGTGAGGATGCTACAAGGGAAGATTTTATGAAGTATATATAAATAGCTGTGCCATTCATTGCAAGGGCTATAGAAATAAAATTCACCTGTTTTATTTTCAAAGCATCTTTCATTTATAGTTGTGCTCAAGACTGATGAGATTTTTTTAAAAATAACATTACAGCTAAGAGAATACTGCTTGAAAATTTTTTTCATTCTTGTTATAAAAAAAATATGTGTTGGTATTGAGGCGGATAGAGACTCCAGGCTGGAGCCCCTTTCTGTCCCTGGTTCCCCTTTGCTCTTGCTAAGGCCAAGAAAAGGACCAATAGCCATCCGGTTTGACTCCTGCAGAGACAGAAGAAAAAGACCAGAAGCCTGGTCCTGTTTGAATAAGAAAAGAAAGAGAAACATCCCCCAGGGTGATTTAGCACCCTCCTGAGATGCCTCCACATAGATTATACTTCCACCTGGAGGGGCCATTTGGGTTTGAGAGACTGGGAAGGTGCCCTGGCCTTGAAAGACCCTGAAAACAGCCCGCTACCATCCCCCATTGTCTGTAACCATAAAAACTCACTCCTAACCCTGTCGGGTGCTCAGTCTTTGGGAACGATCCCACTGAGCCCATTGGCATTGATAAAGCTGTGTTCTCCTATCTCTCCGTGTGCCCTTTGGATTTCCTCCGTCACCTCAGATTTTTCGCAGCAGTATCTCTGGCCAGAGACATTGCAGTTTAAGAGCTACGTAAGCTTACCATTTTTGAAATTTATTTTGAAAAGATGAAAAAGCCAGCAAAATCCTGGAATACTCTAAAAAGGAAATTAAGAAGTCCTCATAGTCTTGGTTCTCACATATCTGGAATTACATTCACTGCTTATGAACATTTCATCTTTGCAAGCGATGCAGACTGGCTGGGTTCCAGGATCCAGAAAAGGGGTCCCACGGGATCAGCCAAAAGGGGTCCTTCACTTCATGGGGTAGAAATCAAACAGCCCAGAGGAAGTGAGAGCAGAGTTTACTGAAGATACCTAGAGAGTGCAGGTACAGACAGAGCTTCTGGAAGACACTTTTATTCTTTCATTCTGCAAAGACTAACAAAATACTTAATGTATGGAAAGGGCAACATTTAGGAAAGGGGATGCAGTGACTTACAGGAGAAAAGGAATGTCTTTCCTCATGAGGATTATTTTTAGTGGGGATTTTCCAAAATGCTTCTAATATCACTGAATTCCAAATATAGCCACCACTTACTTGCCAAAAATTCTTTCTCCTAAACTCCGAGGCAAAGCACTATGTGCACTGTTTACATTTGTAAGATCTGTAAGTTATTCTTTCGAATTCCTTTCCCATTTCGATGGCAGTCCCCTTCATCAGTCTTAAATATTATGAACCTTTCCTCTAAAATGGAGGCTATATCTTAGTTCTATTTCTATTTATAGGGTCAATAGTAGTATTGACAGACTAACAGAGTGTTCAGTGAAACTTTGCGTAATGAGAAATAAATGAGTACATGGTTATTTCTTCCCATGAGTGAGAACTTCTTATGAAGATGATGCTGTCTCCTTGTTACATTTTTCTCACTATAGGAATTTATGTGAAATGGCCCATTAAACATCTATGACCAAAGTCTCTCATGCCCTCTCTCTCTCACCAAAGACCTACTGAACCTGAGTGTCTCTGATGCCAGCCCCATGTGACGCAAAGAAGCGTAGCATCCTCAGCCGGATCTGCTTAGTCTTGATGGTGTAAACCAGTGGATTAGCACTGGATGTATGAGAAAGTGCAGATAGGAGAGCAGCACAGGGCTGGAAGGGGAAGCTTGCCTCCCAAATCTGTGGATCATGGGACAGGCCAATCATAGGTGTGTAGAAGAGCAGCACAACACAGATGTGGGAGACACATGTGTTGAGGGCTTTGAGGCGCTCAGCTTTGGAGGCAATGGACAGCACTGTTTGGAGGATCAGCTCTCCGTAGGAGAGAACAATGAGCACCGAGTCCACCCCCAGTGTGGAGAGCACTACAAAGAGACCATAGGCGCTGTTGATGTGGGTGTCTGCACAGGCCAGCTTCATGACATCTGGGTGCAGGCAGTAGGAGTGGGAAAGCAGGTGATTCTGGCAGTAAGGCAATTTCTTCAGCATGATGGGGGCTGGGATGTGGAGCCCGAGGCTGCACACCACACTGGCCAGGCCCAAGCTGGCTATACGGGGGCTCGTGAGGATGGTGCCATAGTGTAGGGGGTTGCTGATGGCCACAAAATGGTCCAAGGCCATGGTCAGCAGCACGGAGGACTCCATGATGGAGAAGGTGTGGATGAAGAAGAGCTGGGCCAGGCATATATCCACTGACACCCGCCTGAGGCCCAGTATGTAGATGGGGGGCATGGTGGGCAGCGTGAAGGCAGACAGGCCCAGGTCAGTCACTGCCAGCATCGACAGCAGGTAGTACATGGGCTGGTGAAGGGAGGGCTCTGACTTCACCAGCCATAGGATCAAGCTGTTCCCTGCCAGAGAGGCCCCATACATGGCACACAGAGGGATGGAGAGCCATTTGTGCATCACCTCAAGGCCTTGGAATCTGACATGGTGGGCAGATCTCCCAGCAGAAATGCAGCCACAGACCCTGGAATCAAAGGAGTTGCTGGGTCAGAATCTGTTCTACAAACCAAGACCTTTCACTGATCCCCCAAAGTGTTTCCCTGACAACCATGGCCTTGTGGGTTGTGGAGGCATTTCCCCCAGGGTCTTTGGGAATGAGCCTTGAAACAAAGGTTAGTTTAAATTACTAAAGAAATGTTGCATTCATGGGGAGCCTGGCTTGCCAGCCTCACAACAAAATTTATCACAAAATCAGAAGTTGAATGGTGGATCAGGAAAGGGACCAAGATAGTGTTGGTCCTAACTCTTTCCTCTACCTCCTGAGACATGAACTCTAGGTCCCTGATCTGGGAGCAGAGTTCAGGTTCCTGATTTCCTGTCATGTTCCCTTTCACACTGCTTTTCAGTAGGTACTTCGGTGTGAATATCCAAATTTTGCAGACTGACATCTTTTAATAATTAAAACAATATAAAATAATTCCTTCTTACATGTCAGCCCACCTGTGTGAGCACACAGATACAATCTTATCTTCCATATGGCTTAAAATGTTAACCTTGTTAACCTGTGGCAAACATTTTAAATACTTTTCCAAATACAATTCATTCTCCAGTTGAGCTGTAAGTGTGGAACATAAAATAGAATGATTCAACTCGTAGAAGATTAAACAGTTACTGTGTACCTTATCTGTCATTATTCAGCATTATATTGATGAATATACAAAATCAGAAAAAGTTCTGAAGGAATCAAAACTTAGATCTACTTATAAAGTGATTTCTGGAAAAAAAAAATACAATGATCTGGGACTACATCTTGGGTCTTGTGTTCTCTCCCTTGAACTTTGGCTCCTGTTTTACTTCCTGCCGTTTCAGCTTTCTCCCCAGAGTTAACCCATTAAACGTTCCATTTTTTGAGAACCCAGTCAAAGCACTGTCTGAAAACTTTCTGCCTTCCCACCTAATCATAAATAAAGGAGGGAGATTTCTGGAGTTTCCCTGGAGTACAAAACTGAAGAACAATAACCAACAAGAACAGCTTAATTTTTAGGGAACTTTCTTAACTGTCTCTTTAGAGTTTTGTTTTGTTTTGTTCTTTTCCAATGATCCTGATTTTCTCTTCATTTTATCACCTTTTCTCTCCTATGTCTTGGAAAATAATCCAGTATTCCTCTTGCTTTGAAAAGTAGCTCCACAGAAAGATGACTTCTGTCGCTTTTTCTTCTGCAGGTAAAAATATACAAGTATAATTTCTTCCTTTCATATTTCATTTAAAGTATTTTTCAACATATTTCAAAACACTTTCAGATGTTTGATTTTAAAGCATCTGGAGCCTTGGACGTTAGCAGATCATTTTTTTCCAGATTAAGATACTTAATCCTTAAGAATTCAACTATATAACTTTACTAAAATCACATCGATTATAAAGGGCGATCTAGGACCGGAAATAATATCTGACTAAGTAGCTTTTACTCTGGGTATTGTCACTTGATGGTAAACACAAAGGTCAGCTATTAATAAACAAATCAATAAATTCACAATCTTTATCCTCACAGCTAAGTAAATAAAAGTTTAAGTTTAAAAATTTCCATTATGATGGCCATTTCTGGTTTTCCTCTTGTAATCTACTTTGTTTCCTCCAGATTAAATGTCCTAATTTCCATTCAGTAATTAAACCGTCTAAGTCACTGTTTTAGACACAAGATATAAATATGATCCCAATAATAAGGAAAGCATGAATCAATACTTCAAATACGTGAATAAATTAAAACAATATGGGAAGAGAAGGGTACATGATTTTCAATTCAGAGTTTAGGTGACAGCTCTCTGAGGAGGGGAGAATTGGAGACGGGCAAAACAAAAAGAAGGAGATTTGTGCATGTCTTGGTGAGTGAGTTCTGATTAGTAGGGAAAGTATGGAGGTACATCATGAAAAACCTAAAGTTGTTAGCATACAGGATAGCTAAGAGATATGTATCCATTCAAGCTGGTGCTGTGACAAATAAAAGAGACAACCTTCCAGAACCAACACAATTACTTCAGAGAACTACGTTTCACTTGACCAGGGTGGGGAGGTACTGTCTTCTGTGCTGAGTATGTATTCAGTGGCTCTGACAGTGTGGCCTGGCTGGTGGCATCATCGGCACACGACAGATTGTAATAAATACAGATTATTCGGTTTCAGCCTCAACATACTGAATCGGGATTTCTTGAGTTGAAGCCCAGTGTCCAGTGTTTTACTAAACCCTGTGGGTGACTCTGACGCAGACCAAGGCCTGAGAATTACAGAGGTCCATCTTTAGGTATAGTATTATTTTGTAAGCAGATGAGTGCAGTGCTATGGGAAAAGCAAGAAGTAGGAGAGAAGCAGAGGTTATGAGTTAATAGGAAAGGGACACCCTTAGACAAAGAAAGAAACCTTGCTCCTGAGGGCTCAACTCTGAGAAGGAGCCTGCAAGGGTGCTGGGTCACAGACCCGGATTCTTTGATATGATCTTACCATAAAGACCAAAAAAGCACATGGCAATTATAAAATAAAGATACTAATTTTTGCCTTATAATTTATTTGAAAAGTACTAAATTATTAATAAGAAAATCTATAGTCTGTGAACTGCTGCTGCTATAGGAAGCCGGACGAGCTGTTTTACTGACCCCTCTATATACAGATTTATGAATTTCTAGTCAGGTACTGGGACATGGTGCAAACTTGAAGTAAGATGGAGAAATGTTTGAGGATACTGACTGGGAAGAATTGTGTATTCAAATGGAGAGTTTGAATGCCATCTATGACTTCTTTACCCGACATTCATGCTGGATTGTTTCTTCAAAATTAGAGAAAAATGTGTAACATTTCTTTAGTACACTGGAAGTCCCATCCTTTCTCCCTTAGATTCCAAACGTGGAAATATAAACATAATGAATGGGCATAGTCTGAGCATATTCGGAATTTCTGACATTTTTCACTTAGAATTTGAGAAAATGGTCTTATGAGAAAAGGCACTCGGGTGCTCAGATATGTAGAGCATATTGTTTTTGTGTATTGCATGAAGCTGACTATGCAGAAGAGGAAGAGTTTCGTGAGTTTGTGTGTGTGCGTGTGATGGTTTTTCTTAATTTTTAAGAAAGCCCTGTGGAGTAAAGGGATTTTGTGATAAGGAACACAAGGATATAGGTGAAAAGGCAGGGTACTTCTTTCTGGTCCTGGCTTTGGCACAAAACTCTGGAAAACAAGACAAACAACCAAACATATAACTTGGGCCAGCTTGGGCATAAGCAACAGCTATTTATCCAAAAAGGTTAAGAATGCACTGTGATCTTTTGTTGCAGGAACTCTTCCTTTTGGCTTGCCAACAGATTTTTAGTCAGATGTAGTAAACCTGTGTCCTCATGGAGTAAAGTGAGAAACCATGTTGGGTTTCCTAGCACCAATGTCTGTTTTCTTCTGCAGTCACACCAGGATTCAGATTAACAGCATTAAGAGCCAGTGTTCTGCCATGACGGTAATAAGAAATAATAAGAACATAGATTTCATGTTCACAAAAGAGTCTCCTCTCACAATATAGAGCTGGCACACTTACATGGATGTACAACATTGGTTTCACTTTTCCCATTGTCTAAAGAACGGCAGTGGGTGAGTTGTACTACATCTCATACAAATCTCATAGGTTTCTCCCGTGAGAAGCTAAGACAGTGGGTGGAAGAGTTCCCAATATTCTGTAAAGTAGTTAGAAAAGAATCATTGTTAATATTTGTCTGTTCTTTAATTTTTCCTAAATTCATTTACTGTGCTCAAAATGCAAGGAGCCTTTTCATAGATGATTCTTCAAAGATTTAGAAGCAATTGCAATTAACCTTGATCACTCTGGATTTATCAGTTCCCATCATCATTCTGTTAACCTTCCATCATTCAAATAGGAATGGACTGCCTTTTCAAACTGTCTTCCCAAACCAGCAACTTTCCATTCCATTCTGCTCCTCAAACTTTTCCTCATCTCAGCATGTTTCCCTTCAGGGGCATAGAATCCATCTGCCTAAAGATTTAGGTACACATTTATCAGGATACATTTAAGGCATGGAGGATTGAGGCTGGTGAGTTACTAGCCCATCTGCCAATTTCCCATTTATTTGGTTTTATCTATTATGAAAGTACATTTGAGGAATTCTTCAGTAAATGTAGTTCCCAGATGGCACCTGAAGATAAAGAGCAATTTTTCTTCCTCTAAATCCTCAATATAGTTCTTTTTCAGGGCCTTATTTTTCTATGAACACTAACAAGGAATCTTGGCAAATGGCTTCACCCCTTTCCTCTCCAAACCCCATGTTATTGACTCACCCACAAGGAGTTAAGAGCTGAAGACATTTCTCACCCTCCTCCAGGGTATATTCCTGGATAGCATCCCCTGATTAATATAATAGGCAGCATGGGCTTTGGGGCAGCAAACAGCTTTAACCATGTCACTGCCAAAGAAGTTTTCAAATGGGCTATAAGAAACTCCATCCTGATTGGAATACAAGTCTGTCTCAGTTACAGATTCTTCCAATATTATTATAAAGCAATTAGCTTTTGAGAGTACAAGCTTCAACATCAAAAAGACCTGAATCAAAACTCTCAGTTTCCTCACTTGTGAAACTGGAATAGTGAAAGAAACTAATGTACAATATTACTGTGAAGATTAAATCAGGTACTCCATTAAAAACATAATTATGTTTGTCAATACTTGAATAATTACCTACTATTTTATTATTATTTTATAATAACATTGTGAGAGTTTAATATAATATATGCAAATCACTTACTATCATTCTTAAAAAAAGCACACATTAAGCACTTAATAAGTTAGATAATCATGATGATGATGATGATGATATACTTACAAATGCAACAAAGAAACTTTTTACTGTTGCAACAGAAATAATAAAAATTCAATAAAATGAAGGACTTTATGACTTAGAGGAAAATAAAAATAAAAAATAAATGGACATAAATAGGACAGAAATCAAAATTTAGCCACAACAACTGGGTTGTCTGCCACAAATAATTCATACTTCCCCACCCAAAAGACTGTTTTGTAAAATTCTTTGTTTCACCATATAAGTGCAAAACAAAAAAGCTCAGCTCTTGTGAGCATACACATTTGTCAAAACTTTGAGTATGAATGCAAGAAAATAGTGAGACCCCAAAAGCTTTCAACCTGAATGTTACATGTTCTAAAGAAGAAATGGATGTTTGACATATTCCAACAGAAAAACAACTCTAACTCTGGGCAAGATATATATAAAATATATCAGATATTGAAAAACAGACAGTACAGAGGTGTGATTCCTTGTGATAAAGAAAATAAGGTGTAAACTCCATAACCATCTAGGCTTTCTGCCAGACTGCACTTTACAAACTAAGAAAAGGTGCATAAACAATGAATCTTGGAACACTGAAAAAATAAAATAAAAATTAAAAAAAAAAAGACAAACACACACACACACATACACACAAACACAAACTAAGACAAGGAAGTTGAAGGCAAATTGAAAGCAGCTCTCTCCTTAAGGGAGGGAAAGAAGACAGAAGTGATTTTAGAGGTCATGAGGGATCAAAATTTGGGGCACCTACTAGACATGAAGAAGTCCTAGAAATCTGCTTAGGTGTCCACTTGAAGTTTTCACCAAGTACTAAACTTCAGATTCAGAGGACAAGATTCTGAAAAGCTTGGCAAAGAACATCTCTGAGCTATAAGTTGCCTATAGATTCTGGAGTTCATTCAGTACTGGGACGCATTGAAGTTCCAACAAGGGAGAGAGGACAGGGCTCTTGAACACCTTGGACATTGACCTGAAACCCTAGAAGGGCCACGCCATAAGAAGAGGGAGTATGTGGTGTGGTTTCTGATTTCATGAAACTGATTCAATATCATGTGCTGCTTTGGCATCTGAAACTGGATGCATCAGAAAGCCTACCCATGAGCTTCCCTACTCTTCCAGATACACCCTGCATCCAGTGGACAAGGGACCCCTCCCAGCAATCAAACCAGCTGCACTCCAACTAATGGCTTTCACTTTCCTATAAGCCGATGTAGGAATGAGGGGGTGACCTGTAGGAATGAGGGGGTGACCCCACCAGCCGTTACTACAGAACCTGTCTCCCATGGCCCCTTGTTTGTTCATTCTGTCCCCAAGTGCCACCCCTGTGTGCCCCGTGCCTGGTGTGCAGTTTCCTCTTTCCCTAGTCTCTGAGTATCTATGACCAATAAACTGCTATCAGTTTTATCTTTCCAGTGTCAAGTGCCATGCTTTCACCCATTTCTATAACCGTGCAGTAGAAATCTTTCTCACCAACAGGGTGAATGGAAGGCAGGAATATTGTAACCTGAGAAAGAGGGCTAATAATCATCAACCTTAATAAGGCCAAAAACCAAGATGTAAAAACATGAACATGATCCTCCAATAACTTAACTGACTGCCATGTCAAATCAGATTCTCTTTATATAAGATAATATGACCCAGATTCCCAATAGCATAGCATTTGCAGTGCCCATGGCCACTTAAAAAAAAAAAAAAAAAGACAAATAAAATGCAGAAGATAATCAGAATAAAGTAAAAGAGAAAGAAAAAGAGATTCAGGATGAATAGAGATTCTGGAATTAGAGGAAAAGAGCTTTAAAACACTTAGGACAAATACATTTGCACATGTAAAGAGAAACATGAACATTAGCAGTCATATATATGTACATATGTGTATATTCGTATATGTGTGTGTGTGTATGCATAATCCAGCCCAATGGGGGTACATTCTAGCTTTCTTTCATTAGCTTATTTAAACATGACTATATTCTTCAACAAAACTCAGAATTGTAAACCACAAAGTGTGAACTTCGCTGCATGTAAATTTATAAAAGAAAAAAAAAATGTTGGGAGATCCCATGATAGATGGCTGACTATGAAAAAATATTGTACCTGTATTACAAATATGTGACACAATATCACTGAAGGGCATAAAGGGGAAATGGAGCTGATCTCAATAACTTCAGAAAATGGTATTTTAGTTTTATTTTATTTTTCTTTGTTTTCTTTTTCTTTGTAATTTTCTTTTATTTTTTTTTCAATGTTCCAAGATTCATTGTTTATGCACCACACCCAGTGCTCCATGCAATATGTGCCTTCCTTAGTACCCACCACCAGGTTCACAGAAAATGGTATTTTGACTGGACTTTGTCAGTTTAATGATACGGAACTGCACACATACATTGCACTCAAGGTGGTAAATTTGTCTCCAGCAGGAGTATGGATTAATAATTTTGAAACTACATTTATGTGTACAAGAGATATAATGATGAGACAATAAATTCAACTTCATTCACAGGGCTGGTGAAGATTGGAGGCTGTGTCCACCCTTCTTGAATCATGGAATATTAAAAAACATACTGAACTGCCTAATAGTCACATTGGGACACATTTTATTATGATAATTAAGGTCTTTATTTCTTTAAGTGTATTTAAAGTTTTGAAGTATTTCATTTGGTTTAGATTTTCTAGTGTAACCCACATCTACAGTTATTATGCAAATTACAAGAAAAACATTTTGATTTTACATATTTGCCAAATTTTCAGAAGGTATACCAAGTGAAGTCCTCCTGTGTTTAATTTATAAATAAAATTCTAGGTTTTTAGTTGGAGATATCTTAGATTTCTTTGAATTCCACTCTTCTAATCTGCTTGCTCTTACATGTTAATGATATTCTCTCAACATACTGTCAGTTTCCTCTGTAATAATCTGAGTCTTTTACAGTCTGATATTGATTTTTGCAGAATGAGCAACATGTTTTTTTTTTTCATTAAACAGGTGTTGTTTTAAAAGGTATATGTTAAAACACATTTCAATATATTTCAATTGATGTTTTTGAATAATTAATTGATTGATACATCAGATGGGAGCTATATGCTCTGCCCTGTCTCCGAGATGTCTTCAGTTGGAAGAGGGACTATAGCAACCAATATTTCATCTCTGTGACTCAGAGTTTTCTTGGATGGAACGTCTTCAGAATGCATACCTGAATCTTTGGTTTTAATACTGTAGACAATTGGGTTGAGCACTGGAGGAAAAAGAAAGTGAAGATAGGATAGAAGCATGTATACCTGAGCTGGTAGCTTCCTTTTCCCAAAACAGTGGATTATTGACAGGCTGACCAGAGGGGTATAAAACAGTAATACAGCACAGATGTGGGAAATGCAGGTGTTAAAGGCTTTGAGTCGCTCAGTGTTGGAAGCAATGCTCAATATTGTCCTCAAGATTAGCACATAGGAGAGCAGAATGAGTACAGCATCCAACCCCAGTGTGGGGAGCATGACAAAGAGCCCAAAGCCACTGTTTAGAAGAGTGCTAGAACTGGCTAGCCTTAAGACATCAGGATGAACACAGTATGAATGAGACAGAACATTCACGGGCTGAAATTGCAGTCTGCCAAGGAGCACAGGCAGGGGCAGATGGAGAGCAGCACTACGGGTCACAATGACCAGCCCAATGGCCCCAATGCGTGTGGTTGTGAGGATTGTTGGCATAGTGTAAGGGTTCTCAAATAGCCACACAGCAGTCAAAGGCCATGGCCAAGAGCACAGCTGATTCAATAACTGAGAATGTGTGGATGAAGAGAGTTGCAGAAAGCAGGTTGCAGCTCCTACCTTTCTCTGGCCTAGGAGAAAGACAATTGCCATTGAAGGCAGCGTAAAAGCTGAGAGGCCCAGGTCAGCCATTGAAAGCACGGATAGGAAGAGGTACATAGGTATGTGGAGGCTGGGAACAGACTTGACAATGTACATTATGGTGATGTTGTCCAACAAAGAGAGAATATAGGCAGAGCAGACAAGGATAGCTGCCCAGCAATGAGCGGCCTCCAATTCTGGGAGATCCATCAGTATGAAGATGAAGCTGCTGGCATTACTGTTGTTAAGAACTACCATAAATTTGGGAAGAGCTTGCCCTGGAAAAATTATAAAGAAGGCAAAAAAATTATTCTTTCATAGCATTTTCCTAGCATCTCATCCCACAGCACCCAAGGCCCATGCTTGCCGAGTAATATCACTCTGCTTCCTCTTTTCCAGCACTGAATCTCATTCCTTTAGAGGTTCCACCAGAGTACAAATGCTGTCTGTCTTCTCTGAGGCTTGTCTTAGTTTTCAGGGGGCTGTTTGTGCCTTTCGCAGAGAAAACTCCTTCCTCATTTGAAGATGTTTCAAGGCTTGAAAAATGGAAAGGGAAACTGTGGTGAGAGCACAGGATACAGATGCATAAACTAGATTACTTTTAATACCAGAAAATGGGTTCTAAAGAAAAAAAGATAATTATATTTAATGGTTCCTTGGAAGTTAGAAAATCAAGTACAAGAATGTTAATACTGGCTCTGAACTCTGATGCCACCAAATATATCTTTTTCTCTGAAAGAGATTTAAAAGTAGTACCTGTGACAAGAAGACACCAGGAGGGACTGGGCTTGATGTGTTTGCCTAATGGATTAAATCCCTTCTCAATCTCTGTTATCACTCTCTGAAAAAGTGCTGGAGAGCTAGGACAGATGTGTGAGAGGAAGAAGATGGAGAGTAAATATTTGTAGTTGGAAATACATATATTCTCAATGGCATTACACATTTACTGAGCTCCCGCTGTGCACTCAGTTTAAGTAATATGAAACAGACAATATGTAATTTACGTCTTTGGAGGTCTAGTAATCCACTGGCCAACACAAAACACATCCATTAGGGCACTCATGGATGACCATGGGACAGATAAAAAATCCCAACTGGGATCGACATTCTTCTCTCCACAACTCACTTTTTTTTTTTTTTTAATTAAAGATTTTACTTATTTATCCCAGGGAGAGAAAGAGAGAGAGTGAGCAGGTGGAAGAGCAGAGGGAGAGGGACAAGCAGACTCTGAACTGAGCATAAAGCCTGACATGGGGCTTGATGTCAGGACCCTGAGATCATGATCCCAGCTGAAACCAAGAGTCTTAACTAATTGAGTCCCCACAACTCACTTTTCTAAAGAATGATCTTGGTTTTGTCTCTATCTCTGTTTTCATCTTGTTTCATTTTTTCCCTCTCATCCTCTATGATCTGCTGTTTTGTTTCTCAAATTCCTCATATCAGAACATGGGGGCTTAAGTGGGTAGAAGAAGAATCAATGAAACAAGATGGGATTGGGAGGGAAACAAACCATAAATGACTCTTAATCTCACAAAACAAACTGAGGGTTGCTGGGGGGAGGGGGGTTGGGAGAAGGGGGTGGGATTATGGACATTGGGGAGGGTATGTGCTTTGGTGAGTGCTGTGAAATGTGTAAACCTGGTGATTCACAGACCTGTACCCCTGGGGATAAAAATATATGTTTATAAAAAAATAAAAAATTTAAATAAATAAATAAATAAATAAAATGCTAAAAAAAAATTTCCTCATATCAGTAAGAGACTCTTAATCTCAGGAAACAAACTGGGAGTTGCTGGAAGGGAGGGGATGGGAGACATAGGGTGGCTGGGTGATGGACATTGGGGAGGGTATGTGCCATGGTGAGTGCTGTGAATTGTGTAAGACTGATGAATCACAGACCTATACCCCTGAAACAAATAATACATTATATATTAATTTTTTTTAAAAAATGATCTTGGGTAACTTCAAAGTCAATTATTAAAGAAAGGAATACAGTGTGAAATCTGAGTACATAGAGTTCAAAAGAAACTTGAGCACATACATGAAGTTCACATTGAATGACGATTTTCTTAACTAACATCTTAGGAAAATTCTCTTAACAATGGAGGTTTTAACATGTTCTCCTTTTTTGTACACTAATTATAATACTGTCCTCTAACGTCATCAAGAATACCTACACTCCCTTTTCAACAGACTAACCATCTGTCTAAAAAAACCTAGAGAAGAAATTCTGTGAAGAGTGAAAACCATGTCAGAATCAAAGCAAAATGGTAATTGAACAGTAAATCAATATTGACAATTAGTATAGGATGGGTTGTGGAGGAAGAAAAAGTGATAACCACCTACAAGAAAGGCAAAAGGCAGAGGCGTCCTATCAGGTTTGAGAAAAGATCTTCAATAGGCAGGGGAGGACTGGAATTTTCTGTTTATACCTGTGGAGAGGTGATGGTGGGTGAGTACCAGTCATCATTGTTGCTTTAATAAAAACTCTCTCTGAACTTTGATTATAGAGGGTGAGGTGCGCAATGCAGACACTTTGTATCATCCATCAATTTACCTCAACAAATTTTACCTATAGGCTGTTAACCACAGCATATTTTCAAAAGAAAGGAAAAGCACCACCCCCTAATAATACACTAAAATTCTCATAAATGCAGAGACATAATCATCATTAGTCAAAATAAAACATCTGAGATTCAGCATTAATATTCCTGGGAAAATATTTAACATACCATTATGAATAGAATAGAAAATCCATTCCTGAAATAGGACAAGAGTGGGAAAGAAGAAAATTTTGTATTAGGGAGACATGTGATGATATGCGATAAGCTGGTGGTCAATTCACAGATGGGAAAAGTCTCTGGGGATGTTGGACGTCTTTGCCTTGACTCTAACTTCTAAGGAAGTCAGAAACGAAAGGTTGCTACGATCAGACTTTCAAGTATAGGGATGGATTCCACCTATGTGTCTGATTCTGTCTATAGTTAGGTATTGAGCTGAGTAGGAACCTAAGGAAGGCAAACTTCCATCCTCCAAAGACAGCAAATGCTCACCAAACATAAGGCTTGGTGGGAAGAATCATGGACGCTAGGGATTTGGGGAATTGCCTGAGACAGGCAAGCAGAAAATGAAGATAGTAGCAGATACTGCATTTTGTCAACAGCATGAAATACATTTTTTCAATATAATTCAAAGTCTGTTATGTGTCAGGCATATTACTGGAATTTGCGGAGAGATAATGGACTTAATAAAGCCAAATTCTGATAGAGAATAATTATCCAAAGAGCATAATTTCATTTGAGATAACTGTGGCAATAAGTATGAGAAGAGAGAGAAGGATTCTAACAGACTCGTCATGGTGCTTAGAGTTTAGTCCACCAGAGGTGAGAAGCATGCATTTCTCCGCCCGCTTTTCCTCATGCCGTCCTCTGCTGAGTGTAAGCAGATGGGCAAAATATCCCTCCCACAAGAACATCTGGCAGGATGTTTATGGTCACAGAGTGAGTAGTAAAAATGGTATTCTCTTTATTTGAGCTTTTCCAGAAAACAAAAGCAAAAAGAAACAAACTTTTAAGATTTTTCAAGGTCATCCTGTCCAATTCCCACTAAACTGAGTCTGCAGTACCCCTAAAATGAATGTGAAACTCTCTTTCTCAGAAAGTAAGCTATCCTACTGTGATATTTAAGAAATTAAGGAAAGGTATGTTTCCGCACTGCTTTTTGTGCAAGCTGGAGAAGTATTCTAAGCCCTTACGTGATTCATAGTCCAGATTTTACCTGCATTCAAGCATTCCAGCCTGCGTTCTCATCTGATAAAATGAGCCAGTGGGTATTTCCTTTATTCCCGTAGTCCTAAAGAATTTTTTTTATGTTTAATATCTAGTAAGCAGTTGCTATATAATGTGGGCATTCATCTACCCATGGAGAAGGGGTGCGCATTACAAACTGTCTGGATTTGATCATAAAAAATGCTAAAATGACAGGCATTAACGAGGAGTGGAAGGGAGGACACCTCGAGGTAAAGGCTAGGGCCAATGTTCTTCTTCTCTCTCTCTCTTTTTCTTATTTAAGTTCAATTAGCCAACATATAATACATCCCTAATTTCTGCTGTAATGTTCAGTGATTCATTAGTTGCAGATAACGCAATTCTCTCTAGTTTCTTCCTTCGTTGTCTCATCATTATCAACTGAGTGCAGATGACATTTTGTTGAGCAATGCCTAATATTTGTAGGAGATAGTGGAAATTTGAATTCCAGAAACCTTTTGAAAAATATACAATTTTTAACTTAATTAATCAATTAATTAATTAATTTTTTACTTGATGGAGAAAGAGACAGCCAGAGAGGGAACACAAGCAGGGAAGACTGGGAGAGGGATGCCAAGCAGGGAGCCCGATATGGGGCTAGATCCCAGGACCCTGAGATCATGACCTGAGCTGAAGGCAAACACTTAACAATTGAGCCACCCAGGCGCCCCCCCCCCCCAAATATACAATTTGTGAAGAAACACTACCATGCTCTTTGATGCAATGCCAGGGGCTCTTTGGCTATGCAGATCTTTAAACTTGTAAATACTGCTTCAAAGTACAATAGCCACAAAAATGGAGTCCTGGAGCTGTTTGCACTGTCCTGAGAAACAGAACATGAACTAAGTCACGTCAGTTCTTCAGAAAGTCAAAGCAAGAAACAGACTGTAACTAGAGAGAGTAAACTGATGGTCACCAGAGGGAAGGTGGGTGGGGATGAGTGGAACAGGTGATGGGGATTAAGGAGGGCACATGTTGTGAGGAGCACTGGATGTTGTATAGAAGTGTTGTATCACCATATTGCCCACCTGAAAGTAATACTACACTGTATGCTAACTAACTGGAATTTTAATAAAAACTTTTTTTAAAAAGTGTGAATGCAGAACCATTCTGCTTTTCAAAAATCCTATAGCCTAGGTTCAATCTTATCAGTCCTTTAAACTATCTCATTTAAGACAAGAACTCCACATAACTCTTCATCCTGGGAAAGTCATTAGTAAATATTTGGGGTTGCCTCTATTACAATGTGGTGTGGGAATTATAAATCATATCTCGGATTTTTCGTTTCCCTCCTTCCCTTCTTTCCTCCCTCCTTTCTTTCCTCCTTTGTTATCTTCTTCTCTCTTGTTTTTCATACATCAATTATTTATAGATTACCCAATACATTTCTTCATAAATGATGTTTGACCTGATAGTTGATCTTAAACTCTAAGGGAAATAATTGAGTGATTGTTGGGTAAGGAAAAGGGGGCCAGGGATCTTTTTCTGAAAACTATAAAATATGTCATATAAGAGGAATAGAGGTTCTATGAAGCTCCAGGAAATGTCCTTCCCATCTCAGAGATCCTCATACTTAGTTTGTAACTGTATCTAAGATAGTCCATGATTTCTCTAGTCCATGGATTTCTTCCATCCAAAATATGCATACAACAAGAGTTGAGGTGACCTCGTTTGAAGTGCTTCTGTCACTCCCCAGACCCCAGGGCAGGGACACGAGCTCTGTGAACTGTTATGCAGCTGGGGCCTCATAAGGCTCCCTGCCTTGAGCATGGTGCCTAGTGAGCAGGTTTATAAAGCAGGTTCTGGAGACTCACTATGAATCCCGGTAAGAATCACACCCAATCTTTGTGGTATAGGGTCGAGAGAAGCATCAAATGTGCATGTGCCAAACAAAGAAGAGTCTATTGCTAATCTTTGTGAGTGTTTGCCATGTCTCCAGATGATATACTATATTAACTTAGAACACATAGCTGGTCCTGCTTCAAGCTTCCTTTCTTCAGTTACCAGTCTAAGACTTTTTAGTCCCTTAGAGATAAAAGTCATCACATAGACCCCAATATTTTGGTCCCAGAAATATCTTGTATCATATTCAGATCTCTAGGATATAGAATCCTTTTCCTCCCTAACCCCCACTCCCAGTTCAGTAGGTTTTTTGTTTTTTGGTTTTTTTCTTTAAATTATTCATATCTTGGGTGGTGAGAGTAGAATATCTACAGCACTATTTTCATGAATGATAATATTAACAGATTTCTTCCAAGACAAATTCATTTTGCTTTGATAGATCTTTGTTACAATAGCATACAACTAACTTTTCTTTCAGGCCGTCACTTTACATCCTCCCTACCTCCTCAAAGTGAAATTTTCAAATTTACTGAGGAATGGGTGAAGGAGATTAAAAAGGATTCACCAGAACATATGAAAAGGTCCTGGATTTTGTTTTGAGGATAGAAAGAGAGTGCTATAAGATGCAAACTATGGTCAGAGTCGTCATGGATCTGGCCAGGAAAGGCCTGGGAAATTGAAGTAGGGACCAAATTAGGTATGACATAGAGGAATCATATAGGGGTGCCAAAACCACTTAGTGATTCACTGAGTCATTTATAAAAGTCAACACAAGTTTATACTCATGGCTAAAATTTAGTATAGCAAAGGGCGCTGTGCAGGAACAGCACAAAGGTATACAGAGTAAGGGCAATAGAGGCCACGTATAGGCTTCAAAGTGTTTCCTCTCTTTTTTACAAGGGTTGCTGTAGCCACAAACTTCAGGAACACATGAGAGATATCTCTTTCCAGGGAAGCCTGTTTGAGTTATGGAGTCCAGAGTTCTTAAAGCAGGCTAGTTACATGGGTACACATCTGTCACATGACTGGTGTATGTAGATTCTAAATCAGGCAACAGGTACACATAACAAATTCTATGTTTATCTAACATATGTTACCAACCTGGTTCATATTGAACTACTGCTTGGACATATATAATGACATTTTTACTGAGAAACTATATGAACACTCTAGGGGATTATTCTTAGAGTTTGGTCAAGGGCCATCTGTCAACATGGCTACAGAAAACAAGCAAAACTAGTGAAACAGATCAGTTGTATTACCTCTTTCCTTGTGCATTTTCAAGAGTATGCCATGGCCTTGAACCCAATGAACATGTGTTGGAAATGTTTTCATTCACCATGTTTGAAATATGAGTAGCTTTTAATGTGACCTAAACATAATTCTAATCCTTGATGGCATAACACAAAGATGACTAGAAATATTAATTCAAAACTAGATGGACTGTATTATGGATATTTAATAAGAAGAGTATTTAAGGAAGAAAATATAACTGGAAAAATTGTAGTAATTTGTTAGAGATACAGCAGGTGGTTAAAAAGGAGCTCATTTATTTCAGGAAATTGAGCATAAATCAGAAACAAACATTTTGCACTAGATAACTATCAAAGAATAATAGTGGTAGTTGTGAGCAACGACTAAACTGAAAGTGAAGAGAAGTAATGGAAAAGCTTAATTAAACAAGTGTTACAACATAATATTCTTTAGATTTTGAAAGCTATTTTTCAGTTCTGTTTGGAGTCATTTGAGAATGAGGGCAGGGAAACCAACCAACTGAATGGTTAAATGGTCTACTTAATTATTAAGGTCTAAATTGAGGCAGGAGGAGTGGAAATGTAAAAGTAGTAAAAAATATCAAGTAAATAGAATCTACAATATTGACAAGGGATTATAAATTACAAGTGAGGGATAGTGAGGACCACATGTGGCATTTGGTTTCTATTTCTGGCTGAAGTGAGGGAGTGAATGGAGATGCCATGTACATAAATGGAGAACACAAATGGGGAAGGAAGCAGGAAGAATTTGCAGTTGAGGGTGGAGAAGGATCAGTAAGTTCTATTTTGGCTTTGTTGAGTTTATGATTTCCATATAGCATAGAAAGGGGATTCTCCAGGAGTGATGTGCAAACCTACCTGGAATTCAGGAGAGAGGATGAGTTTGAGATTGATATGGCAACATTCATAGCCAGGGAGTTGGCAAAAGAAGTGAAGCCAGAAAATGCAATGAGCCAAATTATTCAAAGAGATCAGAGAATAATCAGTATCGAGAAGCATTAGAGGGGCCAAAAAGTACAGATATTGAAAAATAAGTGAGTGGTCAACAGTGCCAAATATTGATGAAATGTCCAGTGATGAGGAGATGGAAGTTGGAATAGGTTATTTGATTTGGTTTTTTGATTCATTGGTGATCTTTTGGCCTAGCTATTTCAATGGAATAGTAGGGGCAAATTTTGATTATAATGGAGTTGAAGAGGAAACTATTTTTACTTCAGTTAAATTATAGGCAAAATATGTTGTTTGGTGATGCATATTAAGTAGTCACAATATAAAAAAATCAATGAAATAGATAGTATAAAAGTCAGCATACTGGCTTTTAATGTGGTTACAACGATGAAATTATGTTCAGGAAAGGCTGCAGAGAAAATCTGGGTCTTGATAATTTATTATTTCTTTCCTTAGGTGATATTTACATGGATTTTCATTTTATAAAAATTTTTGTTAAATTACACATTTATTTCCATGAAGCTTTATATTCCACCATAATACATGTATTTTTAAATTGACAAGAGGGAGAAAATTAAGACAATTAATGCATATTTTTTAAGTAATTTATGAGCCAAAGGAGGAAAATAGATCAAGTACATGATCTATTCTTACCATGTTAGGTAAGAATTAATTTATGAAGAGAGCATCTTAAATAATTTTTTAAACAGTTGCAAAGCAGCTAGTGGAAAAGGAGTTATTAGATAAAAATTATTTCGAAGGATTCTAATTAAGGTAACATAGTAAATTCATGCTTGGTAAGGTGTATTAATTTCCTATTGCTACTATAACAAATTAACACAAACCCAATGGTATAAAACAATACAGTATTGTTGTTTTAGAGTTCTGGAGGTTAAACCTATAAAATGATTTTGCAGGGATAAAATCAATGTATCTGCAGGTCAAATTCTTTCTGGAGACGATGAAGAACAACCCGTTGCTTGCCTTTTCTAGTTTGTAGTTGCTAGGAGGTATCTGCATTTTTTTAAAGATTTTATTTATTTATTTGACAGACAGAGACCACAAGTAGGCAGAGAGGCAGGCAGAGAGAGAGGGGGAAGCAGGCTTCCTGTTGAGCAGAAAGCCTGATGCGGGGCTCCATCCCAAGACCCTGGGATCATGACCCGAGCCGAAGGCAGAGGCTTTAAACCACCAAGCCACCCAGGTGCCCCAGGTATCTGCATTCTTTGGCCCATGGACTCAGTCTACTATCTTCTTTTTTTTTTTTTTAAGATTTTATTTATTTATTTGACAGAGTTCACAAGTAGGTGGAGAAGCAGGCAGAGAGAGAAGAGGAAGCAGGCTCCCTGCTGAGCAGACAGCCCTATATGGGGCTTGATCCCAGGACCCTGGGATCATGACCTGATCTGAAGGCAGAGGCATCAACCCACTGAGCCACCCAGGCACCCCTCAGTCCTCTATCTATAAAACCACCAATATTCCACTTCTCTCTTTTCTGACCTCCTGCCTCCCTCTTATAGGAACTATGTGACAACATCTAGCCCACTCAGAAAATTCAGAATAATCTTCCCATTTTAAAGATCCTTAACTTAAACATATCTGTAACATTCCTTTTGTCATGTAAAGTAACATATTCATTCACAAGTTAAGATGTCAAGATAGTTGGTGGGCCAACATTCAGCCTACCAAAGAAGGAAAAAAGGTCTAAAAGTAAGGTTAAAAATGTGGTTGAGAGACACCTGGCTGGCCCAGTATGGGCTTAAGATCCCAGGTTACAGGAATAGTTACTATTATTAGTTTTGTAAATGTTCTCTTTATTATATATTATCTGTGTATCTATTTATCTATTTTACTATGTATTTTTCTTATTTAATTTTTTTTTTTTTAATTCTGACTCAGAGACACCCAGGTAGCTCCGTCAGCGAATGTGTCATGATTGTAGGGTTCTGGGATTGAGCCCCACATCAGGCTCCCTACTCCCTGCCTCTTCCTCTGCCTGCTGCTCCCCCTGCTAGTGCTCTGTTTCTCAAATAATAGAGACTTTAAAAAAAAATTCTGACCAAATTGAGGCAAAATATTATAATTCAGTAGAAATAATACAACAAACATCTCTGTATAACAAACAAACAAAATCTGTATAACAAACAGACAAACAAAATCTCTGTTTGTTATACAGACATGTTTGTTGTATTATTCTTTGCATCTTTTTATGCTTGAAATATTGCACAATAATAATAATAGTAATAATGTAAACAAGATGGGAAAAAGAGACTGGGGTAGAGGGCAAAGCTGAGCATCTCAGGTAATATTAAAAGAAATGCATTTCAGAGATGAGATAGTTTGACCCTCTTTGAAAAAACATTGCATTCTTTCTCTAATACTGGAAGGAAAAATTTGATGGCATATGTAGACATAGATTCTTTTACGTATGTGAAAGTGAAGAAAGGGTATGGTGTGAAGTGTGAGTGACTGGGAGAAAGCTGCAAACATTTAAAACTATAACTGTGGATCATGAAAAACACCACCAATTGTTTAAAAAATATATATTCAGACACTGTAAAACCAAATGAATTGAAGATCATTAATTTGTAGTCCTTTCAATATGAAGAATCTCATGTTATTCTTAGGGAGAACTCAAAAGCACAAGTGTAAGTTAGAGTAGAAAATACAAGTTGATTCCAAAGTTAAGTTTACAATTACAATGTATAAAAACCAAGGAAGAATCAATACTGATGGAGCTCTTCCTGGAGTATTGGAATGTGGGTGATCCATAGTGAATATGAAAGATGATGATAAATCGATGGTTGTCGTGGAAGGAGAGAAGGTGAGGGTTTGAGGGATTTGGGACTAAGAACCTCAAGGCCAAAGTCTGGACGCTGAGAAGCCAAGGAGTGAACATGCTTGAAATACAGAACGCGATACTACAGGTTGACATACTAGAATTAAACATTATATTTTTCCCAAATGATGATTTTTAGACTCTGGCAAGAGAAATGTTGGCAAATCCAATTTAGGTAGAGATTGCTCCTATTGGAAATTTCATTGTTTTTAGTTGTTTTTTTTTTTTGTCAATAACAATATTAGATTTCCACTTCTTTGTTTTTATTACTCCTTACTTCGAAAATAATATTATCAAGAAAACAAAGCACTATGAAAGCAAGAACTTTGTTTAATTCAGTAATATATCTCAGTTCCTCAAAGAGTCAAGGACAGAATTGGTATTCACTAAAAAGTTCTCATTACATCAAAGGTGATATATATACAGATGATAACAAAAAGTACTTTATTCACTCTGTCCATGATGAGCTATCAGACTACAAACTTCTCTAAAACATATGAACCATTGAGACCAAAAAGTAATGACAAAAGTCCATTATTTCAGACTGTCAATTTCCTAAATAATTTTTATTGTTCAATGTACATTTGTTCAAACCAGAGAATAGAAATCGTTTTACAGGATACCCAGCTCAATATTCCATGTAATTCAAAAGATTCAATCAAACAGAATCTTTGTGGGCATTTGGAATATGAGCAAGGTTTTTGTTTCATGAAACGTTCTTTCTCTGTAAGGCTAGAGCTCATTCATGTTATAAACATGACTTAGGATTCTGGTCCCTTTTGATGAAGGGTTTCAGAATTTTATCTCATATCTCTTTGGTTTTCACCATATACACAATGGGGTTCATCACAGGAGGAATGAGGAAATGCATGTTAGCCATGGTCATGTAGATATGTGAGGGAAGTTTTAGGCCAAAGCAGTGCAGTACAGACAGGCAGATCATGGATGTGAAAAAGAAGCACGGCACAGATGTGGGAAATGCAGGTCTTCAGAGCCTTGACGTGGCCACCGTAGGATGCAAAGCTCAGTACGGTTTTTAGTATCGGAACATATGAAAAGAAAATGAGAAGAAAATCAAGTCCCACAGGGGATAATACTACATCCAAAGGATCCTATTGATCCTGGTGCTGGAACAAGAGAGCTTTATAATGTTAGGATGCAGGCAGTGGGAATGAGATAGTACATTGGAATGACAGAAGCACAGCCTTCTCAAGAGGATAGGCAGAGGTACCTGTGCAGTCAAGGTTCACAGTACAATGGCCAAACTTATTACACTGTCTGTGAGAATGAAACAATAATGCAATGGGTGAGAAATGGTCACATAGTGGTCAAAGGCCATTGCCAGTATGATAGCCAACTCAAAATCCTGGAAAGTGTGAATAAAAAACATTTGGGTGAAGCAAGCAGAGAGGCTGAGCTCTCAAGCATCCAGCGAGAAGATCCTCAGCATTTTGGCGAAAGTGAAGAGGGACAGACCCAGATCAGAGGCAGCTAGTATGGCTAGGAGGAGGAGCATAGGCACATGGAGGGTCTGTTCCCTGTGGATAACTACCATGGTGGTCACAGTACCCACCAAGGTAATGAAGAATATGGTACAGAAGGGTATGGAGATCCAGATGTGCACAGTCTCCAGACTAGGTATGCCTGTCACCAGGAAGGTGGAGAATATGGCTTTGGTGCTGTTGGTGGGCAGCATGCTGCCAGTGCTGCATGCCTTTCCTAGAATGACATTTATTGTCTCATTCCAGATGTTACAATTTGACTTTAGCATTTGACAACTCATAACACCTTTTATTTTAAAATGACCAGCCTTGATCTGTATCTAGTATGAGTTTAAATGCTGTTTCCCAATACAGAGCATTTGAGCCTCTAGATTAAAAAACAAGACCTTTTTTTTTATCAAATTCTTCAGATATTGTGGCTTTTTAGAGGAAAAATGAGGGAAAAATGTACACTTTATATTTAGTTTAAATCCTTTAGTTTACATGATGATTTTTTTAAAATAAAAAATCCAAAATAAATAATGCACTTCAAATAAATTTCTTTTAAAATTCCAAAATCTATATATATTCCTATCTGTTATTGTAATTACAGTGGTATATCATGCAAAGGTATATCTTAGTGCCTTGGTCTTCCTTGATCCATATTAGACTAGTGTTACTTAAACTGTAGTTCAAGGACACATTTCTCTCCATGAACACATTTTTATATCCTATTTTTTCTGCATGATCTCAGGGTCCTGGGATCGAGCCTGCCTCTCTGCCTACTTGTGATCTCTGTCTTTCAAATAAATAAATAATCTTTAAAAAAAATAAATTAAATTAAATAAAATAAGCATTAGAAACTTTTGCATTAATTGACATTATATATCTCTACTTCTTTAGTTTAATAATAGTAATTGTTATTAGTGTACAATAATAAGGCTATTACTGGATTTTGCATGTATTTCCATTTCATTTTTCTTAAACATAATAATAATTATATTTATGAAAATGTTTTGTGATTGATTGAAGAATTTTAAGTGTACCTTCCCTCCACAGGTTATGAAGCACTGTTCCATGTTAATTCATTGTTGAATGTAACTGTCAATTTTTTTCAATTGAACTTGAAGAAAAACAAAAATAATTTAGTTCTATATATTTAAAAATACTAAAATCTTAGATTGTTTAATATTTGTTGAATCATGTTCATGGCTTATCTTTTTTATTATAGGGTTAAATATTTTGAGTTTTACTTAAGATCTAGGGATATTTTACATAGTTTTTTACATATTTGTGTAAGCACATTGTTCATTTTTAATAACAATAAAACAAAATTTATAAAATGCATATTTTGTTGATGTAGTTCCATAAAGTTATGGTTATTCACCCAAATAGTCAATAAATATTATTTTTCTTGATATGCTTGGCTCTAAGGTTTAAGATTATATCCAAGATCTAAGAACGTATAATTAGCTTTTCTTTGAAGGAATGATAAGCTTGTTTAATATTCAACTATAATGTACAATATGTCAGAGATGAGACCATTTTCATGGTCTATGTTTCGAAAATTTATTTATCTAGATAAAACCAATTGTGGATACACTGGATCTCCTTCTCGTAGATAGCAAAGTACACATTTCTTTTCTGAGTCTATCCCTCATCAGATTCTGTTTTTATGAAACTAAATAGACATTGCATATATATACTTATACCCTTCATACAGCAGTCATCTTACTAACAATAAGCTTTACAAATACTTGCATGTACTCCTTATTTCAACCCTTCATCTACCCTCACTCACTAATGCCATTATTGGTATTGTTTGGGGGACTTTGTAGAGATGTGCACTGCTAAATCTTCATTACCTGTCTGGCGTTTATGGGTCCTAGCTGTGGTGGCCCGAGAATTTCCCAGCTGTTCCTATTTGAATTCCCCCTTAAATCTAATCTTCAATCAGATTAAGATTCTCAGAGAAAATAATAATTTTTCAAGTGTTTCTATAAAGTCTGACTATCTAAAATGATATTGTAAATTAGAAGCTTGAAGATCCTGCCTACTTGTCCCTGTGCCCTTATGACAGGCTAGTCAATTTTTCAAAATCTCAATCCAAGTCAATTTGGATGAGACTTCTATAAATACTAACAGGGGATTAACTACATTTCTTTGCATTATCTTAAAATGTTAAGAAAATTGGGATTAGCTTCAGAAGTGCTATTACCATTTTTTTTTACCATTTTTAAAATTTTGTTGTAAAGGATAGAGAAAGTGGGGTTAACATGGCTAGGAAACTCACTCTTTTTTGGATAAAGCTCATTTTGCTTGGTCCAATCATTGTACCTTTCAAAATTAAGGGCTGGTGCCATGTTTATTCTCAATGCTTTTTCTTCTGCATGGTGTTTTGTTTTGTTTTGAAGATTTTTCAGAATCTATACTTATTGGTCATCTCTGAACCTCATGGTCAGTGGAAACTCAGGCATGGATAGTTCTACACTCCTTTAGGTCAGGAATACACTGAACCCACTGACTTGTCTGGTTCAATACCAGTGTCCAACTGTATAGGTTCTTGAAGGAAACAAATTAGGGATATTTTCACAGAAAGAAACACCTCTCCATTCCTATAATTCCTTGGATTATAGGCCAGACTTTCTCTATGCACTAGTTCATCCAAAATCTCTTTGTTTTTAGTCCTTTTCCAAACTCAGGTAACTTCTCATCTGAAAGGCAGAGAGTTTCTCTGCATGGGCAGCTTTCTCTTCCATGTCCAAAGTCAAGAGTCCTGGTTACCTGGTTTGAGCTCCTTTATTATTCATGCAACTATCTCCTGAGGATATAATCTCCCATTTTCTTTGTGATTTAAAGTCCCTCTCTCATTACTTACTAAGAATGCTTCACAGATAACCCAAGTATTGGATACTTTTTGACATCAGATGAATTGAAGATCACTCATTAAGTCTTGGTGTCATTTCCCTCTGAAGTTAATTTTTTATATGTAATATCCAAATTTGAAGATTGTTCATATCTTCTACAATATATTTGGAGATTTCTTGAAAGTTAATTGCATCACAGGCATCTGTTTGAACTCTACTGTTGTCCAATGTATACTGTATGTTTCAGATGTGAAACCATATTAAATGTATATAGAAATTACCTTGGAATTCTGAAATGATAAATTAGATAACCTTTGCCATCATCCCACACTATACCCCTATCCCATGCACCTTACATAAACACATATACATAAGTGTATGTCAAGGGCCTTTTTTGTCATGTAGTTTCAAATTAAAATACAGCATTTCAACCTAGTAGAATCCACAGATTCAATGGCATTCACAGGAGTGGTCAAATATCCACAAATTCAGCTAGTAAATATTGTGGGAATAGCAGTAGACCCTCCTTATGATGAGTCATGTCTATGGATTTAAAGAAAACACTTTTTTTATGTGCCTTTTATTGTTTATTTTTTTCCACATGAAGTCACATATTCTCACTTCAATTTGCAAATCATGCTATCTTTGAAGAAGCTCAAATTCAAATAAACTAATTTATTGGCCTCCATGTCAGATAATTAACATGTAGGCAATCTAGGATTCAAAGGTCATTCATGGTCCCAAGCACATTTTCCCTTTATCAAAATATACCTCAAAATAACATCAAAGTTATAATTTCTATAAGCCTAACTTTTATTGGAAAAATATCTCCTCTCTGATGCAAAGTATCTATTTTCCCTTATATGGAGGAGAAGCAATCAAAATGGAAATTACTTTAGTGTGAATATTGGTTGATCAGCTGTCTCCACTGATTCTTCTCATCCTGAATCTTTACATATCCATAATAAGACTGTGAGTTGAAACCACTAATGTATGTAGAATAAAGTACCACCAAGAAAGATATATTATCTAAAGAAGCTTGCCATTTTCCTGAGTCTTTTTCTTATTGTTTTTTTGCCTTTTTTTTTTTTTCCGATTTTATTTATTTATTTGACAGACAGAGATCCCAAGTAGGCAGAGAGGCAGGCAGAGAAGGGGGGGAAGCAGGCTCCCTGCTGAGCAGAGAGCCCGATGTGGGCCTCGATCCCAGGACCCTGGGATCATGACCTGAGCAGAAGGCAGAGGCTTTAACCTGCTGAGCCACCCAGGCGCCCTGTTTTTTGCTTTTTTAAAGATGACAATATGGAGGGAAGTTAAACAGGAATTAAATATGCAAAGTAGATAAACTTTGGTCCAGCAATTTCACTTTAGCTTGTCTCCTATAGAAATACACATATGAGAGCACAAAATGATAAGAACTAAGATGGCATAATTATCCATATTTGTGAAACATAATCGGAAAAATCAGGAAGGTAGTTATTGCATTATATTATATTCTTATTATGCAATATTAACTGTCTTTTAAAAGTCAGAGAGACATTTTTTGGTACTGTCATGGAAATATGCCTTTGATAAATCCTTGGGAGAAAAACACAAGGTATAGAAGGATACAGTCTGATGTCATGTGCTAAATTATTTTAATATATTTTATTTTCTTTACAGAAAGATAAATTTAGATGTGGTTTTGCTTTGTTACCTCTGGGAAAATACTTATTGTCTTTGCAAAAATTAAATGAAACAATTATGCATGTTTTAAGCTTTGACAGCATGCAGGTACTTATTTGTACTAAATATTTTTAAGTAGTTACTATTTGCTAAGAAGCTTAACATTTCTTAAACAGCTGATGTTATTTAAACATAGTTCTGATTTACATGTATTCACTCCAGCCTGCTTTTCATCTGATACAGAAATTGCTCAGACCACTATGTTCAAAACAAAACAAAAGAGGAAGCTTTTGGTTTCTCCAATACAAAAAGATTCTCTATCATGCTCCCTTCTTTCTCAGATTCTTTGGGGTGAAAATAAATTTACACTTCTTGGCTGTGAGTTGGGAACCCACAGGGATTTTTAAATCTCAGCAGAACTTTTTGGGCACCTGGGAGACCCTCTCTTGTTGGTTGTAAATCACCATTAAACCACCAAGCCTTTGAAGTAAAACTGTTTCCGCACGCTGAGCTGTGGAGTTCTGCCTCTCCTCTTGGGAGGGAGGATCCTGCCAACAGACACATCTGCAAGTGAAAAGGTCATTCACTGTGTGAGTCTTTCAGAGATAAGTAATAGCAACTGCCATCATCAGTGTCCTTACAAGTAAACTGGTATAACGGTAACCGGTTTTCCAGAGTAAAGAGATCTACAGGAATGCGGAGTGTTGTTGAGTTAGGGGATGTGAGATTTGAGGATTAAACTGGTGAAATCTGTGTTTGATAAATAGTACATTTTAAAGTTAAATGATTGATTTGACTTTATCTGTGTTTTTTTCTAAGTAATAATTGTTGTAATCATGATCAAATTAAAGAGTATATGTTAATGGTATATGTGCATACTGTGGTTACGCAGCTAGTAGCAGATTCTCAGATTTCATGGACTGTGTTTCTTAATGTGATAGCTTTCCCTGGAATCAATCCTAAAACTCATGTCTCATGAATACATTTTGCAAACATGCATTAGATTTGACTAAGTTGGCATACTCTGTCTTTAGATGCAAAACCATGGAGAATATCAAATGATTTTGCAAATTCTGAAGCTTCCTTTCCCACCCTATTAAGCAAAAGAACTTTTCCCAATCTAAATGTTGAGTTCATGCCTACTGGTGATAACTGTCATCTTCTTTACAAGCTTCAAAGTATTCAGATGAGTATTTGTGTTTTGGGAAAATGACCATTCAAAACCAAACTTGTATATTTTGATAAATAAATATATATATATATATATATATATATATATATATATATATATCCTGGGTGAAGAACTAGTTCTAGTATTTAGAGACTTGCTGATCTGCAGCTACAACCGTGTGTTAGTAATACCAGATGCCATAATATTCCTAATCTCAGTTCTCTGTAATGTCACATTAATTTTGCAGAATTACACAAGGAATATTGTTCCTTTACACAGGAAGCATATTTGCTTTTCCCAAATTGATGTTTCCTTAGAATTCTCCTTAAATTCCAGCTCATCAGTGAAGCCTTCACCAGCATTCCCATATTAACATATATGGAATGATTTAGATATGAACGTGAATTAGGTATATACCTCTGAAGCAGACCTCAACGCATTAGTCCACAGTAACTTTTATAAGTTTTGCTTTCAATTCTGTCAGCATCACAATAAGCTCTTCTTCTGCATTCTGTTTAATCTTTCTAAAATGATTACCCATACCTTGACAATAGGAGTATTAGTTCTCAGAAAGACTAAATGACCCTCTGGAGGACATAAGGGTGAATAACAAAGCCAATTTTTAAACCTAAATAATTTAGTTTCTTTCATAGTGCTGTTTTATCTGATTCTGCAACTTGGATGGTACGTGACACAAACAAGGTTCTCTTTAAAAACTACATAATTGACAAAAGGTAGTATAACAGAACAACATAACATAATATAACATAACATAATGTAACTTCAAAGGGGAAAGAAGTAAAAGAAAACTTTCAGCAGATGATATAAAATGGATTTAAAGCTAGGTCTTTTCCTTGACCAAAATAATGGATTTATTTTATTTATACATAACTAATGTCATTTATAATTATTATACTATAAATATGTTATATTTATACATTTTTGAATAATGATTTATTTATATATAATCATAGAACATTTATAAATAACATTGCATATATTTATTTATAAGTAATATTTATAATATATATTTATGTATAAAATAATATATAATAATGAAAGCAGGATTAAAGAGCTGGAATCAAATGAATTATTTTCAACTTGTTTGAAGCTTGAGTTGTGGTAAAGCAAGAAGCTTTTATGCTAATAACTAAGATACATGCATAAAAGATAAATGTGAATGAGTGGGGTTTTTTTGTATTGTAACATTTTATTCCTTTACAAAATGTTATCTGAAAAAAAAATGGCAAAATGTTAAATCTGCTAAATGTAGGTGGTGCATACATTGTTATCTTTTAAATTGGCTTACTTTTCTGAATTTCTGCAGTCTTTATGTAGGGGTTTATGCGTAAGTGCAAGATATTTTTTAACTAGATGTTTTATGTGTTCTTTTTTCTTTTTAAATTTTATTTTATTTTTTAGTGTTCCAAGATCCATTGTTTATGCACCACACCCAGTGCTCCATGCAATACGTGCCCTCCTCAATACCTACTACTACTAGGGGCATTTCTCATTTGTACATGTTTAAGATAGAGCCTTCAAAAAATCAAAGTGAAATCTTTTTAAAAATTTATGTATGAACATAGCTTCTGGTTGGACTTTGCAGGGAAAAATACATACACATATACACACACATATAATGCATTCAATATTCATATATTATTTAGATGTACATTATTTTATATATCATATTTATATTGATTATTTAGTTTGTTTTCTTATAGAAATCCAAGTACTGGGATCTAGGAAATATGTATTGACTTCTTCACTAGTATATGAAAATGGGCCAGGTATCAGCTGTATTTTAATTAATTTTAAATTAATTAAATCAGCTGTACTTTAATTAATTTAACTGTACTTTAATTTTTCCTAAAATTTCCTTTTTCCATTCTTCTTTCCCTCCCTTTTTTTTTTCTTGTTTTCTTCCATTCTTTCCCTCTGTACCCCTGTCTTGTTCTGCCTCTCTATCTCTGTTTGTGCTGCCTCTTTTCTTTATCCAACATATAATCAAGCTTCTATTATTGACCTGGAATATTGGTGTGATCAACTATGACCTTAGTTTATTTTTTACTGTTCTTTCAAAAATATGAACAACACACAGAAAAGATTTGATAGCTACACATATGTATGTATAATTTAGTTTATATATACATATAACTTCTCTGAAATACTATAATGTTTAATAAAATTGATACATGATTTTAATATGAAATTTTAAACTATAAAATAATGTGAGATTTTATTATTTTGCAGAAATATTTTAATATTTCATATTGATCACTGTGTGTTCTAATGAAGTTAATATATGATTTTTCTAATCTTTACAATTCACTTACACATACATTTGTATTGAGTTAAGTATTATGAAAGCCAAAAAACAAATACTGATTGGTAAGTTTTAGGCAGTGAGTGTGTTGTATGCTTTTTTCTCTACCTCACACAATTAATCCTCACAGCACCATTTAATATAGTAACATTATTACAAATTTACTGGGGAAAAAAACCTGAGGTTTAGTAAGATCAAGCAATTTACCTCAATTGTTCTTAAAGAAGTCAATCATTTATTTATATACATTGTTTATCATAATACATAAGGTTTTTCAGAAAAAAAAAATCTCATTGTGAGAAATAAAGAAGCTTGTAATCTCAAGTACTTGCAGACTACTCCACAGGGCAGAAAAATAATCACAAATTCAAAACTTTGTGGGTGTAATGATAGAAACATTAAAAAGTACCAGGGAAGAAAGTTTGTTTAATTCTTTTTGTAGGGATTAGGGAATACTTTCTAGATAAATTAAATTTAAGATTAACTTTTAAGACTGAAGAGAAATTCACAAGGCATGTAATAGGGAGTGATATTTCTGAAGAAAGCACAGGAAAAAGTGGTAAGCATCAATAAGGGTTAAATTAGCCCTTATGCTTAGGGTATGTACTTGAATTTCCTTTGAAACAGGGGTAGAGATATCTATGGGTCACCTGAATATATATTCAGAAAACAGATCTGGGTTGAGCATGAAAATTTAGGAATTAACTGAAACCTTCAGAGTCCTCAGAAATTTTATATGACTCAGAAAAAAGAGGAGCAGATATGTAAACCAATTTGAAATAAAGAAGCTATGTTTTTTGTCCAAAGGCAGGTTTAGATTTCTAAGGGATAAGATGTATGTAGGGTGTTACAGCTCTTTAAAGACGCTGTCGACAAAAATGGTAAAGAGGACATAGAGATTTTTATTTTTTTCAGTATGGGATGTGGACCATTTAGACCAGAGTCAGGTTAATGTGTAAAAAACATAGCCTAGCACTCATCTCAGATATGATATATTTCTGGTAAGAGGGTCAAGTTATTTCACAAACGACAGTGACAGTTCCTTTATGAATGAGTTGAAAGGAAGGATTTGGAGAAGATATCCTAAAGAGATACTTTTTGATGAACTGTAGATTTAAAATAATTATAAAGTTATCCTTCATTCAAAAATCTTATATTTTTCGTTAACATTATTGAGGTGGAACTCACTTAACATAAAATGACCGATTTTAATAGTAGAATTTGATGAATTTTTAAAAGCATAGAAAGTCATGTAATCAGTCATGGTATGGGACATTTTCATCTCCCAAAAAGATAGATCTGCCTGTTTACAATCAATTGCTTCACACTCTGGTTCACCTCGGAAACCTCTGATCAACTATCACTATGATGTTGTCTCTTCTAGAATTTCATATAAATTAGGCCATACAGCATTTGATCTTTTATGTTTGTTTCTTTCACCTGGCATAAATGATTCATTCATATTGTTGGATCTATCAGTAATATCTTCCTTTTTGATTTAAAATATATGGATTGGCCACAGTTTGTTTGTCCAATCAGTAATGGCTGTATATTTGGTTTCTTTCTGTTTTATTTTTGCTATTATGAATAAAGCTGCTATAAATAAATGTGTACAAGCCTTTGTGTGAATATGAGTTTTTATTTCTCTTGGGAAAACTTTTAGAAGGGAAATTTCTGGATGATGCTAACTGTACAAGTAGTACATGTGTAACTTTATAAGAAAACTGCTGAAATGTGTTCCAAAGAGGTGTACTATTTAGATTCCATATATGAGAGTTACAGATGTTCACATCATCATCAACATATAGCATTTTTGATCTTTTTAATTCTAGCCATTCTATTAATTGTATCTTATTGAATTGAATGAGAAATGACATCTACCTAATAAATAATGATGGTGAACATCTTTCCATGTACTTAGTGCCAACCACACACCAAAAGAAATAATTATGAAGCTAAAAATATAAACTCAATTTTGAGTTCTCCATATCTTAATTTGATCATTCTGTGCATTAATTACTTTAAATTTGGCTTTCAAATTTCCTGATACATTGTTTCTCCTTTACAGGTTTGCAAGCACCTTGGACTATCGTCCTACATACATCCTATCATGTTGGCTTTTAATAGTACTGCCTCTACTTGGCCCACTTTCTCCTTCATTGGTATTCCTGGTCTGGAGGCTGCACATATATGGATCTCCATCCCCTTCTGTGTCCTGTACCTCATAGCCCTTGTGGGTAATGCTCTTCTTCTTATCCTAGTAACAGCAGAGCAGAATCTTCATGAACCTCAGTTCTATTTTTTGGCTGTGCTTGCCCTTACTGACCTAGGCCTTTCATTGTCCACAATGCCTAGTGTCTTGGCTGTCTTCTGGTTTGATGCCCGCCATGTCGGCCTGGATGCCTGCCTAACTCAAATGTTCTTCATCCACACCCTCTCCTCAGTAGAATCAGGTGTTCTGGTGGCCATGGCTTTCGACCGTTTGGTAGCTATCTGTGCTCCACTAAACTACACCAGGATCCTTACCCACTCTACTGTTGCCTGCCTTAGTGGGGCTGCCCTCATACGAGGTGCCACTCTGCTGGCTCCTCTGCCTTTTTTCCTTAAGACCTTTCCTTTCTGTGGGGCTAATATCCTCTCACACTCTTATTGCTACTACCCAGATGTGCTGAACCTGGCCTGTGGGGATGTCTCTTTCAGTAGTGCCTATGGATTGGTTTTTGTACTCTGCACATTTGCAGTGGATGTGGTCTTCATCATAACTTCATACATAAAAATATTGGGCACTATTATGAAGCTAAAGACTCAGGACAGAAACTGGAGATCGCTGCACACCTGTGCCTGTCACATATGCACGGTGCTTGTGTTTTACCTGCCCCTCATCAGCTTAGCAGTGCTGCATCGCTATACCCGGAATGCTTCTCCTATTCTATATACCACCATGAGTAATGCCTACCTCCTCATGACACCGCTGCTCAACCCTCTTGTATATAGTCTCAAATCCCAGCAGATCCAGTCTGCCTTACGCAAGCGATTTTGGGTGCAACGTGTTATTGCTGGGGAATGAATGAGTTTTCTCTATTATCAGAAGGGGTGACCAGTTAAAAATGCAATTCAAGAACTAGTGTGTGCCGAGTAGTATGCAAGGTACCGTTAATTAAAAAATTAAAAAAAAAATACTTTGGTTTTCCCCTCAAGAAATACCCACCTTTACTAAGGAGGGAGAGTGAGCAGAATGCTTGAATAAATGATCATAACTGTGGTCATGAATGATGATTGTTTGGTATTGGTATGGAGAAATGGCATCAGGAACTCAATGTATTTGGTGTACAAGTCAGATGAAAATCATATTTCCCCATGTGCTAAATTGAGGAGTTGAAGATCAATGAGGGATTAATTTTATAGCCGAAAACAGGATGTCACCTGATTCTTGACTGCCAATGTTGTTTAAATTGAAGTGTGAAAATTCAAAATTGAAGATAAATTTATTACTATATATGCTTATTATCTGTCTTCTACTTGTAGCCAGATACTGTCTAATGTCTGAACATTCTGACTCGTAATAAAAGATAAAGGAGCTGTCTGCAAAGAATAATATATAAGGATCTGAGAAATGGCTATTGTTACTCATCTTGCTTACTTATTCAGAATTCATACTTTATTTAGATCTTATTTTCTATTTCATACTGAGAATAAATAAGGTTTCATTCTGACTGCTGAAGGAATAAAACTTCAGTTGGTTTCTCGGTTTGTTTTTCCCCTCTAAAACTCTCAATTTGTTTCTTGGAGTCCACAGGCTCTCATGGTCCATCTCCCTCTCTGATTCCCCCCTTCATTTTCTGGTCACCTTTGATATCACCATCTGAATCATAGAAGCCTTTATTCTTTTGGATTTTTGTTTAAATCCTGGCTTGGTCTTTGTCCTCTACCATATTTTTGACCTACAATAAAGTGGTTAATGTTTATTGAACATTTGCAATATGTCTGATATTGTTATAAACACATTAAATAAATTATCACATTTCTTCTTATAATGTCCTTACAAAGTAGATAACAGTATTAACTTCTTTTCACTGATGGGAACACTGAGGCATAAGAATCGGGGTCACTATGATCCCTGGATATATAACAGATAAGTTGCAGAGTCTTGATTTTAGCTTAAGCACTCTATACTTATATATTCAACTAAATATGAAATCTAAATTCATACAATGTAGGAAAATCGAGTATACATTACATAAATGGTAGATTTTACATACCTGCTTTGCTGTATTTTTGCCTTAATCTTTCACTGAATTTTTGTGTTATACAGAACTTATATTGGCAAGATTTCAAAGAATTATAAAATATGAACAGATTTCAATAAAAATTATGAAACTAAACCTTCCTTTCTCTCATTTGGAATATTTCCCTCTATAAAATCTCAAACACCTCAAAGATAATAAATGTCTGTATAACAATATAAATATTTTATTTTGGATCAGATTTTAGCCATATAGCTATCTAAGAGGGAATCTCAAATAGAAGTATCTGTAGGGTTGTTCGGATAGAAATGGGCTCATAGGTAAGTGGTGTAAACATCAGAAATGAGAAATATAAGTGAAGGTGAAAGGAGCTTTAGGAATCTTTCTTCTAATATTTCAAACTAGAAGGGAATATTATTATATTTCTAGAAATATTATGGTAAAACCATATAGAGATGTACCAAAGAAAGTGCCTCAGCCCACATGGCCTTTTTTTTTTTTTTTCAATATCCCCAGTACCTTCCAGTCATGCCCTCAAAGTGATCCCACTCTGTTGCATCCTCCTACCTTGAGTACAATCTACATAGTGCCCTTCTATTCTGTTTTGTTTTCACACTGTAAACCAGAGGGTTAAGGACAGGTGTGAGGTAAAGGAAAATTTTGGACATCTTGACATGGGGGAGAGAGCCCTGTGGATCAGGGCTAAGGCAATAAGTGGAACATAGAAAATGAGGACAGTGACAATATGGGAGACTCATGAATGTCTTAAATTGTCCTTCCCTGGAAGCAATGCCCAGAACTATCTTTAAGATCAAAGTATAATACAGAACAATAAAGAAATAAAGAAAGAAGTACCAAAGTAGCAGAGAACCAATGCCAGCCCATAAATGATATTCACACGAATGGATTCACAAGCTAGCTTCATCATGTCAGGGCAGAAGCAGAATGAGTGGGATAAGATGATGTTCCTACAGAAGGGAAGCCATTTGAGCAGGATGTACAAGGGAGCCATCAGTGCCACTCCTCGAGCCACAGCAGCCAATCCCATCTGAGTAATGCAGGAATGAGTCAGAATAGCAGTGTAGCACAGAGAGTTGCATAAGGCAACAAAGTGGTCAAAAGCCATGGCCAGCAGGATGGCTGACTCCATGGAAGAGAAAGTGTGGATGAAGAGTATGTGAGCCAGACAACCATGGAACTCAATGCTTCTGTGGTTGAGAAGAAAGACATTAAGTGCAGTATGCACTGTAGACGCTGATATGTCTATGTCAGTGGCTGCCAACAGGGACAATAACACATATTGAGGCTTGAGAAGGCTGGGATTCTTGTTTATTATGTGAATAATGATGCTGTTTCCAAGGATGGCAATTATATACCTGATGCCCAGGGGGATGGAGATCCAGATGTGAGACTCCTCTAGCCCTGGAATTCCTGAAAGAAGGAAGAAGGGTGGCTGGTAGTAGGTGCCATTGAACGTAGACCTGATCATAAACCTAAAAAAAAGAACAAGTGTAGGGAAATCAAGTGGTAAATTAATTCGAGTTCATTCAATGGTTCAAGAGAGTCTAGAGGCAGAAGCAAGCTAAGTATCTGTTGCATGCAAAGCAAATTGAATAGAGTAGAATTTGGTTTAATTCAAATAGCCCATGTCAGGGGCGCCACGGTGGCTCAGTCATTAAGCATCTGCCTTCTGCTCAGGTCAGGATCCCAGCGTCCTGGGATCATCAAGTCCCGCACTAGGCTCCCTGCTCAGTTGGAAGCCTGCTTCTCCTTCTCCTACTTCCCCTGTTTGTATTCCCTCTCACTATGTCTCTCTCTGTCAAATAAATAAAATCTTTGGAAACAAACAAACAAACAAACAAAGAAAAAGCCTATGTCAGTAATTTTTTTTTTAATTTTTTATTTTTTATAAACATATATTTTTATCCCCAGGGGTACAGGTCTGTGAATCACCAGGTTTACACACTTCACAGCACTCACCAAAGCACATACCCTCCCCAATGTCCATAATCCCACCCCCTTCTCCCAAACCCCCTCCCCCCGGCAACCCTCAGTTTGTTTTGTGAGATTAAGAGTCACTTATGGTTTGTCTCCCTCCCAATCCCATCTTGTTTCATTTATTCTTCTTCTACCCACTTAAGCCTCCATGTTGCATCACCACTTCCTCATATCAGGGAGATCATATGATAGTTGTCTTTCTCTGCTTGACTTATTTCGCTAAGCATGATATGCTCTAGTTCCATCCATGTTGTTGCAAATGGCAAGATTTCATTTCTTTTGATGGCTGCATAGTATTCCATTGTGTATATAGACCACATCTTCTTGACCCATTCATCTGTTGATGGACATCTAGGTTCTTTCCATAGTTTGGCTATTGTGGACATTGCTGCTATAAACATTCGGATGCATGTGCCCCTTTGGATCACTACATTTGTATCTTTAGGGTAAATACCCAATAGTGCAATTGCTGGGTCATAGGGCAGTTTTATTTTCAACATTTTGAGGAACCTCCATGCTGTTTTCCAGAGTGGCTGCACCAGCTTGCATTCCCACCAAAAGTGTAGGAGGATTCCCCTTTCTCCGCATCCTTGCCAGCATCTGTCATTTCCTGACTTGTTGATTTTAGCCATTCTGACTGGTGTGAGGTGATATCTCATTGTGGTTTTGATTTGTATTTCCCTGAGGCCGAGTGATATGGAGCACTTTTTCATGTGTCTGTTCGCCATCTGGATGTCTTCTTTGCAGAAATGTCTGTTCATGTCTTCTGCCCATTTCTTGATTGGATTATTTGTTCTTTGGGTGTTGAGTTTGCTAAGTTCTTTATAGATTCTGGACACTAGTCCTTTATCTGATATGTCGTTTGCAAATATCTTCTCCCATTCTGTCAGTTGTCTTTTGATTTTGTTAACTGTTTCCTTTGCTGTGCAAAAGCTTTTGATCTTGATGAAATCCCAGTAGTTCATTTTTTCCCTTGCTTCCCTTGCCTTTTGCGTTGTTCCTAGGAAGATGTTGCTGCGGCAGAGGTCGAAGAGGTTGCTGCCTGTGTTCTCCTCAAGGATTTTGATGGATTCCTTTCGCACATTGAGGTCCTTCATCCATTTTGAGTCTATTTT
>NC_081557.1:46279476-46296586 GCF_022355385.1 Mustela nigripes | reverse complement strand
TTGTCGAAGATTAGTTGACCATAGAGTTGAGGGTCTATTTCTGGGCTCTCTATTCTGTTCCATTGATCTATGGGTCTGTTTTTGTGCCAGTACCATGCTGTCTTGATGATGACAGCTTTGTAATAGAGCTTGAAGTCCGGGATTGTGATGCCACCAACGTTGGCTTTCTTTTTCAATATCCCTTTGGCTATTCGAGGTCTTTTCTGGTTCCATATAAATTTTAGAATTATTTGTTCCATTTCTTTGAAAAAGATGGATGGTACTTTGATAGGAATTGCATTAAATGTGTAGATTGCTTTAGGTAGCATAGACATTTTCACAATATTTATTCTTCCAATCCAGGAGCATGGAACATTTTTCCATTTCTTTGTGTCTTCCTCAATTTCTTTCATGAGTACTTTATAGTTTTCTGAGTATAGATTCTGTGTCTCTTTGGTTAGGTTTATTCCTAGGTATCTTATGGTTTTGGATGCAATTGTAAATGGGATTGACTCCTTAATATCTCTTTCTTCTGTCTTGCTGTTGGTGTAGATTTTTTTATTAACATATAATGTATTATTTGCCCCAGGGATACAGGTCTGTGAATCGTCAGACTTACACCCTTCACAGCACTCACTATAGCACATACCCTCTCTATAACCCCCTCCCCCTGGCAACCCCCAGTTTGTTTTGTGAGATTAAGAGTCTCATATGTTTTTTCTCCCTCCTAATCCCATCTTGTTTCATTTTTTCCTTCCCTACCCCCTGAATCCCCCACTTTGCCTCTCAATTTCCTGATATCAGAGAGATCATATGATAATTGTCTTTCTCTGACTGACTTATTTCACTCAGCATAATAGCCTCTAGTTCCATCCACGTTGTTGCAAATGGCAAAATTTCATTTCTTTTGATGGCTGCATAGTATTCCATTGTATATATATACACCACTGCTTCTTTATCCATTAATCTGTTGATGGACATCTAGGTTCTTTCCATAGTTTGGCTATTGTGGACATTGAGGTTATAAACTTTCAGGTGCACATGGCCCTTTGGATCACTACATTTGTATCTTTAGGGTAGATATCCAGTAGTGCAATTTCTGGGTCATAGTGCAGCTCTATTTTCAACTTTTTCACATAAATACACAGTTATTTATTTTCACATGTCTTCAGAGCAATTGTTATTATGTCTCCTCTGAGCCTGTCGTCAGACTCCCTACTTGATCATTCACTAGACAATAAACCCTCCATCTTCAAATAGTAAAACTGTTCTCCATATTCCCTGGATGTTAAATGGAGAAGTATATTCCCATGTGTATTCCCAAATATATTTCCAAAATGTATTCCTTGACTGCCAAATGGAGAAGACCTGGCCTAGCTGTGCTAAGGAAACACAGATATGGTGTTCTGGGAGAGGAACCGCAGCCCCACTTTTCAAGATATTCTTACTTCTATCACTTACACTGCTAAAAGTTTCATCAGACAATAAGACAAATTAAGCCTTCAGTACCAAAGGCAGAAATATCACCTTATCTAGATCTGCTGGTTTCAAATAATTTAATATAGAATCAGTGTAATAAGTCAGAAATCACATTGCATGCACAGGACGAGAGTGCCTCTAAATTCTGGAACAGAGAGCAACTCAAGAATGTATGAGAGGAAGGAATCCTGAAGTTGACTTTGTTCTTTGAGTGTGAATCAGACCTCTTTCAAATCTAGGGTATGTCATAAAAAGGGAATTGAAATATGGATAACCTCAGTTTTTTGAATAGAATATTCCAGTGTTTTTTTTTTTAAAGTGAAAGCAAAATAAAAATATAAACATACTGACCTCCACATACAATCACATTTCACAGTGTGGTAAAGCTATACATTTTGGCAATGTTCTTCTTAGAGGTCAGGTTTTTCAGGCATGAAATATGTGGTGGAGTTGAGAGCATAGACATTTGAAGGAGCACAGACAGATGTGAGTTTAAATCCTAGTTTTACAGTGAGCAGCTTTCTTGGGCACTGTATATTTCATGCAGACATAACTTGATAGGAAAAATAGTGTATTTGTGAGCAAGACAAATATTTCTGGAATCAGGGAACTCTTGGCTTATCTAGTGTAAGTGAACATGAATACAGATACAATCAGGTTAAAATGCTACAATTAGGGGTGTCTGGGTGACTCATTGGGTTAAAGCCTCTGCCTTCGGCTCAGGTCATGATTCCAGGGTCCTAGGATTGAGCCCCGCATCCGGCTCTCTGCTCAGCAGGGAGCCTGCTTCCTCCTCTCTCTCTCTGCCTCTGCCTACTTGTGATCTCTATCTGTCAAATAAATAAATAAAATCTAAAAAAAAAATACTACAATGAAATAAATGGTGTTCAATGACACCTATGTGTCTGTATATCTTTACGTCTTACATGTGTCAGAAAAAAGTTGGATTTAGTAAACTTTATGTGTTCTTTATATAATATCTTGTGGCATTTAATCCTAGGTCTAATCATTTTTATTAGGCAGATACTAACAAATTGTTTACTATCTTTTAGCTATCTCCTTTTCACTAAAATGGAGCTAGTAAAACTCATCTCCTTTGGTTTAAATGAGGCTCATTTTGGTAATGTAATTAAAAGTTTGGAGCTTGAGGAAGATATCCAATAATTCAGTTTCCTTTCTTCCTTCCATAATACAGTGTTTTAAAGATTTCTCTCACTTGTTTTATAGTTACATTTTAATGTGTAAATATCATACATTTATATACACTAATGTGTAAATATAGTACTTCTACAGGTATTACATATTACCAAAGACATCTCTGACATATTTATTAATTTATTCAGCAATACACATTTATTATAATTTATAGTATAGATATTTCACAAGGTACTGACAATGAAATGGCAAAGACAAGAGACCTGACTCCTGATTGTTTAGAGGGGGAGAGTCATTAATCAATAATTATGTTAGCAGGAAAGCGTCATGGTTGCCAAGTGCAATTACCTATGCTCACAAATATTTCTTCATTTATTAAAAGAAAACAGTTGGGATTTATTGTGCCAGTGTATAGGTATATACAAAGATTTAGTATAAAGCAGCACAATGCTTTTCCACAATAATTCTAAATTGAAGAATATATATATATGAAGTAAAATTGTGCTGTAGTATAATAAAATTATTAATGGGTTATATTGAGGGGAAAAGGAAAGTGCCAATTTTACTGAAATGTTGGGAACACTCATAACAGAACAATTTCTGTACCATGTTGGTATTGAAATTGCAAGCCAAGCATTGGTAAATGTTTAGAGTCTTATGAGGGCTGGTATACATGTATAAAAATATATTGAATCACCCAATTTGAAGAAAGGAGCATCATGTAATCAGAATTGAGGTTGGAGAGAAAGGTAAGGATAAGAAAATGGAAAAGTTTCTAAAATATGTAATAACTTGGCCTTTATCTTACATTTAATTGTAAATCACTTAATTAGTTAAACTTAAACATTTAAATAGCAGAGAGACATAAAAATTATTTCAATAAGCTCTTTCATGCAACACATTAATGGATGATAGATTAGATCAAAACAATAATAATAAATTGGCTCAAGACAATAACTCAAATACTACCATCTTTTAGTCAGACAAGAAGGAAATACATCCATTCTCACAAAACCGTCCTTGGAAAACAGACAGATGAAAGAGGAAGAGAGAGTCAGGGTATCATTTTCACTAAGCCACCCTTGAAAACAGCAAGTTTCCCCTGCCCTTGAATACCTTGTGTATTACAGATCTTATCTGTTTGGTTTTTAGGCTATAAACCAAGGGATTAAGGACAGGGGTCAAAAAGAGAAAGAGATTGGCCATGGTGACATGGAGAACAGGAGACGTGAACGTACCAAATCTGTGAATTAGAGCCAGCACAATGAGTGGCACATAAAAGATACAGACAGTGAAAATGTGGGACACACAAGTATTAAGTGCCTTGAACTGACCATCTTCTGAGGCAATACCCAGCACTGTTTTCAAAATAAGTATGTATGAAATGACAATGAGCACAGAGTCAACTCCGAAGGAGCAGAGGACAAGGGACAATCCGTAGATGATGTTGATTCTGATGGGGCCACATGCCAGCTTCATAACATCAGGATGGTAGCAATAACAATGTGATAGAACAACATCTTTGCAGAAAGACAATTTCTTGAGAAGGATTGGCAAGGGTACCATCAACATCACACCCCTAAACACAGCTGCAATTCCCATCCCAATAATTCGAGGAGAGGTTAAGATCACAGTGTAGCGCAGTGGGTTGCGAATAGCTACAAATCGGTCAAAGGCCATGGCCAACAAGATGGCTGACTCCATGGAGGAGAAAGTATGAATGAAGAACATTTGTGTTAGACAAGAATGGAACTCAATTTCTCTGCGATTCAGGAGGAAGACCCTGAGTACTGTAGGTAGAGTTGATAAAGACAGACCTACATCTGTGGTTGCCAGCATAGATAGGAAGATGTATTGAGGCTCATGAAGGCTGGACGTGGTTTTGATAACAAAGAGGATGATGCAGTTCCCCAGGAGGGCAGTTAGATACATGACACACAGTGGGATAGATATCCATATTTGCACAGCCTCCAGTCCAGAAATGCCTGTTAGAAGGAGAGTGGGTGGCTGGAACCAGCTACCATTTACAAGTTCCATAAGGATATTTCTCGGGATCCAGCCCAAATCAGGTTCTAGGTGTTTCTACTGGGAGAAAAACATAGATTTTAAGATAAGAGGACATAGTGCACCCAGCTTCTCTGGGACAGCACTAATCCTAGGCATCCTTAGTTATCAAAGAATTAACCCTTAAAATGTTTCCCAGTTTATCTGAATAACTATCTGGAGTGAGGACAATGGATACCTAGTATTAAAATGGAAGAGCTATTAGTATTCCTTTGGCCTAGAACACTCCAATCATTGATCAAGTGACAATGAAAATTAAGTACATGATTTTCTTTTTTATCTCAATGTTTAGAAAAATTTTATTTTCAGAAGTGTATTTTTTAAAATTTATTTAGTTGTTTGCATCTACTTTTATTTTCAATTACTTAAGCTGGAACCCCAAAAGAAACTCCTCCACTTTCTCCAGATCTACATCATACCTATAAATACTCAGGCATCTGGAAACCTGGTCATTTTTCCTGTTAGTTTTACCTGTAGAAATTAAGCATGGAAACATAAACTGCAAATCATCTAAAAAAAAAAAAACTTCATGTGACACCATTTATTTTTACAATTAATTTCTATGTTGATTTTTAAAATCATATGCTGATTTTTCAAAACATGAGTGATAAAATCATTAAAGTGGATACTGTCATTACATCTTAGCTAGTGCTAGAATAGTTCAAACATTAACAAATAATTTCTTTTTTTTAACAATTTCCTGAATAAAATTTGAAGTATGTTTATTTGAAAACACAGACATAATTAATTAGGCAATAGATACCAATACCCACTGAGCCACTCAGGCGTCCCTAGATACCAATACTTTAGGAAATATCTTAAAAATAGCATAATTGATGTGGAACTTACAAAAAAATAAATAAACAAAAAAAAAAAGAACCAGAACTATAATGACAGAGAACAAACTAATGGCAGAGGGGAGTGGGGGGATGTGAAAAATGGGTTAAGGGGAGTGGGAGATACAGGTTTCCAGTTATGGAATGAGTAAGTCATGGGAATAAAAGTCATAGGAAATATAGTCAATGGTATCGTAACAGTATATGGTGACAGATGACAGCTACACTTGTGGTGAGCTCAGCATAGCAGACTTGTCAAATCACTATGTGGTATAGCTGAAACTTAACACTGTGTCAATTATATTCAAACAAACAAAAATAACATAATTGGAGGAAATGGTCTTAACACTTATGTCTTTATCTTACAAAGAAGGGCAGGAAGAGATTATATATGATTGGTTGAATACACTTAGATTTCAGTGTTTTGTTTAAGATTGCAAACAGAAACAAAATAGTGATGTAAATGCATTCGGATAAGTGAGATTGGGGAAGAGGGTTAAGTATATAACTAACGTAAACTCTGTCTTGAAGAGCATGAAATCAAAATACAATGTATTTTGTAAAGTCATATTATTTAAAAGTATGACAAAATTAAAACAGCTGGGATGCCTGGGTGGCTCAGTTGGTTAAGCAGCTGCCTTCGGCTCAGGTCATGATCCCAGCGTCCTGGGATCGAGTCCCATATCGGGCTCCTTGCTCTGCAGGCAGCCTGCTTCTCCCTCTGACTCTGCCTTCCACTCTGTCTGCCTGTGCTCGTTCTCACTCTCTCTCTCTCACAAATAAATACATAAAATCTTTAAAAAAAAAAATAAAACAGCAGAAGAGAAACTAAATGGAGATTAATGGATTCCTTTTCAGGAAGAAAGCTAGAGACAGGGAGGATTGGGATAAGAGACCAGGCTTTATTTACCCTCAGCCAAAATTAGTACTATGCTGTTTAAAAACATGGCAACATAAGCAAAGTTATCTTTTTAAAGAAGCAAATATATTTTTGAAGAGCGGATCTCAGATGAATCACAATACATACATTTCCATGTGTTGATATATAGACCTATGTTTGTTCAATCCCTTATTCTCATATTCTTGGCAGTGAATGTCTACTATACCCTACTACATTCTTTCATAGAATGCCAAGTAAAAAGCATGTCTTTTTAGCTGAAGGAGTGAGTCAATCCCTCATAAGGAGAGACGTTAATACGGAGACAGACTTCTTTGGAGATTAGAATACTAAGCTTTATACATATTTTTTCATCTGTACATATGAAATATCTGAGTCTTTGACATGAGTCAAGAAAGAGAAGGAGAAAGAGGTGGAAGAGGAGGGGAAAACTCATAGTTCATAATAGAAAGGACGTCTGAAGACACCACAATCTCACAGTAGCTCTACACATTGCATCACACCAAACCGAGGCTTGGGACATAAACTTTTGACTTACACAATGGACCTCATTTAAACATACATAAATACATACACTACAGGGTCATACACACATGTATTAACCGTCTTTACTCCGTTTGCTTTATGCTGCAGAATATCTTGGAATTCACTCTCTTCTCCTTTATACACATTTTTCCCTTCTGATTTTGGCACTGAGCCTCTAGCATTACCAGCACCAGCATCCATGCCACCATCAACATGACTGCACCACCAGTGTAAAACTCAAGTATATACTTAGTCCTATTGGTGGCTATTTCAGTTTTAATACTTCTAGTGTCCTTATTTCTACCCTGTTCCATGAGAACGTCTTTTATTTCAACTAATTTTTTTTTTCTTGTCACTCTCCACTCTAGTCAGATTGGTGGATTAATTCTACCACATATGACTCACTCATTTCAACATCACAATATCTGTACACTTTCTGATAGGATCTCAAATCTGATCTTGCTTTACCTCCACTGATGGTAATTAAATTCATTGATTAAAAGCCATTCTATATCCAACAATATATAAAATATTCTTCTCTTCTTAAAAAATATTTATTTATTTATTTAAAAGAAAGAGAGTACACAAGCATGACCAGGGGGAGGGGCAGAGGGAGATCTGAGCATGGGTCCCTGCTGAGCATGGGACCCTAGGATCCCAGGACCCTGTATTGTGACCTCAGCCAAAAACAGATGCTTAACCAACTGAGCCACCCACATGCCCCTATAAAGTTTTCTCATGACTATTTCATATTACAAGAATTCCTCAAGCCATTACAGTCTTACAGAATGTATTTTTCTCCCAGTGGCTGACATTTATATCATATGATTTTATATTGTCTTCCAACTGAATTTTCCTTATAGAATTTGATTTTAAACACCTTTAAGATTAGAACTGCACCCTTCACATATAGGAGTAAGGAGAGCCCAATACTCTTTAGACATAGAAGGATCATAGTAAGCTTTGTTTAAACAAATAAATTACTTGTTTAAAGATTCTTACTGTAACATAAATGTGTTAATCCCTAGTGAAGATTAAAAACTCACCAGGAATTCATGCTCCCTTTTAAATTCTGCTGTACAAAATGTTCTGGGAGTCATACTCCTCATAAAGTCTCATTTAGAACTGAAGAGTAGCAAGACAGGTGACAATCAGATGGAGAATATTCACTCTGGTATTTATCAGCCTGCTCAATTTCCAGTTATCCTTGTGCTAGAGTTCCATTCAACTGTGGTAGATTGCCCATTCTAACCAGAAAGATATCCTGCAGGTTATTTCTAGAGAGCCAAAGACATTTAATTATCAATTATATATATGCCCCACCTTCAACCTTCTAAAAGTTCCTTTAAGATGTATCACTTCTCTGGCCTTCCCCCCAGAGCCCCAAACCAAACATTGGTCTCTCACTTATATACTCTGAATCCCCATTTGTTAACCTTGAACTCCATAACACAATTCTTAGCTCCTTAATCCTCAATTAGGTGACTACTCTCATCTTTTCCCAACCTTTCCTTCTGATTTCCTTTCTAAACGCACTGAGCTTCCATAACTTTCATTTTGAATCTATGGGAAACTTTGATGAAGCAACTCCTAAAGCCAGTTCCTCATCTTTGTTCTTCTCTTTTTAAAGTTTTATTTATTTAAATAATCTCTACATGCCACATGGGGCTCAAACTCATAACCCAGAGATCAAGAGTCTCATGCTCCTCGACTGAGCCAGCCAGGTGTCCCTCATCTCTTTTCTCTTAAAGAACATACATTCAACAGTTCTTTTTATGTGTGGTACAAACTCCTCACCATGCAGCCTGCATCTTCACATGGACTGAGAATGTAAGCTGAGCAGTATAATTCTCCTCTGAGACTCGCCTTCCTTGGCACAGAGAATGGTTTTTCAGAAGATGTTAGAAGACTCTGATACGTGTATTTGCCAAATACTGGAGTTATTTAATGTCACAAGTAGAAGATCTGAGATGTAAGGTGCCAGAGGGAGATAATCAAAATATCCTCAAGAGACAGTCATTTCAATGTGCTACACATGAAATGTAACAAAAAACAAATCACCTGGAAGCAATGATGTACCATGCCTGCTTTTCTCAATGCTCCAGAGTCCCTGTAATTAAGCACACATTCCAGCATGAAACCAGTTTTATCTCTGCTATTCACCACAAACATGCAATAAGCTCTTTCTATAAGAAATGATTTTTCCTGATAGATGACCTTTTGTATCCAGACTTAGTTTAGATCATTTTTTGAAGTGAATCATTTTGAACCATAATTTTTTACTATTTTGGTGGGGGGAAGTTGAGGGTTGGACACTCTTTCAATATCATTATTGTAAATGTCCATGATTATATTCTTTCTCAACATTGTAATGCTACAGTGTTGTTTTTGTTTTTGTTTTGTTTTGTTTTGTTTTAATCACTTATGTTAGTGTGAGTTAGTATAGTATTATTAAAAGTTTTAGGTCTTCCCCCTTTTCTTCCTGTAAGGCTGTTAGTTTTAAGTCATTTTCTCTTTTTAAGGTTCACTATGTCTTTTATGTGGTTGTAACATTTTCCTCTCCTTTCAAATTTATAGTCTTTATTTCCTACTTCATTCACAATGACTAGAATGGTACCCAGTGTGTAGAGGTATTCAATATATCCTTGATCAATGAAGAATAGTTAGTGATGAGGGCTTCCATTTTGGGCCAGAATGGAGTAAGAGGGATTGAATCATCTTCCAATCTCAAACAACCAAAATAATTAGGCAAAGGGTATGAAGCAATAGTTTTTAAGACAATGAATCTCTGGTAACAAAGGACTATAATATTGGAGAGTCAGGGAAACATACAAAATAAATCCTAAAATATACAATAAATCCTCAACTCACTGATTTGAAAGAGTTTCCAGGAAGAAAACCAGACAGAGCCTGTGAATTTCCTGAGTTGAGGAACTGTTGCTGAGAATCCAAGAGACAAATTTTTAAGAGTTCATAAGACAGAGTAACCAAAAAGAAGAGAGAACTACAGAGTCTTGAAGATCTGCAGGGTCCTCTCAAATATTTTTTCAGAGTACTAATTGATGCATATGTGTAGAAAAGCTAACTGAGACCATAGAAACAACCCTCTAAAAGAAAAATGAAATAAGTTTAATGCTCACACATGGCCTGAATAAGTGCCTCTCCCCAACCACACTGGAAGGACTCATATTCCACAGGGCAGGAAATTTAGAAAAATAATGATCCATTAGTGGGGAGTAGATAATAATTAATTCTAGGTTATATACTGTCTGTTCATGCCTCATAAATCTTAAGCACAAAAATTTAAGGATCAAACTATTTCCAGATAATTTAAAAATCATATCAGAGCAAAGCTTAAGAATATTTATAGGTATATAAATAACTTTTAGTAACACAAATTTTATATAATTTTTTAGTAATTATAAATCCTACTCTTACACCCAACAAATAAAATTCACAATGTCTGGCACTCAATCAAAACATGCATACAAAAAAGCAGGACTCACAAGAAAGAGAAAAAAAAAAATCAATTCAATAGGAATTGATCCATAACTGACATAGATTCTTTTGAAGTAGCAGTCAAGGGCATTACAACAGTTGTTATAACTCTATTGTATGTATCAAAAATTAAATATCCACATGGCATATATATATATATATATATATATATATATAGTATATATAAGAAGATAAATGGAGAAGTATATTTGGTAACTGTATTTAGCTTAGGAAAGATTTTGGTTGGAGTATAGCTATAAGAGTCATCAGATGTCAAATGCATTCAGAATGAGAATAATGTATCAGACAAAGAAATAAGTAGTAAGAATTATCTTGAGTGACTATGGGTGTGTGCAGAGGTGTATACATATACATACACATTGTGTGAGGATAGTAAAGGAGTCCATAAAGGAAGAGCAGACTCAGAGTAGATGGAGTAGCATGCTGAGCTGAGGTGACATACAAGACTTACAAGTCTTATAGACTATTATAGACTGAAAGACATATAAGACTTAATCCTATAAGAGATATCACTGCTGGAATTAAATTTACCCACCATTAACACAGAACTAATAGCTTGTAAAGGGTTGAAATTGCATTAGAAGGCAAGAAAATCCTTCAAGGACTAAGTATGGTGAAGAGGTGAAGGAACTGATCTTAGAACAGAAGTCCCTCCATGTAAGAAACACAGCAAAGTGGAAAATGCCTTAGAAATCATTTTAAGGAAAATATTCCTGACTATTGGGAACAATATTGTTGAAAGATCAATAATACTGGAGGAGACAAGATGGCAGGGAAGTAGGAGGAGGTGTCATTTCAACCTGAACCCTAAAGTGAGCTGATAGCTACCAAAGAACTCCAATCACCCATGAAATCAGCCAGAGATCAGAATTATACATGTCTGGATCTCTACAGGGGCAGAAGATGCCAGTGGGAAGGTAAAGCAGAGTGGAAACATCAGACTGATATTGGAAGATAAACAAAGGGGGGAGGGAGCCACCAGAGGTGACAGACTGGAAAGTAATACCCCAATATGAGAGGGCCCTGCCTCTGGGGACTAGCATCAATTTGGAGTCTGGTTGAAAGCATTCAAAAAGAGCAAAGAATCTTGGGGGGAAATTATGGGAATCGGGGCAGTTAGAGACAGGGGCTTAAGTCCCTGGACCCAGGACAGCTGCCCCTGACACTGAGCCATAGAGAGTGCAGTGGAGAAACCAGGTCTTGGTCCCTAAGCCACCAGCGTGCCCGAGAATGCATGGGGTCCAGATCCTGTGAGGGGCTGGGAGCCTTGCCAGATGGCAGAACACCACACCATGCTATCAGAGCCTGAGATGTGTGTGCCCCACACCCTCCCCTGGGAGAGGTGCACACCAGCCCCGTGCTCTCTGACCTGGAAAGACCGGGCAATCCCAGCCCAGGCCATCAGGAAAATCTGTCTGCGATCGCTGCTTGGAACCTCTCTGGCAGTCTGGAGCTGCCCAGACAGCTGCTGCTGCCATGGTTTTGGGTACAAGCAGGAGATTCTGCATCCCCAGGTACTGCGACTTGGAGCCTGCTCAGCCAGCAGCCGAGGGGGACCTTATGGGCTCTGCAGCTCCTACAGGGGAGCAGACTGAGGCTTTTGAGGGAGGTCAGAGTGCAGTTTGCTTTCCTCTAAACCTCCAAAAACCATCAAAAGCTGTCAAGGTGAGAGAAAACAAATGAACAAACATAAAAACCTCTGGAGAACAAAAGCCTGAAAAAAAAAAAAACGGTTTCCTCAGAGCCCACCCCATTGAGGGGGGTGGGAGAACTTAACTCAGGAAACATCATTGACTGAAAACCCACATGGCAGACCCCTCGCCCAGAAAAACCAACCAGGAAAGAAAAAAAATAAATAAATAAAAGATGACAAGAGAACAACCACCACTACTTCATAGATACAACTTTTATTTTTAACTCGTTCCCACTATTCTGATTCATTATATATATATAGATAGATAGATAGATAGATAATTTCTTAACTTATTTACCATCACAGTGAGATGTCCAGTGCATCAAATTTCATAATAACCTTCTAACCTGAACTTTTTGATTCATACACCTGTGTTTTTCTTCTGCTTTTCTATTTTTTTAATTTTTTTAAATTTTAGTTTAGTTTAGTCTAGTTTATTCTTTTTATTTTTATTTTCTCATATTCATATAGAGTTAAACTTCAAGGTAATCCCCTTCCCCCAATCAATGCTACCCTTATAGGTAAACCAGTTTTTAATCCTCCTTTATCTTAGGAAAGTTGAGTCCTTTAACAAACATATCAAGATACATCCAGGAAGAATCAAAATAACCTTCCTCGCCCACACTGAGAATTTATAACCACTCTCCCATCTTTTTTGTTTTTGCCAGTGTTTCTGTGTATTTGTGTTTGTCCTGATAGTATATAAATCTTATACTTGGGGTTCTTTTTGATGAGGTTCTTCCTTTTTTTGCTTTTATATATATATATTTTTTTCTCTTGTCATATACTTTTATCAGTCTTTTTGTTTGTCTGTTTTTGTTTGTATACTTCATAAATCTTACTTTGGGGCCCATTTGGGCTGAGCCTTCTCTTTTATCTTCCCTTTTGTTCCTGTATCTCTCTCTCTGTCACTCTTTTTCTTTTTCTTTTCTTTTTTCTCTCATTTGGGTGGGGAATCCTGATTGCTCAGAAGCGTTCCCGGGTGCCCCTTCACTGCACCACAGTTGATACATCCAGCTACTTCCATTCAGTCATCTCTCACCAAAATAACTAGGAGGAGAAATGCCCAATAGAAGAAAAATACAGAGGATGGACCTTCTGCAACAGAGCTAATGGCTACCAACATAGACAATATGTCGGAAAGAGAATTCAGGCTAACAATTATCCAAGCAATAGCTAGGTTGGAGAAAGCCATGGATGACAAAATGGAATTGATTAGGGCAGAACTGAAAGCCACCAGGAATGATGTTCATAATGTTAGGGCAGAACTGAAAGCCACCAGGGATGATGTTCAAAATGCTCTCAATGAGTTCCAATCTGATCTAAATTCTCTCAAAGCTAGGGTAACTGAGACAGAAGATAGAGTTAGTGATCTGGAGGACAAACAGATAGAGAGAAAGGTCCAGGAGGAAGCCTGGAACAAACAGCTTAGAATCCATGAAAACAGAATCAGGGAAATAAATGATGCCATGAAACGTTCCAACATCAGAATTATTGGAATCCCTGAAGTGGAGGAGAAAGAAAGAAGTCTAGAAGATATAGTGGAACAAGTTGTCCATGAAAATTTTCCCAATCTCGTGAATAGAACCAGTGTTCATGTACTAGCAGCAGAACGGTTTCCCCCCAAGATTATAGATTCTCAAAAGTCCTCAAGACACCTAATAGTAAGAATGAAAAATTATAATTGTAGGCAGACCCTTTTGAAAGCAGCTAGGACAAAGAAACTCCTTACATGCAGAAGAAAGCCCATCAGAATAATATCAGACCTATCCACAGAGACCTGGCAAGCCAGAAAGGGCTGGCAAGATATATTCAGGGCACTAAATGAGAAGAATATGCAGTCAAGAATACTTTATCCAGCAAGACTGACATTCAAAATGGATGGAGAGATAAGAGTTTCCAAACCAGCAAGGCTTAAAAGACTATGCAACCACCAAGCTGACACTGCAGGAAATATTAAGGGGGATTCTGTAAAAGGTAAAAAAATCCTAAAAATATAATTGAACAGAAGTATAGAGAAAATATACAGAAAGAAAGACTTCAAAGGTAACACAATATCAATAAAAATGTATTTATCAATAATCATTCTCAATGTGAAAGGCCTAAATGCGTCCATAAAATGACACAGGGTTGCAGATTGGATAAAATGACAGGACCTATCCATATGTTGTCTACAAGAGACCCATTTTGAACCTAAAGATAAACCCAGACTCAAAGTGAAGGGATGGAGAAGAATCTTTCACACCAGTGGGCCTCAAAAGAAGGCCAGGGTAGCGATTCTCATATCAGATAAATTATATTTTAAACTAAAGACTGTAGTAAAGATACAGAAAGACACTACAAAATTCTTAAAGGAACTATCCACCAAGATGATCTAACAATTGTAAATATCTATGCCCCCAATATGGGAGCAGCCAATTACATAAGAAAACTGTTAATCAAGATAAAGAGTCATATTGATATGAATACATTAATAGTAGGAGATCTTAACACACCTCTCTCAGTAATAGATCATTGAAGCAGAAAATTAATAAAGAAACAAAAGCATTGAATGACACATTGGACCAGATGGACCTCATAGATATATACAGAACATTCCACCCTAAAACAACAGAATACTCATTCTTCTCAAGTGTACATGGAGCCTTCTCCAAAATAGACCACATACTGGGTCACAAAGCAGGACTCAATTGATACCAAAAGACTGAGATTATTCCCTGCATATTCTCAGATCACAATGCTTTGAAACTGGAGCTCAATCACAAGGAAAAGTTCCAAAGGAACTCAAACACCTGGAAGCTAAAGACCACCTTGCTTAAGAATGCTTGGATCAACCAGGAGATCAAAGAAGAACTGAAACAATTCATGGAAACCAACGAGAATGAAGACACTTCAGTCCAAAACTATGGGATACAGCAAAGATGGTCCTAAGGGGGAAATACATAGCCATCCAAGCCACCCTCAAAACATTGAAAAATCCAGAACACTCTACACCTTAAAGAACTGGAGAATCAACAACAAATTAAAACAACTCCACACATAAGAAGGGAAATCATCAAGATTAGAGCAGAGATCAATGAGGTAGAAACAAGAGATACAGTAGAAAATATCAATGAAAGTAGAAGCTGGTTTTTGAAAGAACCAATAAGATCGTTAAACCATTGGCCACACTAATCCAAAAGAAAAGAGAGAAAACCCAAATTAATAAAATTATGAATGAAAAGGGAGAGCTCACAACTAATACCAAGGAAGTAGAAACAATCATCAGAAGTTATTATCAACAGCTAAATGCCAACAAGCTAAGCAACCTAGATTAAATGGATGCATTCCTGGAAAACTATAAACTCCCAAAATTGAACCAGAAAGAAACTGACAACCTGAATAGACCGATATCTAGTAACAAAATTGAAGCAGTGATCAAAAACCTCCCAAAAAGCAAGATCCCAGGACCTGACGGATTCTCTCAGGGAATTCTACCAGACTTTCAAGGAAGAAATAACACCTATTCTCTTGAAGCTGTTTCAAAAAATGAAGCAGAAGAAAAACTTTCAGACTCTTTTTATAAAGCCAGCATTACCCTGATCCCCAAACAAATTAAAGACCCTACCAAAAGGAGAATTTCAGACGAATGTCACTAATGAATATGGATGCTAAGATTCTCAACAAGATCCTAGCAAACAGGATCCAACAGCACATTAAAAAGATTATCCACCATGACCAGGTGGGATTCATCCCTGGGTTACAAGCATGGTTCAACATACACAAATCAATCAATGTGATAGAAGAAATCAGTAAAAGAAGAGGGAAGAACCACATGGTCCTCTAAATTGATGCAGAAAAAGCACTTGACAAAAATCCAGCATCCATTCCTGATTAAAACGCTTCCAAGTATAGGTATAAAGGGAACATTCCTGAACTTCATAAAATCTATCTATGAAAGACCCACAGCAAATATCATCCTCAATGGGAAAAAGTTTGCAGCCTTCCTGTTGAGATCAGGAACACGACAAGGATGCCCACCCTCACCATTCTTGTTCAACATAGTATTAGAAGTCTTAGCAACAGCAATCAGAAAACGAAGAGAAATAAAAGGTATCCAAATTTGCAACAAAGAAGTCAAACTCTGTCTCTTCGCAGATGACATGATTCTTTATATGGAAAGCCCAAAAGATTCCACCCCCAAACTACTATAACTCATACAGCAATTCAGTATGTGGCAGGATACAAAGTCAATGTACAGAAATCAGTGGCTTTCTTAAACACTAACAATGAAAATACAGAAAGGGAAATTAGAGAATCAATTCCATTTACTATAGCACCAAGAACCATAAGATACCTGAGAATAAACCTAACCAAAGAGGTAAAGGATCCGTTCTTGAGGAACTACAGAAGACTCATGAAAGAAATTGAAGAAGACAACAAAAAGATGGAAGATCATTCCATGCTTTTGGATTGGAAGAATAAACATTGCTAAAATGTCTACGCTGTCTAGAGCAATTTATACTTTTAATGCCATTCTGATCAAAATTCCACCAGTATTCTTCAAAGAGCTGGAGCAAATAATCCTAAAATTTGTTTACTACAAAGCTGTGATCACCAAGACAGCATGGTACTGGCATAAAAACAGACACATAGACTGGTGGAACAGAGTAGAGAGCCCAGGTATGGACGCTCAACTCTATGGTCAAAGAATCTTCGACAAAACAGGGAAAAATATACAATGGAAAAAAGATAGTTTCTTCAATAAATGGCGCTGGGAAAACTGAGCAGTTATATGTAGAAGAATGAAACTCGACCATTCTCTTACCCCGTACACAAAGATAAATTCGAAATGGATAAAAGCCCTCAACTGAGACAGGAATCCATCAGAATCCTAGAGGAGAACATAGGCAGTAACCTCTTTGATATCAGCCACAGAAACTTCTTTTAAGGTATGTCTCCAAAGGCAAAGGAAACAAAAGT